>NW_024038232.1:600000-1163095 GCF_016077235.1 Cyprinodon tularosa
AGAATGCCATGGAATGCCAGTTTATTAAGTACTGTGTTTAAGGCACTGTGCTCAGCCTATATTTATACTCAACAAATCCTTAGTTTATATGTGTTTTGCATAAGCTCTTTATTTCACCATCATTGCTTTTTTTCTCGGTCCCTTTTTTATTTATTAGTTAACGTGTAAGTATGAAATTTGAATTACTATTGTAATTTGCATTCAAATTGGAATAAACCCTCTCTACATGTAACATGATTCTTTCTGGCTTTGATGGAAAAAAGAAAATCACACTAAATAAACATTCCAAATTTCTAATGTGTGCATTTACATTGCTACCAAACGTGATTGGAGTAATCAACATGTCCTGCCTTTGTCACTGACACTTTTTACCAAGTCCTGAAAGGACCAGTTACAGTTGAAGTTTAAAGGTGACAACAAAAGTTAGAAGCTAACTTTGAAAAGATACTTTTCAGTATTTGAACTGCCATGTGTATGTATTTGTTTTCTTAAACAAATGGATGTATGCTGGGTATTTCCATAAAAGGAAGAAATGAAATTTGACTCAGACCTTTTTCCTTTTTTAAAGCAAACACAGGGGATTCAGACGGTGGTGACAGGCCCATGTCGTTTTTTGCAAATACTCTAAAGTAGTACTCGCGACCAGGCATAATGTTGACAACTGTGAACTTGTTGTTAAAAAGGTTGTCAGCTACTGTCCTCCAAGTACGTTTGAAGGAGTCCCTCTTGGATACCATATAGTGTAGTCTGTCGTCTCTTTTTTCATCTGGAGAGGGAGTCCAGCAAAGAGTCACTGTTCCTGGAGTGTTCTCATAGAGCTCTACTGGACCTGGAGGCCTAGGATCATCTAAATAAAGATTAGGGTGAAAAAAAAAAACATACATGCAGGTGAAAGGTTTAAAAGGAATGTATTGAAACTGAATAGGCCACCATTTAAGAGAAAATGGGCAATTGATAGTTTTGAACATCAAGGTCCTGCAAACAAACTGTGAAGGCCAGGTTGCTAACAAAGTTTTAGTTCTACATATTATTAATCTAGGACTGGCCCCTTAAATCTGTTCAGGAAAAGAAAGGACACTCAACAAAACCTTTGAAGTAATTTGAGAAAAATGACACCTAGTGCCTGCCTACCAAAATTGGTTTTATTTAGTCACAGCAACAAGTTAAATAACAGCAGACCAATGAGAAACCACATGTGTGCTTTTACAGTATGCTCTTCCTGTTTCTCTTCACTGTAAAAGATTAATAAAGCCCTTTTCCCACTGCAGATACTGGGTTAGCAGGTGGTTTTAAAACAATGGTCAACCTGCTAACAATTGGCATTTTGCATTTAGGAAAATGGCTGCATGTCTGGTGACAGCATCACACTGGGTTAGCGTTGCTGATGTCACCATTGCCCCAGAATTCATAAAAGTACACAATTGAGAGAAACATGTAGGGAAGCCAGTGTGTAGTCAGTTTGCTTTATTGTTTTGCTCTGTTATCTGTCTGAATCTCTCTCAATAGTGCTGCGCCATGTTTATTGAATGTAAACAGATTTATTTTGTCTTATTAGATCAGAATTGGCTGACTGTTAATGTCTGTACGTTGCAGTCAATGGTATCACATAAATGAATGTGTCAACCCGGTTCTGGTGTTCCCACAGCATGCCGATCAGAGGTAAGGCGTTTTTAACGCAGGTCGGTTTGACCCTGGTAGACCAAAGTTAGTTAGCTGTTCTCACTGCTACTAAAAATAGATTGTTCCCTTGTTTAACCGTGTTTTTCAGCTAGTGTGAAAGGGATGATAGTGTATTTTGAGAAAACATGTTAGAGCAGCGGCAGTGAGTACGTCCTTCACTGCCGTGTTCATTTTGGTTCGGCTCTAGGCTTGGCAGCTGTTGTTTTAGTCAGAGCTACAGTAATTCTCCCACCTGTAACCGTATTACTGCAATGTGATGAGCTGACTTGCTTTGATTGCTAACTTTGCTGACTTGAAAGATTTAAGCTGTGGGTTCTTGTGTTTGTGAACAAATAAAGTGGAATGCAGCTTGCAGGCAAAGGTGGCTTGCTGTTTTTGTAGCACTTTTAGACAGTCTATCTCTGTGAACTACACTATAAATGTACCTTTAGTGTAATTATTATAATCATTACCTCCAGGTACATGTCTCAAAACATTATTTTTCTTTTACAGCCACTCTCAATCTGACAATACACAATCTGCTTATTGGGCAGAATAAACCAGTTTACTGTGCACTTCTTAAAATTTGCACACCAATCTCTGTAAATCATCTGCAACACACATATTTACTGCATGTGCAAAAAACAGAATAAAGAAATGCTTTTACCATTTAGCACGCCTTATTTGGAATATTTGAAGACCAGGCTCCTAAAAGTTACACATACCCCAATAAACAACTTTTTGAGTTAAAAAGTGACATTACATAATCAAATATATTAGACATGGCTACCACTAGAATCACCACAAAAGGAGTTCTAAAGAAGAGCATATTTACAGCCAATGGATTTTCCTCCTAATTGCAAAATGCATTGTTGGGGTTAATTGTTCTTTTAACTAATAAATTTTTGGGGGGTCTATACTTAAAGATAAGATTTATTTTACCATTTTATCTTTTGGTTGTGATAAAAAAAAAAGTAGTTGCTGTTGTGGAAGATCCCTCGCTGCAAAGGATTTCAAATTGATTTGACAAGAAGATCTCTTCTCGTCTCATGTTTTGTAGGTAGTTTTCACAATTAATTTGCTGCTGCTTCACAATAATATATGCAGATGTAACATATGCTTAATTCAAAGGCTTGATATGTTACCTAAGTTTTTTTAGTTACCTAAGTTTGTTTGATATTTACAGTTAAGATACCACTTTAGAGTTATGTAAAAATATACATTGTTTATTTATAAAAAAAAATATCTAATTTTAGAGTTATCAACAACATCAAAAATGTAAATTCCATAACTATTTAATTTTTAATCAGTGGACACATCATTTTTGTAGATCTTTCTTGGTTTGTGCAAGCTTGGCTACAAAATCAAAATCTTCTTCATGCTTTGAATCTGCTGTAAAGGTTTGATCAGCTTTTCATTATGTTAAAGGACCAAAGTTTTCAAACATTCATACATTAATAAGTGATGGATGTCTGTCACTTTAACAAATAGAGGAACTTCATATCTATTTTCTTATCACATGGTTTTCTATATATTTAGATAATTAAGCCAAAAATAATGTTGTCCTAAGAATAATGATTAATTTTATATATGATGAATTTTTACCTGTAACTCTGATTTCAATGCTGAAGCTTTCCTGGCCAACCATGTTCTTCATAGTAATCATGTAGATGCCACTATCAGATCTCTCAGATGTGGGAATTAATAACTGAGATCCTCTATCAGAGTTGGTTATAGTCACATGTTTGAGTAAAGGAATTCCATCCTTTAGCCAACAGATCTCCGGCATCGGTGAAGCCTGTAGATAATACAAATAGAATCATAAAAAAAATTATTGAATGAAGCACATTTTCACAACCCAAAGCAAAGGAATGCTACATTGAATATTTCAAACCTCGTAATTAATGTTGAGTCGAACAGTGTTCCCAGATTTCACCACCATCAAGGTCTTCATGTTACGATCTTTAAACCTTGGTTTGACTGTATGTTAGAATTAGAAATGTAGGTTTTAATTATGATTTTTTTTTTCCAAGTAGGAGAATATGGTTAATAATATGTTTTTTTCTTTAGTTATCCCAAGGCTGTATTTCTGGGGTAAATAATGTTTATTAAATATGTACAGAGACTTGGAAAAAATATTGTTTTTAAATCAGAAATATTTTGTACTGTCCTCTGGCTGACCATCTGTTTGTTATTTTGTAGCTTTTGTGCTTATTGGTCAATGAACCACAATTATGCATAGGGGATTTCAGAAAAAGTAGAAACCCCACTATAATTTGTACAGTCTGTGATATCGACAGTTTTAAAATTAAATGTTTGTAGAATTGTGCCTTTGCTTTTTTGAGTTTGTTTAATTACGAGTGTCAGTATTATTTCTATAGACATCTACATAATCTCAAATTGACTCTAGTTTTGCTTTTAAATCCCTTCCTTCCTTCCTTCCTTCCTTCCTTCCTTCCTTCCTTCCTTCCTTCCTTCCTTCCTTCCTTCCTTCCTTCCTTCCTTCCTTCCATCCATCCATCCATCCATCCATCCATCCATCCATCCATCCATCCATCCATCCATCCATCCATCCATCCATAATACATTTTTACTTATATAAAATAAGGAATATGAAATATAAACCAATCAACAACCAAATTCCTTACCAGGAGGGGGCATCGCAATGATGTAATTATCCAAGTCTTGGGGTTCTCCATCTCCTCCATAATTTGTTGCAATTACTCTCACCCAGTATGCAGCCATTGCTTTGAGGCCGAGCACAGTGTATGAAGTTAAACTAATTGGAGAAGCATTACAGCGGCTCCATTCAAGGCTCTCTATTGGTCTGATTTCCACATAGTATCCCTGGGCTTCATCTTCTATCCCTTTTACTTCTTTTGGTTTAGTCCAAGACAGTGAAAAAGTTGTGTAACTGGAGGATGTTAATTTAAGGTCTTTAACTTTTCCTGGAGGTTCTGAAAGCACACCATAGTGGGGTAAATCAAAGAGAAGAAATATATTTATAATTTTCATTTAAGATACGGTTAAAAACAAACAGATCAGGAGCTATGAGTGTGAGTGACTTACTCTTGGGATCTCTTGCAATAACTGCCTCACATGGAATGCTGGGCTCTCCAGCACCAGATAGATTGATGGCAGACACTCTGAACTGATATGCAGCACCTTCAAAAACATCTTTTACTGCAAATCTTGTATCTAAGAAGGAAAGAGAAAGATGTCATGCACTACTAAAACTCATCACATTTCAACCACTTAAAGATTAATCTCGCTATATCATACCTGTAATTGGCTCTTTCTGGTTTACTGGGCTCCAATAGTTTGTGCCAATCTTGTTCTTCTCCAAAGTGTATCCCAATATTTTGGTTCCTCCTGTATCACAGGGTGGACTCCATGAGAGATTGATGCAGTCGTTGAAGGCACTTACTACTTTAGGTGTCGTTGGTGGTCCAGGATAACCTGAGGCAAACATTGTAGATTATTTTATTTTTTGGATGTCTGGATGTGTGTGCAGTACAGCTTCTTTCTATTTTATGTTGCAATTCTGTTGTCTGTGATTACATTTCTGATGTCTTAAGTTATATATAACTAGTTTCATCAACATGATAAGCAATGAACAACTTGCACCACATATAAAAAAGGGTCAATATTTACGTAATACACCAGCTGGTATATCCCCTGTCTGCAGGTAATCGCTGATGCCCTCAGCATTTTTGGCTCTTATCCTGTAGCAGTATCTTCTGCCAGGGTCCACATCAGTGTCTTTGTAGCTAGGGGTGCCAGGGATTTCTCCCAGTTTCAACCACTTATTTCGCCCCACTTGTTGCCGTTCTATGATATAGTTTGTAATGGGGCAACCACCGTTGTCTTTAGGTGGTTTCCAATTGAATTCAACAGAATTAACAGCACTTTCTACGATCTCCACAGGGCCCTGCGGGGGTGTTGGTTTGTCTGTTGGTAAATTGAGAAAAGGTTAAGGACTAAAACCAATGATCTGTTCTCGATAGCAAACCTCAAATTCAATTTTCTCCTTATAAACTTACCAAGCACAATAAGTTTTGATACTGCTTCTATAGTGCCAAACTCATTCTTGATTTTGATTTTGACTTCTCCAGTGTCTTTCCTTTGACACTTGGTGAGGCGCAGCTGGCTCTCAGAATCTGAGGTTTCGATTTTCACATTTACCCCTGGCAGAAGCTTGTCATCATTCTTATACCACTGTATGTTCATTGGTGCTCCGCCTGAGAAGGGAAGCTTCCATTGTGCATTTTCACCCACCCTAACAATAACTGGATTTGTAAATTCCCCTAGAGCATCAGAGTCAAGTATTGCTGGGTCTGTTGTGGAAAAGGGAAAAAAAAAGAAAAGGTTCAGCCGTTGAAGTTGCCATTTAAACATTTTCCAAATTTCTCATTATTATTCTAACCTTTAACATTCAGTGTTGCCTCAGATTTACGCCCCTCAGCCTCAAAGCGATACACCGCAGTGTCATCTTTCTTACAGCATTTAATCACCAATATGTGTAAGGCGCCATCTTTGATTATCGTTACACCATCCTCTTCTGTCAGCTTATCAGATAAAGATGAGGAATTTGATGCAAAATATTACAATATTTTTTCTAAGAAACTTAAGATGTTTCATGCTGACTATTCAATTAATTTCTGTTGATGACTTACCAGCTTTCCATTTTTATACCAGCATCCCTCAGAGGTTTGGCTGCTAAGTTTGCAGGATAGCTCTGCTCGTTCTCCAACTTTGGCATCTGTATCTGACAGTCCTCGAACAAACTGAACCCCTCTATCTGTAAACAATGTAAAAATCCACATGAGATCCAGACAACCTATGCACTTGTAAATATCATAGGAACCTTAGTTTTTTTTTAATACTGAGTATTCAGATCTAAATATCTATGCTGGTTTTTCTATCTATCTTTTCAGATAGGTGCACTTGTTCTTAATGTCCTAAGGCAAAACATGTCCATATGAACACTGATAACAATTTTACATTTGATGGATTTCAGACAGTAAATTGATTACTATAATGAAAGCACAGATACAGTACATCTGTAGGTGAAGTCTGTGTAAATATAGGCCTACATTTTCAGAATATATTTAGCTAACAATAAATGTTTAACATCCACATGTGAAGTAAATTGCAAAAAAAAAAAAAAAAATGATCTGGTTTTTAGAATGTTTTACCTAAGACATCGTCAGAATCCGAAAGAGCAGCTTTGGAGCGTTTCTTTTTCTTATCACTGGCATCATCTGTTGCACCTTTATCTTCTTCATTCCCCAGGAAATGTTTAGACTTGCCATCACCATCATCCTTGTCTCGTTTGCCTGTTCCATCATCACCGTCTTCACCATTCCCATCTCCCCCATACCCTCCATCTCGTCCATCTTTCCCATCTTTTATATTTTCTTGTGCAGCTTTGTCTGATCTATCACCAGCATCATTTTCACCATCTGCTTGCTTTGCTGTGTCTGTTTCAGCACTTTCCTTTGGAAACTTCTGCTGCTCTTCTGACCCCAGTTTAGTCCCATCCCCAGCTTTGATGCTTTTACTCCCACCTGAATCAGCTGAATGAAAGCACAGATGCAAGTGAGGATATAAATTATTAAACATCAAACAGCTTTACCAAACCCTGTAGACAGACAATTAGGAGTAGGATTTTATTTAAAATCATATTCATAAGAAAAAATGACAATGTGCTGTACCTTGGACTGAGAGTGACGCACTACTGGAAGTAATGCCAGCAATGGCATAGTATTCTCCCTTATCTGCCATTTGGCAATCTTTTATTCTCAGTGTGTGCGTTAGTTTGTCCTCTGAGACGGTGATCTCATATTTACCACCGTCTTCCAGTGATGCATCCTCCTTTGACCAAGTAATTTTGTTAAGTGGTGTGGACAAAACACACTGAAAGATGGCATCCTCATTCTGAGTGACTTTAGTGCTTTTGATCTTTGCTACAAAATCCACATCGGGTACTAGGAAAGTTGGAAATATTATTATGCTTTACATGTTTAAAATGAACTTCTAATACGACTATAATAATTTTGATTTAAGTGCAATAATAACTGTTTACCTTGAAAGTCGGTTGTGAGAACATTGGTTTCTTCAACATCTACCTGATAAAATCCAGCATCCTCTTTCTGAGGGTCTTTGATGCTGAAAACATAATTTGTCCCTGTTTTCTGAAGGCTGTGCTTTGAGTTTTTGTCATCATCATATGGAATCATCATCCCATCCTGGTCAGGAAAAAATTATTATTTTGTTCATTAAAGAATATTTTTCTGTTGAGACATTTATTTGGCTCAGTTGAAAGATTGATTTACCTTATATAGATTAACTGAACTGTTGGGATCCCGCATTTTTAAGTCGAAGCTAAATTCAGCGTTTCCAGATGGTTTCACTTCAATTTGTTTCACATTGTCCAGACTTTCTACAACCTATAATGGACGTACATAATTTGGGCCTGATTTAGCTGCAGGCAAACAAGTCTTCATGCAAAGATAAAGAAATTTACAGTAGTAGCCAGTCAAAATGTCCCCACTTTCCTTGATGGGCCCTTGGCTGGTCCTTGGCTGGTCCCCTACAATTCTTCTTTAAACATCAAACTTTGTGCTAAAATATTGTTTTTTGTCATGATTTGTGGACATTAAGATCTAAAGAGGAGCGCCATCTCCTGGTCAGACCCTGTAATTCAGGGAAATTGTGTAAAAAAGGAAGCATGCCAACGAGAAGGAGGGGTCGCTCCAGTGGCTGGAAGTTTACTGGGAAGAGCCATTTTGAATGGCTGCTACTGTAATACTGAGCCAACAGTCATTAAAAGCGGTTAAATTCAATATACATTCAATTTCTTTACTTTCTAGAAAATGTATCTCGTTAGATGAAAAGCATAATTCTCTAAATTAATACACTTATTAATAATACCAGTCAGTACCTTTGATTGCTCATCTTCCCTCTCCTTTTTCATCTGTTTAAGTTTCTTCAGTAACCAGCGGAAGTCAGTAATTCCAAACTCCCAACAGATTCTTTCATAATCTTTCTTTGGTGCACTTATAAGCAATTCCAAGAGTTTAGGATCAATTTCTCCCTCTTTTTGTGGAGGGAGTTGCTTTTTTCTTTTGACAACAGTTCTGGAAAGACATAAACAATATGATCCTTCAGGTTGCAAAGCATGAAATGATTTAATATTGCTAAATTAAAGTTGAGCTTACGTTTTCTTAAGCATTGATCTGAAATCCTGAGTTCCCTGATCCTTTGCCACATTAGCTAAAAAAGCATCAAATTCATTTTAGAAAAAAAACAAAGTGCTTAATCTTTTAACCACTCTAAGACTGAGTTTTACTAATTTAAATACAATCTAAGGTCTAAATAATTTCATTAAGTAATTATTGCTTGACAAATTTAATTAATGATTGCTAAAAGACAAAAAAAGATGAATCTCGTTAGTTGGTGTTAACATTTGATACCGTTTTGTGTTTTCTTCTTGAAGCCTGTGAAAAGACAAAATACATCAACAAACAAATTTTTTGCTGTGGTAAAATATTGTGCTTTAATAGGTAAAAATATGAAATCCTACCTTCAATAACATTCAGTGTGACGACACAGACGGCTTGTCCATACTCATTAGTTGCAAAGCACTTGTAACTGTCTGCTTGGTCAAGTTTTACATTCACTATCTGATAAAGCAACATTATATTATAAAAATGTCATTATGGGGTGAGAAATCACATTTCATTATTTAAAGAATATATATACTTGGATTATAGTGCTGTTACTGAGGTAAAGAATTACTTACTGGGATTTTTGCATTTGTTGTAGAAAGTGGTGTTTTATATGAAGCTTTTTTGTTTATGATGAAATATTTTAGTGTCCCAGATCTTGCTAACAATACTAACTTTCTGCATACCACTCATATGTTGGAAAATACAAACATTTTAGATTTGCCGGAAAATTTCCTTTCAAGAGACTAGAAGACAATTACAGAGATCCTTTTCTTCCTGTTTTCATCAATTTAACTTTAATTCACGCTATTTTTTACTGAATCTGACTCTTCAGAAATATCCCTTTTTCTCCTCATCTTTCATCTTCTTCGGTTTCTTCAGTTGGCAGCACAGTTCAGTAATTTGCTTTGCTAAATTCTAATTAGCTGCCATATGGTCAATGTTTAATCAAATATTGTATTACACTTGGATCACACTACAATTGGCTTTAATTGGGTATTGGCAAAATTGCTATTTTGACCTATTACTCACCTCGAGTACATGTTCTCGAGCTCTTTCATCATATCTGGTGCTGTAATTTTCTGTATCATCCATTTCACCTTTGTTGCGACCCCATGTAACAGTTGGTGGTGGTTCTCCACTTACCATAGCTTTAAAAAATGCCTTTTTACCTTAGAAAATTAAAAAAAAGGACATTTTAGACGGTGACATTTTATGATTTGGTTGTTTTATTAAGCTGTGCAGTAATTTACCCTCCTGAACAGTTGTAGTCATTGGTTTCCTGGCAAAGTCAGGTGTTGATTTTCCTGCTGGAAGTTGCTCTACAAACTGAGTGATCATCACCCCAGGAACTCTCGACCTTTTCTTGATAGCCACTGTTGGGATTAAAAATATATATATATTTGACATGATAGAAACATGATGCATTTGATTGGGAGAAAATTATTTAACTGGAAAGTTAAAAACATCTGATAGCAGTGTGTACAGATAAAGCATGTCAGCAAGATACACATCATTTAAATCTGGATTATCAACAATGTGTGTAAAAATTAGATTTTTGGGTAAAACTACAAGACTGCATATAGAATTGACTTAAAATATTTACATTTATAGAGAAGCTATGTTTTCTGCATTTCTTAGACTAAACTGAAATATCAGTTTCTGTCATTTTTACAAAAGGCATTAATGGCATATTTTATGAAACGTTTAACACAGGAACCACGCATGAGATTAAAGTGTGTTCAAAGACAACTACACAACACAGAACAGAGGAGAGAGGCTTCAACATGATTTCAGCTTCAACACTAACTGTAGTGAACCATGACAAATTATTCAATTTAGTTAAATATCAACATGAATATAATTGTTTGTGGAATAAACTCTGCCAATTTTGTAAGGCCTTCAAAGTTATGCTTTAATTTGAAATGTTAATAACTGAACTTGTTTACCTTTTGTTGGATTGCAACAGCAAATTTCTGTATTTCTTTGGATTGTATTTAATAGCCCAAAAGAAAGTAGCGTTTTTTTTTTTTGTTTTTTTTTTCTTAAGGGCAAAGGAAATAGACACACTTAGCAAAATCTGTAAACAGCAAGACAGTAAGTAAGCAATTAAAAATTAATTTTTAAGCATTTTTCAGTATTCTGAATGCTTTACATCATAAAAAAACATCAAAACAAATGTGCAGGAAAATCATTAAAACCATCAAAAATAATGATAAATCAAATACGCATTACATCATCAACACTTCAGTAACATCACAAAATCATAAAAAAACACCAATAATATGCATATAATAATCATATGGAGATGGTCAATGTTTAATGAGATATTTTCTGTAGAGCAGCTTTTCACCTGAATTTGTTTAAGGGGTATAGCAAATCTAGTAAGGTTGAAGTCTTCCCAAAATATCTTTACATAGAGTCATGTCTATGTTAACTTCATTTTATGCTTATGAGATTTTTTTTCAAGGTTTGCACTACAGTATATGAAGCTGGTGTTGAAGAAAAACACTTTTTATTTGTTGCAAGATTGCAAGTTAAATATGGATTTGATTCACTTTCCCTGTTGTACACTACATTGTGATTGTCTAATCCTTTTTGGATGCGTTGACCTTTGCAGTTGTTATGGATATAAAATGCAAAGATGTTTATCATATATGACTGTTTAAATCTGCAATGTATATTCTGGCTGTAGTTTGACATCTGACTTACACCAGGGGTCACTATTGCCTTCCTTTTTGCCTATAATTACAGTTGTTGCTGACTCACAGAAAATGTTTCTCAATTGCATTTATTAAACTAATTTATCATTTATTACTACATGAAGCACATTAACTAATCTGTAAAGCAGCTGAAAATTCAAAAATCGATACAATATGTTGCCAAAAGAAAGGCTTTAAAGTGAGACAAACAAAAAAAATGTGGTCATGAATTTCAAGCAATGTTTTAAATATCTGTGGTGGCTTAGTAGACAATAATTTTAACCGACAGCTACTGAAATCCGTAACAGCAAAAGGCCATCTGTTCCAGGGCATCACTTCTGAACTGCTCCTGTTCGCCTGTAGCTTGCATATTAAGCATAACTTTACTGTTGCTGTATATGAATACTCACCATACAGCAGTTGTGTGTGAAATATCAAACCTGCCAACAAGCCTCTGCTGAACTACATCTCCTTTTTCACTAAGAAGTATCATATTTGTTTTACTTAGAAGTCACATGCAAACTTCTTAGAAGTATTCTTTGATAAAAGAACAGATAATGAGAAGTTGTTCAAATTAGTTAAAGCAAATGTTAAGTTTTTTTTTTACATTTGCAGCTTATTTATTATTGAACTTTGTCCTTTGTGAGTGATTTTTTAGCTCAATCATTATTTTCCCAGCCGCCGTACTGCGGCTGTAGGACATGCATTGAATATTCATTAAATTTTATGCGTCATCTCTCTGGGGTGGTTGGTTTATGTTCCTATATCATCTGAATGCAGGGGAGATTCTTGTAACCTTGTTGCTTGAGCATCGATTCTCTCAAAATCCAAGTCTGCTCTGAAAGCAGTCTGTCTTTTTATTCTGCATACCAATTGCCCCCAGAAAAACCGTTGGATTTGAGCGGCAGAAAACTTGAGAATTTCTTCCATGAAAAATGTCTCGGCTGCACAAGCCGATATTCGTGTCATAAACCATTCTGAGCTCCAACCTTCTGCCTTAAGAATGAGTCTTAGTGGGTTTCAGACACTGAAGTGTATCTTGGAAGTTAAAAAATTGTAATATCCCATTTGATTTCTCATATAAAATCTATACATGGTTTATTTTTTATGTTATTTTTAAATAATCTGTAAATACAAATAAATGAATAAACTGTAAGTATTTTTGTTGACTGTTTTTCAGTTTATATAGCTATCAGTTTTAAAGGAATGAACAACAGTTACTGTTGCTTATTTAATAAAAAAAACTATGTTACTTGTTAAGGTGTTCAGAAATGCATTTGACATAATAGCAGCTCATCAGCATTTTTCAAACAAGTTTACATTTGATTAAATTGTCTATATTATTATTACTTGATGCTCGTCAGAAAAATCCTGTTGTAATTAATCACTTTGAATGTACTAACCTTCATGGTTATGGTAACCTTCTTACCTCAAATAACATTTGATAGTGAGTGCAAACCACTTATAATGTACCTAAAATCTATGTGCTTACTTTCATATTGCACTTCAAACATATTCTTCTCAGTTAATTTTTGTGCCAGTAAAAGTGGAAGCGAAGGCCATGTTTTTCATTAGATGTTTTTCACAACAGTTGCAGCTTATCAGGCTTAAAAACAAATGTCCTTGTGAAGCAACTGATGTTCCACTTTGATCTTTGTACACTTTAACTGGTGCAGCTCATAAAAATGGCATGTTTAATGAGCTGGAAAAGAACAACAACATTGTTTGGAGAGGTTAATTGCACTCACTGCTCACCTATTCTGTTCATACATACCCGTTCAGCTCTATGGCTGCCTTCATTGTCAGGGCAGAGGTCTATTACTGATGGATTATCTTCAAACCCTCCTATTCCATCTGGATTTATTTTTTTTTTATATATATATATATATATATATATATATATTGTACCAATGGAATAAGAATGTTCTCAGGCTTATATTTAGAGAGGAGTTAAAAAGACTGCTGTGTTGAATTAACAAGCATTCTTAAAGGTCCCCCATGTATAAGGTAGTGGTATTTAGCACACTGCTATCAAATTAATATCCTGTATCAAACTCCAAACTGTGGTGACCACAAAACTCATAAATAAATCACTAGCGTCCAAACTGTAGACATTTACAATCCAATACCAGTTGCTGACTCTAGCTTTAAATAGGACACCATTTAGTTGTTGTCTCATAACATTTCAGATGTTTAGTATCAAGTTTGGAGGTAGGTGGGTAAGGGCTTTTGGAGCCATGCTGCTATTGCAAAAGCTTTAAAAAATTCCAAATGAACTTTGCATACTGATATTGTTTTTAAACTACAGAGATGCAAATGCAACACATATATTATGTTGAAATTTTTACATACTTCTATTTTGATCAAATATCCATCATCCATCCTTTCATCTATCATTTATACACACTAATCCTTCTAAGGTTCCAGGGTAGCTGGAGCCTATCTCCGATGAAATTACTCTAAGAGGCGGGGTACAACCAGGAAAGGTTGCCAGTCGATCACTGGGCCTCAGGGGGACTCACAGGTCAAACAAGCATGTGCAGACACAAATTTATAAGGGCAATTTAGAGGCTGATTAACCTAATATTATATATGTATAATATATGGAGAGGACTCTGAGAATATCAGGGGGGGGATGAATGTTGAATACTGCTATTCTGAGATTTGGACCCTGGTCCTTCTTGCAGCAAATTATCAATGATAATATCATATTCAGTGCACAATATTTTCAGGAAACAAAACAAAACAAAACAACAACAAAAAACAGGAAAAATACCTGTAAGACAAGAAGCAGGAAAGTTCTACAAAGTATTGAATTAATCTTACCTGAGGACTTAGGCTCTTCTTGGAGAATTTTAGAACTCATTGTAGATTTTGTTTCTTGATTTCAAATCAAGCCTTAGTACTTTTCCCCCCTAGCAGAAAAAAGATAAGAAAAACACAGAAATGCAGCTATCAAGATGTTTTTTTTTGTTTTATATGAGTATATATTTATATTCTGAGGAGTTTAAAAAAAAAAAGTTTAGATAACTCGTGAGAATTTTTCATTGTTCACTTATGGTTTGTTAATGTTTTAGAAACACCCACTTTATTCTAAGGCATAACTCTATAGAAAAGTAAATTAATTTAATGCTAATAAAAGAAAGACTACCTTAACAAGGCTGATGATAAATTCTGGGAAGCCTTATAACATTACTGCTTACAACCACCTATATTCCCTCGCTGCAAAAGTAAGATGTCACTTTCAACTTGTAAACAAATGTTATGTGTCATCACCACTGTTATTGGGATTGACATTGGAATATAAAGCTGAATTCAGGAACATAAATAGTATGTAATAAAAGAAATGAACAATTGCCATATATTTTAAGTAGATCATAAAGTATTAAGCATCAGAATGGATCTATTTCTAAAACATTTCTACATCCCAAATTGAAATGTGCTAGAATTACATTTACGTGTTTGTAAGTAGTGTGAAATGTTAAAATGAAAACAATTCTTAAAATGATTACTAAATAATAAATATGTATTTTGGGTTAATGAAAATATAATAATTCTCACACAGTTGTTTTTATTCTTCCTTATAGCTTCAAATGAAATGAATGTCACTCCCCTTTGCTTAATGTTATAATCTGGCCCACATAAAACAGGGTCATGAAACAGGAAAGGTTAGGAAACAGCGTCTTAAGGGGCCTTGTGTGTCACATGTTGCCATATGACATCAGTCTCTCAAATGGGATGCCTAGAGTACTGCGTGTCTTGTGGAGACAGTTGGGTACAAACTGGGAAACTATAAATTAGGAATGTGAAATCCCACCTAGTACCACACATGCCAGCAATTTAACTGCTTTATGTCCAAACATAGAAAGGGAAGGCATGTCTCAGGCCTCAGACAAATATTAAGCACATTTTTAGTCAACATAAATACTTTTCCATGGCTTCAGATATGCTTTGAGCTTTTACTTTGAAAAACAAAAAGTTGTTTCAATGCAATAATCAAACATTAAAGTTGAAAGTCAGTAACTATTTAAGTAGCAGTTGTTATATTTACAATATTATGGGCTTTAGAAGTAAAATAAAATACATAATTATTTTGTTTTTGAGCTTTAGGGCGAAAATTTAACCAACCATGAGACACAATACCAAAATATGTAACTGAATCAGGGAAATATAAACTTTAGGGTTTATTCTTTACTGATTCTAATTAAGCAGAGTATAAAGCTTTTTAAAGAAAAGAAAATATAAAAACAGCTTTGTGTCAGAATTATTGCCATCAGGGTTACTTCTGTGTTTTTATTTTAAGGACACAAAGAGACAGAGTGTGACTCAAAAAGGAATCTGTCCTTGACATAGATGGGACCTTGGGAGTATATATTATGACTTTGATGTGTCATACAATCAGTTTGACAAGATGATCATAGACTTCTGCTCATTCATAAAGGTCAACTTCTTCTGTCACTTTTTTTTATCTGTTAATATAAGTAAGGCTGTTTTCTGGAAGTTCATTCTATATATTGTACAGATCTGCTCATAACATAAGAATCTTTTTTATCTATTTTTCTCTTCACAACAACAAAAGAAAGGACATAAATAAATCATGTCTCTGTCCTAATTATGGTTAAATTTTATGACTTCTTCCCTTAACACTATTTCTATTTATCTGGAGATAAATTAATAAATACCAAATAAAATAAACATTATTTTATTTCATGTATATTTTAGTTCTATTTTTGGTGAAGTATCCTCACAAATCTACCTTTTTACAAATACAGTTTGACTCAGAGAAAGACAAGTTGGTATTTTAGTCTAAATAGTTAATCCTAGCTGAGGAATTAAGAAAATTTCTGTTATATAGTAAGGAACAAATAGGAATATTAGTTCATTTTTTCTGATTTTCTCTTCACTAGTTACCGATCATAGAACCTTTCCCAGTAAATGGAAAAAAATTAAATAAAATCATACTTACTTTCAGTTCTCTGCCAGTTGTGCTCGGCTAAATGTGTTTTAGCTTCTGCTCCACACACTGGGAGATATTACAGATGTGGCCTCCCTTTTTGCTTGGTGATTAAGGTTTGGAATGCTTAATAACCTTACATGGGTAGTTGGTAAAATCCCATTTTGCCACGGTGTGAAAGGATATCGCTATGAAAGCGATCACTTTCCAGTTGGCACCGTACAGACATCACGACTGTCTGTTCCATCTGGTATTGGACATACGAAGGCAACATTTTTTTTACCATTTAGGTTAATATTCAGAAAACAGATGAACAATATGTATCAGCATTAGACATATGCAACGTTTATTTCTTATGCATAACTAATAAGTACATTTATATCAGACATCCCTAAACCAAAGAGTTAAGAATCTGATATATTAATCCCCGTTATGTGTGCTTCAGTTTTCCTCAAAGAGCATCCAGCACCACCAACCAAACGCTTTCCACTGGCCCCATCTTAAGCTCTTAAGTAATATGACCACTGAAGTATGGGCTTTATTGCTCTGTTAAGATTAACATGAGACATTTTATTTAGTAAAATGATCCTGTTTTTGGTATTATTTGATCCCCCGTTCCAATTATCCTTCACACAAATCAGCTGGAATCTCACAGCAGGCCCTTGGTATTTCATGGGTCACACTGGGTCTGCTGTTGCATTATAAAAAGACTGTTAATCACTGAGTTTGGGTTGCTCTGGACACTGTGTATGGGGTGGATTTTTAGGTTTGTATTGTCATAGTTTAAACATGAATGGAATTTTAAGACAGTGAGAAGTAACCTCAAGCTTGTTAAAGAAGGTGACACAGCTGAGATGGAAGCCTGATGACATTTGCGCAGATTAACAGAAATGTTACCCTTGACCTTGTCGAGGAAATGAGGTGGGCTTTCTTGTATAGCGTCTACAGATTTCAGAAAGTCTGAAACTATCAAATATAAACCTTGTTTTCCCGGCTTAGTTGTTTGGGAAATAGGTCACCTTGAGGGGCCGGACCAAAAAAATCAGAGAAGCACCAGGAAGATTTGAGGGCAAAATGGAAAAACATATATTTACATCAAAACTAAACTCTAAACATAAATCTAGACCCAAAAAGAAAATAAGGTCAACCAGAGCAAACTTGACACAAGCAACTGAAGTATTAATTGACCTAACAAACTGTCAAGGGGAAATTATATAATGGCTGGTCAGGCCATTTTGACACAAGTGGGAACATTACATACATTTACCTAAACAAAACTACAACAAAAAGACCAAACTAATCTATAAAAATCCAAATCAACAACTTATGAGATAAAATTACAAGTAATTAAATTGTCCAACTTTAATTACCACAAAAACATAACAAAATGGAAAAACAAACTTTCCTACACCTCTCATAAAATTAGTGGAAGAGTCCAATTAAGTCTCAGTGTGACTGAGATTCTTTGTAGCTGGGACTCCAGCTTCAGTGGACCAGCCAAGCCCACATGGCAGCCTCACAGGAACTGGCAACTCTAGAGAAAAGTATTAGTTTAAATTAAACCATACAAGCAAAATGTGTCCACCCTAGTAGTTAATCTATGCCAAATCACAAGTATAAAAATAATAATAAAAAAAAAAACAATATAGCAAACAAATATAAAGTGATAAAATTAAATCAAAAGAATTACCAGGCCATTTATTGTTGGGCTGCACATGCTGCCATCACAGTCACATATAGCTAAACATTTTGTTGTATAATTATAGATAATGACTTCAACCTGCATGACTTCAACCAATTTGTTTTAAATGCATGGGAGGGCCACCTCTCCTTGGCACAATTCTTGGTTGCTCAATTGTTAGTTGCTGATTATCATCTAGATTTGATTGAAATTAATTGAAATCAGTTCTGTAAAAGCTGGGGAAAATCTGACACATGCAGACCGTGTGCCCTGAGGACAGGGTTAAAAACACTTTTTTAGAGATTATGACATAGTTTAAATGCAAATTTAAAACAAAAAATTCAACCAATTTTGGCTTTTTTTTATATCAGGACAGTAAAAAGTGGAAAATTGGTTTACACCAAGTTATATTTCATAGAAAATGTATGCATGAGTTGAATTTCAAAAGCACACTAATGACAAACATTTTTTGAAAGTTTATTAGAAATGCTGGTCAAGGTTTTCACTAATCTAGGAGATGGCAAGACTAAAACTTTTTTTTAAAAGGCAAGACAATTGGAATTTCATTGCTATAATTTAGATATGTTGCTTTTTTTCTAAAGAGCTTCTGAACTTCTGTTGACCGAAACATCTTCAAAAGCATTTAAATGGAGAGGGAAATGTCTTCAACTATTAAGATTTAGATTCAAGCCTGTTTCCTTTAACCCTTTAGATGGCTAATTAGACAGTGTTTCAGTAGGTGTTACAAACAAAACATGCAATCTTTATTCATGGACCTGTTAAAAAATATCTAGAGAAGTAATTTGCTGTAACAGTGTTTCAGGTCTTAAATAGAACTATTCCTTCAAGGTCATTCCAGTTTTTTATGATGGTCGTTGCTAGTGCCAGCTGGGTTGCTTTTCCACCACTAGAGCCAAAAGGGACCTAGGTCATTAGATTATATCAGTTATTTATTCTTTTTCCCCCTATTTTACTGTATTATCTTCTTTTGCTTGTCATACACCAAAACATGTATGTGCTTTCCAAAGAATTACAATCTGAATTAGCTGATCTGTTATCTGTATCACACAATAATAATAAAAAAAGCTAAGATAATGGCTGTATCTGAAACATCTACCTTATCACTTTATAGGGCACTATATAGTGGTTACTCCATTTTAAATGAGTTTCCCAACCTTAAGTGAATGAAAAAGTGGTGGATTTGAAATTTCCCACACTGCAGTGTGCATTGTTAAGTGCTTAAACTCATTATTTTGAAGTTTGAAAATTATGGTTTACATATGGAAAAAAGTTAAAGGAAATCAGGATAGTGTAAATAAATGCATTTCATATTCATCAAAGAGTAAATTGAAAATCAGTTGTTAGAAATGGTGCACAAGCAACTGGAATAATGCAGTCTTAAGAGCATTGACAAGCAAATGCAGACACAATTCTATGGGAGCTTTGTAAGGCGTGGAATGGTGCTGGAGTCCAAGAAGCTTTATGCAGAGACAGATTCTCATTTCTTTTGTGAAACACCACTCTGGAACCAGAGACAAAATCAGAAGCATTTTACTTGAGATAAGGAGAAAAGAGATGGACTGCAGTTCAGTATTCCCTCTTCAGTTAACATAAAAGCTTGCACCTAATATATTTTAAAGCTCTTTATTCTTTTGTTGACAATCTTCATTGGGATGCAGATTTATTTTTCCATCAGGCTTTGGAACTGGGACACACTACCAAACTGCTTTGATGATCAGCTTAATTAGCCAGCAAATTTACCTGACCTGAACCCCATTAAGAGACTATGGGCCGGATTTATCAAGATCCAATTTTGCGTGCAGTAATTTGCGCTCGCAAACTGGAATTTTGCGCGAGGGGCTGAACCATGGTTTGCGGGTGATTTAACAAGAGTGACTGCGTAACTGGTGGAAGGTGCAAAACTGTTGGAGACGCCCTATTTAAATGATGGTTTTGCGCGTTTTGTGGTTTGCGGCAAAGTAGTTTGTAGTTTGTGCAAACTAGTGCATTAAGAAATTTTAATCTTACAGTGACACCCCCACCCCCTCCAAAAAAAAAAAAAAAAAAAAATTATATATATATATATATATATATAAACTTTGGCAACCTTTATTCCCTAAGGTGGTATGTGGCGGAATTTCTACTTCACTGCAGTTACAAAAAACAAAAAAAAAACAAAAAAAACAGGTGTTTTGTATTGCCCTTTAGAAAAATGCACATACCAAATGGCTCACAAGAATCGACTGTGGATGAGATGAATGCGCGGACGCATCCCCGCAGCATTGCCATGTTGCTCCACAGGCGCAGAGGTCGGGGTTCTCCGGTAGGGCGTCAGGGCGACATGGCATTTAGAACGTTGGTGGATTAACGAAATGTTTTGATGATCGTTTCCTCGTTCATTCCAAAAATATTCACAAGGAGTGAAAAGATGCGTTCTCTGCGTCTCCTTGCTTCATTTCTATGGAGAGATATTTGTGCCATCGGTTTGAGCGCGCAGGAACCAATCCGAGCGTGCAGTGAGACAACACGCGCGCGCGCAAAACCGGTCTGGCGCGCGCTCAACTCTGAAATACCCTCTCAACACACTGTTCTCGCGCTCAGTTTCATCTCTGCGCGTGCTCGAATCCGTCTCTGCTCGCGCTCGCTCGACCTGCTCTCTCTCCGCGCTCAACACCAGCTGTGCGTTTGGCTGTTTCTGCGCTCGCAACTTCAGCAATGTATGTAAATGAACCATACCATCAGCCAATCACACGCAGCTTCTTTTCATCCAATGAAAGCATTCCTTCCTTCTTCTTCTTCTTCTTCTTCTTCTTCTTTTCTATCATGGCGGATCGCAAGCAACTTTAAGGTGTATACCGCCACCTACTGTTCATGAGTGTGTAGCAACATTGTTTTACATCTATTAAATTCTATTTTTTTATTTTGTATTCTGCAGATAACTAAATAATGCTTTCCTTAATCTATAAATATCCTTTATATTTCCTTTATTTCCCAATAATCCTTTAAGACTCCATTCTTGGCCTGTCATTTCAACTACTCTTCTCAATTTCTCCCTTTCAGGTTCATATGTTTTACAGTTCATTAATATGTAAGCATTCGTTCCAAATACTACATCCGGTTAAATGAAAAAATAAATAAATAAAATAAATAAAAACACAATCAGGAAAATCAAACAACTCTTACAGTTATTTGGTCAACACTCCTAACCATTTGATGAACAGAAGATATTACTATAAAATATCTTGAATTATCTCAAATAAACTTCAGTAAAACAGTTATTAGATCATTGCCTCATCCATCTCTTTTACCTGCTATTGACATGGATTTAAATTTGATGCTTTAAAAGAAAAATAAGGAGGATATTTCAGGTTCCAGTATGGTTTAACAATATATAGATAAAAAATATTATGGATATGTTAAATTTTTTATGGATGCTTCAAAATATTCCAATATTAGGAATGGTGTTTTGTTTTAGTTTCAGAATTTATTTTTAAATCGGGTAAAAGAATCAGTGATGGAATTCAGCCTACAAAGGAGAAATGTTTTGGATCATATTGGCCTTACAATGGATTGAAGAAATCCATTGAAGAGTTGTTTGATTTTCCTGATTGTGTTTTTATTTATTTTATTTATTTATTTTTTCATTTAACCGGATGTAGTATTTGGAACGAATGCTTACATATTAATGAACTGTAAAACATATGAACCTGAAATGGAAAAATTGAGAAGAGTAGTTGAAATGACAGGCCAAGAATGGAGTCTTAAAGGATTATTGGGAAATAAAGGAAATATAAAGGATGTTTATAGATTAAGGAAAGCATTATTTAGTTATCTGCAGAATACAAAATTAAGAAATAGAATTTAAAAGATGTAAAACAATGTTGCTACACACTCATGAACAGTAGGTGGCGGTATACACCTTAAAGTTGCTTGCGATCCGCCATGATAGAAAAGAAGAAGAAGAAGAAGAAGGAAGGAATGCTTTCATTGGATGAAAAGAAGCTGCGTGTGATTGGCTGATGGTATGGTTCATTTACATACATTGCTGAAGTTGCGAGCGCAGAAACAGCCGAGCGCACAGCTGGTGTTGAGCGCGGAGAGAGAGCAGGTCGAGCGAGCGCGAGCAGAGACGGATTCGAGCACGCGCAGAGATGAAACTGAGCGCGAGAACAGTGTGTTGAGAAGCTGCGTGAAGCTGACACCCCACCCACGTCAAAAAACTCTGCAAATAGACTGAATGGTTAGTGCAACGTTAGTGCAGATTTGTGCAGAAAAAAATATCGTTTGTGCTACTTTTGTTTAAGAGATATTAAAGATTATTTTTTAGGTCATCCAGAGGTCACCATCCCCCCATTAAACTCCAATTTGAACCAAAGTGGTCTCATTTTTTAGTGCTTCGTTTGTGCTGATTTGTGCAGTTAAAACGGTCATTTGTGCTATTTTAGTTTTTAAGATATAATCATTTTAATTTTTGGCTGATGACGTCACCATCCCCCCATCAAGCTCCGATTTGAACCAAAGTGGTCTCATTTTTTAGTGCTTCGTTTGTGCTGATTTGTGCAGTTAAAACGGTCATTTGTGCTATTTCAGTTTTTAAGATATAATCATTTTAATTTTTGGCTGATGACGTCACCATCCCCCCATCAAGCTCCGATTTGAACCAAAGTGGTCTCATTTTTTAGTGCTTCGTTTGTGCTGATTTGTGCAGTTAAAACGGTCATTTGTGCTATTTTAGTTTTTAAGATATAACCGTTTTAATTTTTGGCTGATGACGTCACCATCCCCCCATCAAGCTCCGATTTGATCCAAAGTGGTCTCATTTTTTAGTGCTTCGTTTGTGCTGATTTGTGCAGTTAAAACAAACATTTGTGCTGCTTTACTTTTTAAGATATAATAATTTTAATTTTTTGGCTGATGACATCGCCATCCCCCCATCAAGCTCCGATTTGATCCAAAGTGGTCTCATTTTTTAGTGCTTCGTTTGTGCTGATTTGTGCCGTTAAAACCGACATTTGTGCTGCTTGCATGTCCGATTCAAATTATATTCTCTATACTTGCAGGTGATGATCACAACCGACTACATTTATTACACATCTACAACTAATTTCTTTTTAAAATGTTTCTACTGATAAATCAGTGTCATTATTATGAAGATTACCGAGCCTGTTTGTCCCCTTCTTATTAGATTATTTATATATTCATGCTAATTGGCAAAGATCTCTAGGGAAACGTGTTTTTATTGTTATTTTATTATTATTATTATTATTTTGTACTTTCCACTGTTATAAGAATACTTATTTTATACAGTGGCTTGGTTGCCCCATGCTGGAAAGGAAAGTAGTTATTCAACAACAGCAGTTGTTGTCCGCTGTCAGAACGCCTTGGTGGAAGAAGATGTGGCCAGATGCACCGTTTGGTCTAACCACTTTTCTCAAGAAAGCAGTTAATTTCATATATTTGTTTTATATTGCAAGTTGTTTTAGCTGTTATTGTAAAATGTGTTTTATATTGTTTTGTATTCCCTAATAAAGATTGATTGCAGCGTGATTTATTGTCCCTCATTTAAAGAACTTTGCTTTAGATAGCAATGTCAACAAAGCCACCAATATATTAACCTTTCTCCACAGAAATGCAATATTGTTGTCTCACAAATGGAGAGGGGGACACACCAGCCTGAGCCTGCACATGATCAAATCCTCACAATCTGCAACAGTTATATACTTATACAAACTTCTACAAATATTTTACCTGTTACTTATATTCCATTATTATTATTCTAATATTGTAACTGTGATTTCTTTTAAGGTGGTTTTGATAGTCGTATTCACATTGTTGACCCTTATTTTCCGCACATTGAGCAGCAAACTGGTTTAAAAAATAACTGAGATGCGCCAGAAGGATGAAGTTAGAAGTGCACAGCACGTAGACAATTGAGTGTCATTTCAATTAACCAACTTCTTTATGCTTAAATAAAATGCATCAAGCTTTAATTTGTAACTTATGACATTAAATGTAAGAGTTATTAAAACAGCATTGACTGTTTGGCAAATTTGAAGTCCTCACACGACTTTACAGGGAGTGATGCCACCTAGTGAGTCAGTGAACTGTGCGTAAAGACTGAATAACAAAACATGTAATATAAACTTAAACGTTCAGGCTAAGCCCATAAAATGAACAACATTGAGTATAAACAGTTAGTTAGTACTACTAAAGCTGCAGCTACAAACCTAAAGCTGCAGCTACAAAACAACACAGTTAAACAGAGGTTATATAAGGAAATTTTACAACACACAAGGCATAATAAACTTACATGTCATCAGTTACACACTTGAAACATCCACTAACATGCATAGGTGACTAAAACTAACTTAGACAAGACTCCTTTGCTTTGCTGCTGACTTGTTCACTTCAGCAGCTCTCTAATAGGGGGGGTGGTGACGTCACCGGCCTAAATTTTAATCTATTATATCTTAAAAAGTAAAGCAGCACAAATGTTTGTTTTAACTGCACAAATCAGCACAAACGAAGCATTAAAAAATGAGACCACTTTGGATCAAATCGGAGCTTGATGGGGGGATGGTGACGTCATCAGCCAAAAAATTAAAATTATTATATCTTAAAAAGTAAAGCAGCACAAATGTCGGTTCTAACGGCACAAATCAGCACAAACGAAGCACTAAAAAATGAGACCACTTTGGATCAAATCGGAGCTTGATGAGGGGATGGTGATGTCATCAGACAAAAAAATTAAAATGATTATATCTTAAAAAGTAAAGCAGCACAAATGTTTGTTTTAACTGCACAAATCAGCACAAACGAAGCACTAAAAAATGAGACCACTTTGGTTCAAATTGGAGTTTAATGGGGGGATGGTGACGTCCTCAGCCAAAAATTAAAATGATTATATCTTAAAAACTGAAATAGCACAAATGACCGTTTTAAACTGCACAAATCAGCACAAACGAAGCACTAAAAAATGAGACCACTTTGGTTCAAATCGGAGCTTGATGGGGGGATGGTGACGTCATCAGCCAAAAATTAAAATGATTATATCTTAAAAACTAAAATAGCACAAATGACCGTTTTAACTGCACAAATCAGCACAAACGAAGCACTAAAAAATGAGACCACTTTGGTTCAAATCGGAGCTTGATGGGGGGATGGTGACGTCATCAGCCAAAAATTAAAATGATTATATCTTAAAAACTAAAATAGCACAAATGACCGTTTTAACTGCACAAATCAGCACAAACGAAGCACTAAAAAATGAGACCACTTTGGTTCAAATTGGAGTTTAATGGGGGGATGGTGACCTCTGGATGACCTAAAAAATAATCTTTAATATCTCTTAAACAAAAGTAGCACAAACGATATTTTTTTCTGCACAAATCTGCACTAACGTTGCACTAACCATTCAGTCTATTTGCAGAGTTTTTTGACGTGGGTGGGGTGTCAGCTTCACGCAGCTGTGTTGAGAGGGTTTTTCAGAGTTGAGCGCGCGCCAGACCGGTTTTGCGCGCGCGCGCGTGTTGTCTCACTGCACGCTCGGATTGGTTCCTGCGCGCTCAAACCGATGGCACAAATATCTCTCCATACATTTCCATGTCTCCTTCTTACGAGAATAACCGCTGCCATGTGTGCGCAATTAGGCATACAGACCATTTGCACCTTCTTTTGAAACGTGTTAAATATAGAGTCAGATACCGTTAGCAAAATTGCTTTCAGGTTTGATAAATCACTTTGCGAGTGCTAAATTAATATATTTACATGTTCTCCTCCCACAAGACGCACTTTTGCGTGTAAACGCCCCATATTGCATATTCATTGCAGAAAAAGTACTAAATGGATAAGAGGCGCTATTTAGCACGTTTTAAAGACCAAATCCTTTTAGCACGCTGTTGATAGATCAGTTTGTACATTTTTTAGCGTGCGCAGTGAAATAGCTCACGTTTTTATACACGCAAACCTTTGATAGATCCGGCCCTATGAGTTATGGACAAGTGATATCTGGACCAACAATGCAGATGACCTGCATCTCCTAAAATATTTCAGCTGTGACACAGTCTAATAGCCTCTGTATCATGCCCCGTTAACACAGTTATTCCTACAAAACGAGGACCATCATGCATTGAGAGCATAAATATAGCTTTCATTTCTGTATGAAATTGGTTTTATGTACTGTTTTATATACTTAATTTTTAAATTTTTTTATTATGTTATTTTTGTAAGTTAAGTTTAATAACTTATAACAAATGGAGGCTTGAAATGTTTTACTGTATATGTAATAAATCTCTATATTGTGTTGCTGCTGGGAAATTGTCTTCAAGATGAATGTTTTAGTTAACTCTTCCACTAGTTCCTTGTGTGCCTTGAATAGGAACTTAACTTCTTTTTTATTTACATCTAAAAATTGTAAACACACTCTATGCCATAGTTTGAAAAGCAGTCAAACTAAAAAATTTTATTATTGTCACTTGCCTTAAAGGATTGGCCTTAAGTTTAGGGCTGGATGTAATCAGCAATAAAACAGAAAAGGGAATTTGCTATATGATAACAATTAGCATCTGTATTCATTTATTTATTTTCTTCCAAAGCCGTCCTTTCTTGTGTCAGTATCAAGGAAACGCCAATCCTAACCTCCCCCTCCAAACACCCACCCTTAAGACTACATGTACTCTCTTACCCGGTCAAAGTAATTATGGATAAAATTAGATAATTTCATGTCTTAGGCCAGCTTTTCTTTGCTTAGGTAAACATTAACTCTAAAAACCTCTGTGATCAGCAATAATCAGTTGTTTTATGTTTTAAGAAGCCCGTATTTGAAAATGGACTGTTTTCATATTTTAAAAGTATAATTAAAGAGCATTTGTAATGAAATTTATTCAGCTCAATTCAGTTTATTTATATAGCACCAGTTCACAACACATGTCATCTCAAGTCATTAAATATTTGCATTATAATTATGATGTAATGATGGAAAATGAAGGTAATTTTTCAATTAGGAAATGTGAGAAGGTTAGAGGCGCTCCGTCTTTTCTATCTAAACCTTCTCTATTGGAGACTGACTATCGGAGAATTTGAGTTTAGCAGAACTGAGAACGTGCAATTCAGCAAATTCTCAGCTTTACATCCTCAGAAGAGAAAATGGACAAGTATTGGAACCTGCATCAAGAAAGAAGACATTCCCTGAGATGAGAAAGAGTCTAAGCTCAAGTTCCAGTTTTTCATGCTATTTAGTCTAAAAGCCAATGTCTGATGGATGAAGAGGGCATGTACTTTAGTGTTGTTTTAAACTTGATCTGTGGATTTGAAGACTGAATATGAAGACCAAAGAGAGGCCGAGCAGGGGCTGAAAAAAATCTGTAAAGGAAAGTCTGGTAGAAATGAAGACAGTTTTCCAATAATTCTGGGCAACCAGTGGCTGAAGATATCAGTTTCTAGGAGAGTCCAATAGAAATGTAGATCCAACATTTCTGGCAGACCAGAGGATGAAGTTATCTGTTTCTAAGAAATTAATGTACAGTAGAACAGAAGGTCATTTTCCACAAAGCCATCCAGGGGCTGAAGATATCTTTTTTTTTTTTTTTTTTTTTTCCAGGAATATCCTGTAGAAATGAACACAGTTTTCTAACAATTCTAGCCGACCATGGACTTAAGTTATCTGTTTTTAGAAACTCCTGTAGCAAAGAAGTTAGGTTTTCAAGAAGCCATCCAGGGGCTGAAGATACTGTATCCTTTTACAGGAATGTCCTGTAGAAATGAACACAGTTTTCTAACAGTTCTGGGTGACCAGGGACTGAAGATTTTTGTTTCTGGGGAAGTCATGTAGAAATGTAAATAGTTTTCTAAGAAACTGTCAATAGGCTTCCTACCTTACCCAGGAAGCAGAGATCGAGTGTTTGTTTTCAGCTTGAAATTCAGCTTATTGCTGCATTTTGCACAGTGTATCATGTAGTATGAATGGCAACACACTGTTTTACACCCAGCGGTGGTTACTTTCTTGGCAAGAGAGGCGATATGCATTTCAAAACCTGTTCTGAATAATGACAGGCTACTACTGGTAACTAAAAAGTCTGGCACTGGCAAATGAAAAGCCCGTGCTGGCAAAGAAAAAGGAATAAATCCCCACAATCCAATGGCTGGTCAGCCATCAGATTTCCTACTTTCTTTGCTGTCAGATATCATAGATAGGCCTTGATTGGCTTGCCTTAGCATTGGAGGGGATAGTGAGTAGCATGCCTAGGCTGGTCCCAAGTTAAAATAGACACATACCTCTTTTTAAAAACAAAACCTTTTTCAAGAATTTTGGACGAAATATAGAAAGTACAACATGGATTGATTGCTATAGCCATGAGGTTATAGCTTGTGTCGTGAACCTGATCCCTGCTTTTTTATAACTGACTTGGAATTTTTATTTTTATATGATTTCAGAGATTTGCAAAAGGTGCATTGTGGCCAAAGCTGATGATTTAGATTTAAACAGATCATTATTTTTAAACAAATGTGCTATTTTTTATTAAAATGTATTTTTTTCTATTTGGGCCAGGGTTTTTTCCCTGTACATCTAATAGCTGCCCATACTGTCTATGGTCAAAGTAACCAGTATCCTCCAGACACGTGGTGTTCTAGAGTTTCATTGATACGGTGCTGCTGGAAGATGAGTGAACTGGTCATGTGATATGTCACATACCACATAAAACTATGAACCTTTCACCTTAAACATCTTAATACCCTTATAAATCACAGTTGACATCCTGACTGACTCATTACCATAGGACACATGCTGTGCTGCACACTTTATCCTTCAAGTCACATCCTGTTTTATGTTGAGGAAAAATAAATATATAATTTACAAACCTATTTTTTCTATGAAGCACATATAATCTACTGTATACAGCAACTACAATAAGCTCAAATATAAATGCATCTGTTTGAATATACATTTTTATGGCTTACCAAATAATACTGGTGCTAGGAAGGTAACTATATCAAACTAAAACCTAAATTAAACTGATTGAACTTCTGATTTAAGTACTTTGGTTAGATTTTGTTCAAAGCATGCATTGCTCCCCCATCGTTGGGGAAGGATTGTGTATTATTGGTTTATTCAATACTCTTAAGTAACTTTATGAGGCACTTGCTGCCTGCTGCTTTAAAGGAGAACAACTGCTTCTGTGACCAATGTTGCTCCAACCAGGGGTCCTTAATCCTATATATACAGATTAACCACACTGAAATGTTTTAATGCAAAGAGCAACTACATGTAAAAAATGTTATAGATATTTTTAGCTGAGGTGGATTAGAGCAGTGGCTACAAACATTGCCAGTTTTAAATAATTTGTTGTATTGGGTTTGAATACTCAGATCTTGAGCAAATCTTTGTGAACTGTAAATTACAGTGACAAGTGCAACTTTGCTATTCTCTGTAAAATAACAAAAAGCTTTATTAAGATTTTAATTAGGTTAAAATAAATGAAAATATGTCCAAAAACTTTATATTACATTATATAACTTGATATATAATATATAATTATATAAATAACTAATATATAATTATTTGTGATAAAAATATCAAGTAGCAAATGATTACTATTGCTGAAGCAGTTTTCCTTCCTTTGGGTTTTTGTTATATTTTGACCCTTTATCAAATGACCTTAAACATTAAGATCAAATGTACCTGGAGGATAAAGGTGGGAAAGTAAAAAGCTATGTACACATTATAACTTTGTTTAATATTATTGAACATGTGCTAATGCTCATATTTAATAAATAAGCCTATAACCTGGAAAATATTCATGACTGCATGTTAACTAACAGGCTATCGATTTCTAATTTTCTGCTAATATATTTTTTTTCTTTGATTTTTCTTAAATCACATTTTTATTTCTGGTGCTTTTTAATATTGTAAAGAATTTTGATTAACATATAACATATTTTAAAATCATGCTTTGAAAAAAAAATAAAATAACCTTGACTTACAGCATCCATCTGTCAATATTTAATACATTGTCAAAGACTGAAGCTGTTTGTCGGATGAATAATGCACTCAACCCAGTTATTCTTTTATCCTCCTCCACAGAACTTTTTCCATGTCTGATATCCAAATGTTTTGTAAAAGCCATTAAATCCTTACAGGAACACCATACGCTCTTCAACAAACACTGTTAGTCTTCACTTTTGCCTGGAATGGGGATTGACTTTTATGTTTTAAACAGCACAATGAAATCCAGAGAGAGATTTAGTTGGTAAATTGAGTAAAGTCAATAGATGTTATTCTTTGACTATTTGAATTTAACAAGTCTTACAGGACTCTTTAATTATTCTCCTTGCATAGTTTAGTTTAGTTTGATATGACCTTTTGTAATTCTTATTCACTTAATATGGATAGAAAGTAAATGATTGAATACAAATTTGTGCTTTATTTACTTTTTCGATAATGTGAACCAAAATAAATCTTGTATTCATTTCTTGCAGATGGTTTTCCATTAAAACACTTGGCATATCCTAAAAATGAAAGGTATTTTTGTTGCTTTCTCATAGGATGACACTCACTCATACCACAGAAAACATGTTTCATAAAAAAATAAATAAATAAAACTGATAACATGTCAGCACACAAATGGATTTTGAAGTGTATTATTTTGTTGTGAAAATATTGACATTTTCATTATATTTCTTCAGGTTGCTAAAGTTCCACTGATTCATTTTACTATTCTTTAATACTGTTAGAGGTTCTACTGTTTTGATAAAGTTTCATTGTTGGTCTTTTGGAATAGTTTATCCTGTAAACACATTAGCCGCTCTTCTTTTTGGCAAATTTAAAGAGTTGCTGACAATATATTGAGTAGTAATTAATATTTTTACAACTGGTTGTTGGTTCATATCCCATTTTATACTATCTTAATTAGGTGTTATTAAAATTAGAGGCAAAATTATAGAAAATGAGCAGTAACCACATGGAGGTCACTGCTAAGTCCAATTAATAAACATCACAACAATGGTGAATAAATAAAAGTTTTGGTTCATGTTTGTTTTATGACAATGTGGCTCTTTTCAAACTTTTTTGGACCTTTTAATTCATCTAATCAAGACAAAGCTTTCTTCAGAGTCATTACAGAGAAATAAATATTAATAAATTGAATTAATTAATAAATACACTATTGAAAACTGAAACCACACACTTATAGAGCTCTGGGAGACAATCTACACAACGCTAATGATAGAGAAAAAATTATCCCTTATTTTTGAATTTTTTGAACTTTAGGAATTAAACAATGACACAGTGAAGCTTGTACAAAATGTAATTAAACTTTTCCAATTATGAGTCTTTTAATTAGTGGAGAGCCCTCTCATAGAAGGCAAATTTGAAGCATCTCAAACAATGGTGAGGCTCACAACAATGGTGAATAAATATAAGTTTTGGTTCATGTTTGTTTTATGACAATGTGGCTCTTTTCAAACTTTTTTGGACCTTTTAATTCATCTAATCCAGACAAAGCTTTCTTCAGAGACATTACAGAGAAATAAATATTAATAAATTGAATTAATTAATAAATACACTATTGAAAACTGAAACCACACACTTATAGAGCTCTGGGAGACAATATACACAACGCTAATGATAGAGAAAAAATTATCCCTTATTTTTGAATTTTTGGAACTTTAGGAATTAAACAATGACACAGTGAAGCTTGTACAAAATGTAATTAAACTTTTCCAATTATGAGTCTTTTAATTAGTGGAGAGCCCTCTCATAGAAGGCAAATTTGAGGCTCACTGTTGAAATTATGTGTGCAGGATAATCTCTAAGAGAACATACACAGTTAATTAAAATTTTTGTCACATTTCCCTGTTAATACAGCAAGGCCATGTTATCCATAATGATGATGTTATATTTGAAGCGATCTTGAAATCTGTACCTATAAAAAGGTTCACTTGAACACTTCCTTTTATTATTTATGTGCCTGTCTTTAGATTCTCTAGGTTGGTAGCATAAGATATACAGCTATTGTCACAGACTCTTTCATTATCATGGATGGGTGCAGGTTAAGAACTTCAATTAAAAAGCAATATCTCAGTACAACTTGGTGTCCACAAGATTTAAACTAAATAAAAATTAAAGTGTATTTCTGAATTACAAAACTATGAATGCATTGGAAATATGTAACTATATGTTGTATGTTTGAATTTGATTATGTATTTTAGTATATTATCTTTATCTGCTTTTTTTATTAGCTCCTTTAGAATAGAATAGAATAGAATAGAATAGAATAGAATAGAATAGACCAGAACAAAAAATCCTTTTATTGTCCCACAATGGTTAAATTCTGTTGTTTACAGCAGCAAGAAGATTATAAAAAAAAAATTATAATATTAGTGGAGAGTTAAAAGATAAATCATAAATTGGTGTGCTGTAAAGTGTTTTAACAATATAAAACTGTGCAGCTGGAGAATACATAACAATATACAGCTATGGACATTTTTATAGTTATGGATATTTAAAAATAGCAGCAACATCAGAGATGTGCAAAATGACAGCAGCATGTTATGTTACAGAATTAGGGGGCAGGTGTAAGCCTAAAACTTTCAGTTCATTACAAAAAACAATAATGTTTAAAGTTTTCTGTGGAAAAATACAAAATGCTTAAACACAATTGGTAAGAGTTTAATTGCTTTTATTCAACTAATTATTTAATTAGGATTGTCATTTAGATAACTGATCATATAAATATATACATTATATGAATAATTATCACTGATAGGGAATGAATTATTAGCAACATACAATTTTTGGTTAAAGTGTAAATGGAAACAGAAATGATGATCTGATTATTCCTTATGTTCCCAACGGAGCTCGATCAGCATGTTTACTAGTTGTTCCTAGAATTTCTTATAGCAGAAAAGAAGGCAGATATTTTAGTTATCACGCTCCCCTCCTGGAACCACCTACCAGTTCTACCTCATCTATTTTAAGGCTAGGCTTAAAACTAGCTTTTTTGATAAAGCTTATAGTTAGAGTGACTCAGGTTATCCTGGACTATCTCAATGGTTATGCTGCTATAGACTGAAACTGCTGGAGGACATAGGGACCCCTTTTCATCATTCTGCTTCATTCTATATCAATTCTTCAAATTTGCTGAATTTCTTATTTCCACCTATAAGTCACTCACTTTTTCTCATCATAGTAGCTTTATCTGGTCTGTTCCTGTTTGGCTGCGAGACCATCCTGGAGAGAAATATAACCTGTGCTGTCATCAACACCTTCAGTTATAGACAATAGAATCATGTTTTTAGTGTTTAGTCAAGTTTCTCTCCTAGAAATATGCAACCGTTTTTGGCATCTACTTAATCATATTTATTTACTTTAACACAATTGTTTCATGTTAGCAGGGTAGGACATAAAACAATTGTGATAAAGTAACCAAATCTGATTAAGTACATGGCAAAAGTGGTTAGATTATTTTTTTCAGTTAAATTTTGGGATCAGCTTTTACTGTGACTTGTTGTATTTGCTCTATTTTCTCAATTTCACACAAAATCTGGCTCATTTTGTCTGTTTAACCGTTTCTTTTCTAGACAAAGCCACATGTGGAGCTGGTTTACCATTACTACTTCCAACATAGAAAAAAATCAATGGATCTATGCATCCATATTGAACCTCCAGTCGGCCTCAGCAGAAGACCACTCAAATTAGGCTTGATTCTGCTGCTGATCTCCTCTGGTTAAGGTTTGTTTTCCCTCTTTAATGTGGAAGCATGCATGCTTGCTTTTAGAGATTGCTGTAAAGTCAATTACAAATTGAAAGTGAATATCACTAAATGTTCATCCAGATGCATGTGCAGCAAGTCAGCGTATTGATGCAATCAGCTGATTTTCTTTAGATAAAAACTTTTGTACTATTCTGACCATGTGATGTTATTGAATTATGGCAAGGTGTAAGGTGCCTTGAGATTGAATTATTCATGATATAATTATACATAATATTAATTATATAAATAAACTGAATAGATTTAAACGAAAAAAAAAAAAAACTAACCTACTGTAATCGCTGTGGATAAGGGGTCTGTTATAAGTTTACTAAATAGGCAGAATTAGTTAAGTAAATCTTAACTGACTGAAAAAACATTCCACACACAGTAATGGAAGAAACAAACAACAATATGGATATTAAGCTGTACTCTTTTATTTGTTCATGCACAATATCTTTTGACCTGCTAAAATAAACAAAGCCTGTAACCAAAAATGCAGTTCATTCTTTATGTCTCTACTTTGGGTACATGATTTTAATGTTGGCAATAATAAATGTCAAATATTCATAGTCTTCATTTTTTTAATGATTACATTTATTTGTGGTTATCAGATTTTATTTAAAATCAAGGCTATATTTTCTGACAAATATAGCAAAACCCATGCAGATCACAACCAGTTGTCAAGCTGATGAATGTGGCATTATTAACTTTGATGAAACAGGAATCTCTAGAAGTTCAAGGCCTCTGCGGTATGCTAATCTAAAGGAGGAAAAAAGGAAAAGTAGAGTCATTTGTTTTATTAGCTGATTTTAACTTAAGTACATACTGTTTATCGTTTGTTTGTTTTTTCTTTACCTTTTACAACAAGTTTTGTTGAACACTCCACTCTGCCCAAAGGATTTTCTGCAACAACCATGTAATCCCCACTGTCCTTGGACCCTACATGGAGTATGACCATGGAGCAGACACCACAAGTGTTGGTGATGTAGTAGTTGGTGTTGGTGTTAAGGCTGATGTTGTTTTTGTACCAGGTAATATAAGGTCTGGGATTTCCTGTTACAGCACAACTAATTTGGCACTCATAGCTCTCAGGACTTTGGTGCATCTTTAGAGGAACAGAAAATGATGGAAGCTTCTCAAAGCTACAGCTCTTGGAAGGTGGAAGTTTCAACAAAAATTTCTCTGGAAGTAAGGAAGAAAAAAAGGTTTTTAAGACAGCAGAAGTAAGCGTCAGTCCTAAAAGAAACATTGCTTTCATACTTTTTAAATGTTTAATTTATAAAATAAATAGTATGCTTATTCACAGAAAAGTATCATTTGCAGTGATGATTAGCAATTATTCATGTGGTAATACAAACTATTGCAGTCTCTTACTTAACAAGGACATACTGAAAAATAATATTTTTTCTGCATATGAATTTCAAGAGGTGGACTAGGTTAGTAAAAAATGAAAGACAAAATGGTAACACTTCACAACAACCGTGATTTATAAATGTCAAAGAGACCATTTGTTAATGATTAAAATGTAATTTATTAATGTTTGATAAATATTGATGAACTGCAATAAACCATTTATAAAAGGCAAATGCATCATATTGCTCTGCCATGTTAGTTTAGCTCTAACACTAACATTACCAAGCCTTTATTTTTAATTTACCATGTTCTGTCATGTTGGACCTACCCTAATATGTGTGGGCTTACAGTAGTTCACTTCATAAATTATCTATTTACTTTTTTTAAATTGCTTAATTAGTAAATGTCTCTTTACAATTTATCAATAATTGCTTTGATGGTTATCTTAAAGTGTGACCAAATGAATTTACCCTCCTTTTATTTTGTCTTTTTGAGCGCTACATATATGGAGGAAAGGTATGAATTAAATAAGTGTGTCTTAATCTCTTAAAAGAGGCTTTGGCAGGCTACCTGTTTACAAATACTGTAAATGCAACCCTTATATCTTAATGTAGTTTAGTTTTTAATGTTTAATTGTGTGAAATGTGTAATTATTAATTGTTATGCTTTTAAAAAAAGCATAACAATGATGAGATGGCAGGTATAGGCTTTGACATTACTTCCCTGTAATCATTACAGATAAGAATCCAAATACCTGTTACTGACAAAAATTGATCAATGTGTGCATATCACACGTGTCAATATACTTTAAACTGATTTATTTAATTTTTTTAGCCTCTGCATATTTAATAAAAATGATAATTAAAAAAAACTTTAGTTATAATGTACTGCATTAATTTACTACAGTGTTGTTGAAACTTGCCTTTCTTCTGTTTCACTTCCCAGATTGGTGACTGAGATGCTGCAGAAAGGCCCATGTCATTCTTTGCATAGATTCTGAACTTGTACTGCCTTCCTGGCATAATATTGACAGCGGTGAACCTGTTGTTGAAGAGATGGTCAGCCACAGTATGCCATGTACGTTTAACAGAATCGTGCTTGGTAACCACGTAGTGCAGTCTGTCATCTTTCTTTTCATCTGGAGATGGAGTCCATGAAACGGTCACTGTTCCTGACACATTCTCTTCAAGCTCCACAGGGCCTGGAGGTTTAGGATCATCTACGGACAGGTGGGAAATAATTCTAATATTTACCCTAACATTGATCAAAATAAGGACCAGCAAGTTAATCTATTTTCTCGTAATAGAAATATTTACTGCTAAAAGACTAGAGCAAAGGTTAATCTGACAGTTATGGGGGAAATACATCACTTAACAATTCCTCAAGACTTTATCTTAGATGTTTTCTTTTTACCTGTGACCCTTATTTCAACACTAGAGGTCTCCTGACCAACAAGGTTCTTTACAATGATTGTGTATATTCCAGTATCATGGCGCTCTGATGAGGGAATCATCAGCTGTGATGATGTGTCTGTGTTGCTCACTGTTACATATTTGGGTAAAGGCAAGCCATCCTTTAGCCATTTAATTACTGGCATTGGAGAAGCCTGTCAAAAAAAGCAAGAGATACAATTCATAAATAAATATGCATATTTTGTAAATCAGCACTAAAATAATGCCTATAAAACCCATCTCAGATTAGATTTCTGAGTCCGAAAAGTTTTTTAAATCATGCATTAATATGTCTGAATGATATACATGTAAATCTGGAGGCAATGGCAGCCAGTGGGTTTCCACTGTGTCCATCTCCATCATTGTGTCTTTGGCGAGATATTGTAGTTCACCCACCTTGCCTACTGTAGTTACAGTACATGGCCTGATGGCACCAATTTATGGGTACAATGTAGCTTAGCATCAGCTGGAATGTGAGCATGAATACTGAATATAGTGTAAATTGCTTTGGGCTGCTGGGGTTTTATAAAGCACAATGTGAATACAAGATTTCATCAGTTAAAATATAATTTATTTACCTTTTTCCATTTCTTATCTGGTGGTGCAAAACTAAACAATGTGTGCTGTTAGAATGCCCTAACCTTTGATGGACTCATCCCCTATCTATTGCTCCTATTCTTACATTTCTCAAAATTCTGTTCCAAAATATTTGTTTACCATGTAAGTGAGAGGAGGTATATATTTTAGAGACTAATTTTGTAAAAAAAAAATGAGCTTCAAACAAAATTTAAAAGTGGAAGCCACATCAAGAAGCCACATATAAATACCTGCAGATTCACAAGTACACGTCTGCAGTTGTTTGCTGTGATTTGCTGTTGGCAGTAAACCACTATCACCTGTTGTGCCATTTGTAAATACACAGATACCCATCTTTGACAGGGCTCCTTGGATTTAAAAACACAGTAAGATGAAGATATCATCAACACAATGTTACCTTGAAGTTGAAGTTGATTCTAACAGAGTTTCCTGCCCTCACAACCATGAAGTTTTTCATTTTCCTGTCAGTGAATTGGGGTCTGACTATAAAGATAAAACAAAAACAACAAACAAAAACAAACTTTTTAGATGGTGCTTGCTTCTAAAAAGATTTGGGACATGCAGTAACTCACCTGGAGGAGGCATTGCAATGATATAGTTGTCTAGGTCCTGAGGCTCACCATCTCCCCCTTCATTGGTGGCCTTAACTCTTACCCAGTACATTGCCATTGACTTTAGTCCAACAATAGTGAAGGAGGTCATAACAATGGGGTTGGTATTACAGCGGCCCCATTCAGGGTTTTCAGCTGGTCGTAGTTCCACAAAGTAACCTTTGGCCTCATCTTGGACACCTTCTTTTTCTACTGGTTTGTTCCAACTTAGCGATAAGGTGGTATATGAGGAGTCTGTCACCTTCAAGTCAGTAATTTTACCAGGAGGTTCTGAAAGTGTGAACATAGTTTCACATTTAGATAAAACTCTTCAGCAAACTCTCTATCTGTATCTATCCATCTATCTATTCATCTATCCATCCATCTATTTATCTCATCTATTATCATATTATGATTGTTACTTACTCTTTGGATCTCTTGCAATCACAAATTCAGATGGCACACTTGGCTCTCCAGCGCCAGACATATTAATGGCTGACACTCTGAACTCATACTCAATCCCTTCGACAACATCCTTTACTGCATACTGTTTTGCTGTGGAGATAAAACCATTTGATGTGATGAAAATACAATATACCTACTTTTTTCCCCCCAGAGGAAACTATACAATCTGTGGTATTTGAATAGACAAACCTTTGATGGGCTCATCTGGTGGGTTGACCATGCCCCATAGATTACTCCCATTCTTTCGTTTCTCCACATTGTATCCTAAAATATTTGTCCCTCCTGTATTTGCTGGTGCAGTCCAGGTGAGATTAATGCAGTCCTTAAAAGCACTAACAATTCTTGGTGCAGATGGAGGTCCGGGGTATGCTAAAAAATCAAGTGGACGACATTTACAAACATGTAAAAAGTTTGACCAGACTTGCATTACTATCGTCCTGAGAAAACGTACCCTTTGTTCCCGCTTGGATGTCATCAGTCTCTATCATTTCACTGATGCCTTGATCAGTTTCAGCCCTGATGTGGTAGCAGTATTTTCTGCCATGATCTATGTCTGTGTCCCTGTACTTGGGCTCCGAGCCAATCTTACCCAGCTTTTGCCAACTGTTGCGTCCAATTTGCTGGCGCTCCAGAATGTAGTTGACTATAGGGCAACCACCATTATCTTTGGGAGCTCTCCATTTAAACTCGATGCAGGAGGATGAACTTTCAATGATATCAACAGGTCCCTGTGGTGGCGTTGGCTTATCTGTGTGAAGACATGCATTGTATGTATCTGATCTTTGAACTCAGAAGTGATTAATACCTGAGGTTTTTATTGTAGTTGCAAGACCATACCTAGGACAGTAAGATGTGTGATGGCCTCCACCATTCCACTTTCATTTTTTATTTTAATCTTAATTTCTCCAGTTGTTCTGCGATTACACTTAGTTAATAGTAGTCGGCTATGTGAGGAAGACTTTTCAATCTTAATGTTGGTCTCCTCCATCAGCTCTTCCCCATCATTGTACCATTGGATTTTCATGGGTTCACGGCCAACAAATGTTAGCTTAAAGGATGCGTCTTTTCCACTTTTGATTATAACTGGTTTCATAAACTCAGCAAGGTCCTCAGGGTTGATTCTTGGAGGATCTATATTAGGTAGAAATAATTATCCTAATTATTACATTTTGATAGCATTTAAAAAAGGTAAAATTAGAGTTTTAACTGCCACATTTTAGCAAACAGTCCTAAAAAAAGAAATAGATTTCTTCAATGAGATTATTACCTTCAACATTTACCATTGCTTCTGTTTTACGACCATCTGCTTCACATTTGTATTTTCCAGCATCCTCTTCTGTACAGTTTTTAATAACTAGCTTGCGACAAGTCTTGTCTTTGACTAAATCAATGTTCTCTGTTACTGTTATCTGAAATTTAAATACAGAAATGTAAATACTTTAACATCACAGATGATGAAGGTAAGGTTGTTAGTTAATGATTTTGAATGATCTTTACCTCTTTTCCATCTTTATACCAGATTGCTTCACAGTCCTCGCTGCTGAGCTGGCATAGCAGTTCTATATCAGTACCAATGACTGCATTTACATCTAAGAGTCCACTAGTGAAATAAACTCCTGGATCTGAAAGCAATACAGTAAAATGGTTGGATTTAGTTTATCTGTAGGTGCTTAAGATTATTTTTGCTTTTCTAAGCATCTTACCTATGACTGTTTCAGGGATAAGTGGGCCTGTTCTTACTCTTTTCTTTTGAACAGGTTCCTTCTCTTCAAGATCATCTTCTTCCTGTTGTGGCGTACCATGTTCCTCAGGTTTTGAAACTTTCTTTACTTTCTGTACTATCTCCTCTGATTCTCCTACAACTTCTGTTTCTACTTCTGTTTCAGAATAAAGTTCTGTCTCTTCATCGCCAGCTAATGCTGCAGCTGCTGCTGCAGCTGCTGCCTCTTCCTCCGCTTTTTCTTTTGCTTTTGCAATCAACTCATCTCGCTCTTTTTGTAACTTTGCTTGCTGTTCCTGGGCAACCTTGAGAAGATCCTCTCCACCACCCCCTGCACGAGTTGTCTTTCGAGCTTTCTTCTTTCCAGCCATATTTGGGTCCTTGTTACCTATTAAAGAATATTGTTACAAATACACACATACCCACTGTTACTGAAGTATAGCTCATTAAGGATCTAAATTAAGTGATGCTTTTTGTTTCAAGGAAAGCTTTACTATCACTTGGGATTTTCATAAAGAGGACTAATGATGATGTTTGGCAAAAGGAAGTCAAGAGCAGCTGTAAAAGCATCACTAGACATATTTAATTTAAGTAGAAGAGGTATTTCCTCTCAAGTAATATATATGCGTGGTGCTTTGGTTATTTTATATCACCTTGTGAAGGACACAGGAAAAACAACGGGAACCCAGAAATCTATCCTTCCAGACACAGATTATGGTAGGTTTTACCAGGTTCTTATCTCTGGCCCCTAAAGGTCTGTTGTTCTGCACCTTTTAAATGTCTCTGCATCCACAAGGATATAACGTCCAAAGCTGGCTTCACACAAACTACTTCATCTGTCCACTCCATCATCCATGACACAAAGTTGTTGTGCAGCAGTCCTCACACAATGAAAACCACTGTCCATTCATCCGCTCTATCCACTCGTTCTATGTCTGACCTCCTGTGTGGCTCATCTGGTTTTAGGATATTTAAGCATTTTATCATCCGTCTGAAACGGACTTGATCCGTATATATGATGAACAACTGAGGGGAGCTGTGCATCATGCTGCAATGCAACATTAGCTGGAAAAGCTTCAATTTGTGATAAAGCAGAGGATGCTTGTATGAGGAAGTCTGTGTGAATGAGTGGTCAGTATGCAGTCAGATTATCCAGCCCTGCTAATGACCTAACAATAAAGCATTAACCTGTTGGAAAATTATTTGAAATAGTTAAGCCTCACCCTCTACTATAAGCCAGGCACTGCAGGATTTAAGCCCAGCCACAGCCGAATAAATTCCTTTGTCCAGTAGAAGGCAATCTTTCACCACTAAAGTGTGAATCAGCATGTCATCTGATGTCGTAACATCATATTTATCTCCTTGCTCCACTGGGTTATTTTTTCCCATCCAAATGATTTTTGTCATAGGACGTGAGAGCACACACTGAAACACTGCATCCTCTCTTTCTTCTGCTTTCACATCTTGAATCTTTACCAAGAAATCCACATCTGGAACTAGAAAAAGCAAATGTTTATGATTTTTAGCACATGGAATATTTTGTCAAGTTACAAAGTAATATCAAGTACAACATCTTGACCTAAGTTCTCTATAAAAAAGGGTTTTAATTGTTTATGCTCTTACTTTTCAGTTCAGTTGAAAATATCTTTACTCCATCAACTTCGAGTTGGTATAGTCCTGCATCTTCAGGATTAACCCCATTTATGCTAAACACAAACCTTTTTCCTACTCGCTTGAGTCCGTGTTTTACCTCAGTGTCTGCATCGAAAGGAATCATAACCCCATCCTTTTATGACAAGTTGTGCCGTAAAGATGAACCAATATAAAAAAAAAAAGGTAGTTGTGAGTAGGATACACTAGGGCTTTTATTTTTATTTTTTTTTTGCCTTTCAAAAATTAGTAACAAATTAATTTACCTTGAATATGAAAACTTTACTCGTTGGGTCCTTCAGTGACATCTCAATTTCAAATTCTGCAGCACCGTTATGTTTCAGTTCAATGGGCTTCAGGTTACAGAGTTTTTCCACAACCTTAAATCCATTTGAATAAGAAAAAAAAAAAAAAAATACACATTTATATCAAACTTTCTTTATGTTCAATATTATAGATTTTATTTTGTATATTTGGTTTCTTTTCACAGATAGTGTAAAGGCAAACCTTCTGCTGCTCCTCCTCTCGCTCTATCTTCTTCTCATTAAGCTTCTTGAGCATCCAGCGAAAGTTGGTGACTCCATATTGTGCACAAATGCTCTCATAATCTTTTTTGTCTGCACTCAACAATAGTTCCCAAAACTGGTCATCGATTTCTTGCTTTTTCTCTTCCTTTGGCTCAATGCCCACGCTCAAAAGGGGAAAACACAAAAAATGAGATGCAATTCAGTTTTATTTAATTAGACAGTTCCAATTATTAATGCATGTCATGTGAAGACCCTTTACAAAAAGCAGGCAATGCAATTTAATTATGCAGACGGTTTTCCAAGTCAAGTATATCCCATCCATATTGATCCATCAAGTTACATTAATTATTGAAATTTGGTAAAAGGTTTTGTAATAAAGCAAATCCAACACACTGCAGTTATATTTAGCATTCACTACTCCTGGAGTAGCATTGCAAGTTTCAACAGTGGATAACTACATACAAATAAATACAAAAAGCATTTACTTAAAAAAAAAAGCAAAAAAAGATTTAAAGAAAAATTATGCAGTAACAGATTTAGATCACTTACGTTTTTCTCAGGTTCTTTTTGAAGTCTTCTGGTAACTCTCGAACAGCTTAAAGAAGTACAGTTATTTTTACTGAAATAAACTTTTTTTTTTTTTTTACAAAACAATAATTTCATTTTCTGTGTATAAACATGCAACGTGTATACCTGTTCTGGATTCTTTCATTGCTTTGCTCTTCTTATAGCCAACTAAATGAAGAAGATTTAAGTCATCTCAGAAGTTGTTGTTTACAAAAAAAAAAAAGTATTAAATTTGTAACATCTTACTTTCAATGACATTGAGTGTGACTGTTACAAGTGCTTTTCCAAACTCATTTCGGGCATAACATTTGTAGGTATCTGATTGATCTGCACACACGTCTGGCATCTTTAAAGGAAAACAAGTTTTTTACTGTTCTTCACAAGGGGAAATGTGCAATTTTTGTCGTAGTGTGCACAATGTTGAGAAATGGGTGACTGTACCTGTAGCTGATGTTCACCAGAAACCGGATCAAATACGAACTTGTATCTTTCCTCATCAATCTCCCCATTATTTCTCGCCCAAGACACTTTTGGTGTTGGATTACCTGTAACTATTGCTCTAAAAAATGCCATCTTTCCTACACACATAGCAGAAAGAATTTCATTGTTGTATCATCTTATAATAAAAAAGTAAGTAAAACATTGCTCAATATTACCTTCTGGGATTGTGAGAGCGATAGGTTTCCGTGTGAAATCTGGAGTAGTCATACCTTCTGGAAGTTCTTCCACATACTGAGTGATCATAACTCCAGGCACCCGTGACTTCTTTCTTATTTTTACTGACATTAAATGACAAGAGGATGACTTTTTTACAAATTGATTACAAAAAGGGAATTTTTTTTTGTGTAGCATTTTTGCATGTCATAGTTTGCTTAATTCTCTAATAATATATTTAATAAAGGTTTATAACCTTAATTTTCCTTGATACAGGATGTAATCGTTAATATCAGTTTGTTATGTTTTGCCTTACCCTGCCCAGGAGCAGTTGGCTGCTCATCCTTTGCTTTGCAAACCTTAAACATCTTCACACCAAGTTGTCTGTTTATGCAAGAAAATCACAAGACACTTTTAGAGCTCTGAATATTCCACTGTTTGATTTCCCTGGATATTATAGCAACCTCTCTTCTTTATCTCAAATGAATACCAGGGTCATTTGTACCAAAGTCTGTACATACAGTACCATATTACTAAATTTCACTGAGTTCTGTAGCTGACCACTGTCTTTAAAATAATTTATGTGATGCAGATGGTCTAAATATGTTCTAGGTATCACTTATCATTGCAGGACCTAGAGGTTTATGGCTGGATGTGTTTTTAGAAAATGCAGTGTTGGTGGGAGCTATTTGTTTTCACTTGGCAACAGCAGAAAAATGGATAAAAGTTTTATGATGTACTTTAAAAAAAAAGGGTGTTTGATACAGTTAGAGCTTAGAAGTTTGCTAAGGATTTAGTTTTTTTATTTTCATGTTAATACATAAAAGACTGTCTCTGCTCACATCCTGCATTAACCTATATACAGTCTTAGCTGAAAATTAACAACTTTTATAACCTTAAGTTACCATTTTATAAAGCAAAATGACAGTATTTTTGTATACTTTGGGGGATTTCATTTGTATATATAACTATACTACATTTATATTATTATTATATATTTTGACAATTATGTATAAAAATAAGTCCCCGAAAAGTGTGAATAGTGTTATTGCTAGATTTCTAAATCAAGTACAAAAATTTTGGAATCATATAATACATTTATAAAATAGCTTTCATAGTGCTACCCAGCTTATCCAGGTATCACCTTTCTATAGGTCAAAATGTCACAGAAATAATGAATTCACAGAAGGACCTTTTTTGGAGTCTATCTGAAGATTTATAATTGTAATAACATATGTTTCCTACTCTAACTGGTAAATACTAATTCTTTTAGTTTTTTCCTGTATCATGTCAGTCCATCAAGAATCTGGTCTTGTTGAAAAAATATATAAAGTAACACTTGAGTTTATTACAAGTAAATTCTAATGGACCAAATCAGTCGAGCTCTCATCTGACTGGAGTAGCAGCATATTTTTGAATTTTATACATGGGCTGCTTTGAAGTGACATTTTCTGTTAGAGAAAAATTTTTTGCCAACGATGTTAGAGTGAAGTGATTTATGAATGCAAGCTCTCAATCTTAAGTTGCAGAGCTCTCTCCTAAAATGGAACATGCATTTTCTTTTTTCATGCAGAATTAAAACTTTGCAACCCTCTGGAGGAAAGTGAAGAGGATTGTCCTTTTCTATTTTTCTTATGAATACACACTTGTTCTGATAGTATATTATAGTATATTTTTCATATGCAGCTTCACCCAAAATGGAAATCAACACACATCTATGGGGCCGTTATCTTAATGTCATGATAGAATTCAAGGGATATTCTCACATGGTAGAGTATGCTGCCTATGTATTCTTTAAACATGAAATTAATATAAACAAACACTTGCCAAGTGAAATACAGATATCATTATTGGTCTTATGTAGACATCCAAAAACATGCTGCAGATAGAAACCTTGTCATTTCTGTGAATGTACTTACTATTTTTTCACTTTAGCTGCTTTGCTGTGCAGTCGGGTGCCAGCCACGGTCCAGTTGGTTGTTGAGTGTGAGCTCCTTCTTTTAAGAGGCCATAAAGGCCTTTACGACACTCAGAGCAACCCAACCCACTGCTTTTTTACAGTTGCACATAGAGATAGTTTTACTCTGATATGCCTTACCCTGGTGCTATAGGTTTATGAAGAGGGAACACCTAAGGAAAAGCAGCATAGGATATCTGTATTTCTCATTTCTTAACATTAGGAATCAAAGCATTAGGAAAGCAGAAAAATGCCTTAGGATAAATTAGTAAGGGAGTTCACATTGTTTAATTCTAAGGATAGAAACACATAACGCTGTATCTTTTTTTTCAATTCACAAGAGGTAAGGAGATTATTTTTCATTTCTTTTATTTTATTCTAAGACCTCATTGAATTGTGATGCTGGGAAATGTCAGCGCTTTCATTAAATAGCTTAAAGAGTATTACAAAGTTTAACCAATTAACATTTTTTTAATGGAAATGAAATTAGAAATAAACCAAAATTATCTTTTAATGTTTGTCGGTAGGTTTAACCAGCAACCGAGAAGTTTCACCAAAAGATTGATCATGTTTCAGCTGTTCAGGTTGGTAAGTCTCTCTTTTATGTGATGCTAATTAAGTCAAGTTAAACAATTCAAAAATATGATTACAGTAACAAAATTATTCAAATTTTGTAATGAAGCTTGATACATGTACTTTTGAGGCCAGTTACATAAAGGCATGTTACATGGGTCTGCATACACGTTTTAGTGAATTATTTGATGAAACCTTTGTATATTCTGCATTTTTATGTTAGGATATACTTAACTAAGATCAGTTTTGAAAAGTTGAATTAAGAAAGAACACTCAATTTTAATTTTAAATTTAAGATTTATTCAAACTTTTCACACAAATCAGAACATGAATAACACAAAATGAAGCATCTTATGATTTAATAATTAACTATGAAGAAATTTGCCTTTATGTCCTTGCATGCACAAACATGGAGATTTTAACAACAATTTAGATTTTAAGCTCTATGCCTTTTAAGAGGCTTATTTTCTCCCATTGAGATGCCACTGTTAAATGTTGATATTTAAAAGAAAGGGGTTAACGTTTTGGGGATGCCAGAAAGACCGGAGGAGTCTGAGAGAATGTGCTCATAACCCTCTTCTGGGACTGGATTCTGACAAACAAAACCAACAAAAAAACTTCCTAATAACTCATTCTTTTCTTTTCATTTCCTTTACCTTTGCACAATATTTCATGACAGTCAACATATTAAAACCCGTGTAACATGCTATCAGAAAAAAAAAAACAACAAAAGCAAATCTTGTAAAATAATGAAATGATGAAAACCAGTTATCTTATAGATGAGCTTATAGATGAGACAACTACATCACTTTAATGTCAAAACTTTGAAACACAATGTATGATACCAGGAATTCACAAACATATGGAGTCACACCAGATATTTTCTAGGGTAATAAAAAGCAATTAAAGTAAAATCAGAAGTTTTTTCACAACTTTCATGCTCCTATTTTAACAAATCAAATGGGTTCATACTTAATACGATATATTTTTTCAAAGATTATGTTGACACTCTGCCTTTTTACTGTACATATTTGTCAGTGTTCAAAATTATATCTGAGATTAAGATGGCTTAACAAGTAAGACTTGGTATACATTACACCTCTGGGATTTGCTTGACTCTGTAAGGTTATTTTCCAACTATGTTGCTTGTGTGATATCCTCTATGGATCCATTTATTCTGCAAAGAAAGATAATTGAAGAAATCAGTTTAAGCTTCTATTTACAGGTAAATTAGAATGCCATTAAAAAGTTTATTTATTTCAGTGATTCAACTCAAAAGGGGATACCATGTAAATATGTATTAGTGTTAAAAGCTTTAAATGATCATTTATTCTGTTTTATACAGAAATCGAGCTGTTAAAATCATGACCCTGTACTATCCAGGTCAGGCTCTCGATTGTTTGTTAGGCTTCCTTTGCAAAAAAATAAAACAAATTACTGCATCACTGTGGCACAGCTTTGATGCAGGAAGCCAAAGCTGTCTTGATAGCAGTTTTTAGTAAGTCTGTGTTGTTGAATCAAGTTAGTCTTTATGATAATTTTTAAACAGAAGTCATCCTTTAAAATTTACCCAGCAACTCCATAAAGCTTGTCAATAGAGGGAAGCAATAGATGCTTTTAAAGTCCCATGGTAGACAGCTGTGCTGAAAGAGGACTCAAAAAAACACAGTGCAACATCACCAACAGATGGCATGCCCCCCCTAGTCATCCCTGACTGTGGAAACTTCTGTGATGACATGGGGGGGCACATCCCATCTGTTATGGTGAACCTCACATAACATCGGTTTTTATATAGGTCCTAGGAACTAATTTCTGGCTGGATGACAACATTTTATTTAATAATATAATATAATATAAAGCATTGCCTACTATGCAATAGATTTTGCATCTACCTTATCATATTTAGCTACTTTAACACAATTTTTTTTCATGTTAGGACGTAAAACAACTGGGTATAGGTAACTAAATATAATTAAGTAGATGCCAAAAACGGTTGCATTAATTTTTCAGTACAACAGTAAACAGGATGCCACTAAACAATGTTGTGTTAAAAAGTTGCACAAACAGCAAAAATAACTGCAGCCTTAAAATATTATTTTTTAAAAAGCCACATCAGAAGCAGAGACAATATTAAAAGGTTTGGAGCCATACTTGGAAGAACACAAGATTAAATAAATAAATATTCTATAATTAACTGTTATCTCTCTCTTCCTTTTAAGGACTTAATGACTGTTTGCCTGACCCCTGTCAAGTCAACGGGCCCTAGAATTGGTAAGCCATAGCTAAACTTTTTACCCTCAAGTTTCCCTTTAATTTTATCCCTGTTTATTAATCATTTTACTTTTCTAAGAAACAGAACTTTTGGGTTTGCATCAGTTGTGACTCATAATATTTCAGATGAACAAAAATGAGCATTCTAATTTATTTCAATTTGTGGTTTTTAGGTTTGTTTGTCACTTTTTTACTTGAATTACTGAATCAATTTATTTTTGAAAGGGATGCTGCTTTATTGAAATGCAAATACATCTGAGAGTAGAGCCTTGTACAAAAACTGTTCAGCTTTAGAGACTTTCTGTGAAGGACTTACCTCTGACAGTGAGTTTAGTTGAACTCTCCACTCTTCCTAACGGATTTTCTGCAACAACTTTGTATTCCCCCATGTCTTTCGATCCGACCCTCAGTATTAGCATTGAACAGACCCCACAGGTGTTAGAGATGAAGTAGTTAGTGTTGGTATTCAGACTGATGTTGTTACGGAGCCATGTCACGTGAGGTGTTGGATCTCCTTTAACAGCACATGTCATGTAACATTCATAGCCTTGAGGAGCAGTGTGCATTTTCAACGGAACAAGGAATTTGGGAGGACACTGCAGGTCACAGGCCTTCGACTCCGGCATATTCACAATGAATTTTTCTGAAGGGGAGAAAAATAAAGACTTAATCAAACTATGTCTAAAAAATAGAGGGAAGAAGCACTTCTTCAAAGTTGTAAAGTATGCTAGTTATAATATACTTGATTTATAGAAAAGGAAAAGGCCTAATGGTGGTCATCTCAAATGAAATACTGTATATTCAGTCAGCTAGTGTAGTAGTAACAAGATCATTTGTTAGTATATTGGATCTGCTTTGGGATTTTGCAATACATGCTTATTCATTTCTCAACTCTGATCACCTTTTTTGGCAGGAATCAGCCACTTTGCTGATTCTGATGGTTTGGAGGAGCCCATGTCATTCTTGGCATAGACTCGAAACTGGTATTCTCTGCCTGGCAAGATGTTGCAGGCTGTAAATTTATTGTTGAAGATTCGATCTGCAACAGTGTGCCAGGTTCTTTTGACTGAATCCCGCTTTGTCACCATGTAGTGGAGCCTGTCATCTCGCTTCTCATCTGGAGATGCGGTCCATGAGATGGTTACAGTGCCAGGCACATTTTCATCCAGCTCCACTGGACCTGGTGGCTTCGGTTCATCTACAGAAAAATATAATTTTACTTACTATACTAAATTATAAATAAATGTTAAAGAGTAAATAGTTTTATCAAACTTACCTGTTACTCTAATTTCAATACTAGCTGTTTCCTGTCCAACTACATTTTTGACAATGATGGTATAAATGCCAGTATCTGTACGTTCGGCTGAAGGGATCAGAAGCTGAGATGTTCCCTCAGCATTGCTGATAGTCACCTTTTTAGATACTGGCACGCCATCTTTTAGCCACACTACCTCTGGCCATGGTGAAGCCTAAATAATATAAACAACAATCTTTTCAGATTTCTGAGCACTTGACAGAGGGCAAAGCTTATGGATTTAACTAGTGTCAAACAATTAAAAACTCACCTCAAAGTTGATGGTAAATCGTGCAGAATTTCCTGCTCTCACAATCATGAAACTCTTGCTTTTGGTATCTGTGAATCTTGGTCTGACTATGAAAAGAAAAAGTTTTTGTCACTAGAACTGACAGAAATATATCTGGATAACAAAAATACCACAGTAAAAATATATAACTAAGAAATAGACACAATGAACTTTGTTGGAAGAATGATATATAAATAGCTTGGCTTGTTTAAGTAATGAATTTTTGAATTTACATGTCTATCGAACGGTTTTGTTTAAATAAAAAACCAGTGCATTATGGCATATGTGCAAGCAAAGTTGGGGATATGACATTATTTATATGAACAAGAGTGCACTAGTGTGACCCATTTTATTTTCTATATAAACACAAAGTAAACAAAGATATGCAATTAGTCTTTGCAGCTCGTCCTTAAGAAAGGTCATCACTATTAGGTACAAAATCCACTTACCCACTTTTAACCTTCAAAGACAAGTAAATAGAATGCTTACCTCATATTCTTGTCATTTAAAAGTTGCTACTGTTTTTTTCATGTAAAGAAAAAGTCTAAGGTCAAATTGAAAAAGAATATCTCAATTGACAATACTTCTTAACCAGATGTTTCCAAGCCCTATAAACTGGGTGTACTTTAAACATCAATGAATAGAAATACTTACTATGAAAGTTTGGGATGACAATCTTTGTGGATGTGACAGATACATAAAAACAGAAAATACGATTGCTAACACAATGAAAATAATCTGTATTTAATCCCACCAAAGTTCAATGACGATTTGATGATTGAAGTTGAGATGACATGTGTTGATTGGGGAGTGGTGGCCTAGTAGTTAATAGAGCTTAAAATTCTGAGGTTCTGAGTTTGAGCCCCACTCCCACAGACTGCCACTCTGGGTCCCTGAGCAAGACCCTTTACCCCACACTGCACCCCGGGCGCCACACAATGGCAACCAACTGCTCCCCAAGGGGATGCATTATAAGCAGAGGTAAATTTCTCCAATGTGAATCAATAAAGTTTAATTATTATTATTGTGTATTGGTATAAATAAACTGAATTTAATTGAATTAGCTATGCAGACTAGTAAAGCTCTTAGGCTTATAGAAAAGACTCAACACATTGAATTTAACATATGCAAAGTTGCACAGTGTTTTTTTTGTTTCCCTTAAGTCTTCTATTCACACATGCATGAAATAATAAATTTTTCAAAATCTTTCATTTGAGTGGTTTTATTGAAGCATAGTTTGTTTTTTCACTTAAAACACATTTGACAGCTCTAAGGCAGAGGAAACATCTTACATAACAGCCATTATTGTGTTAAGGAACAAAGTGTTAATAAGTGTTGCTTTATCTAGAGGTGGTCTTTAGATGATTCTGATTTGTGGGATAATCTACTCAAGCTAAGGTTCAACTACTTCCTTATCAATTTGGATAGGGCCAACACATTATACAGTGTTATATGCAGGTGATTTTAGCAAACTTAGAATAAAACAATTCTTGAAGAGCCTTTCTAATGAAAAAAATATTTAATTCCTAACAATAATTTATATTTTAATGGTCCTTGAAATGAATTTTATGTGCTGAATGATACACCATCCATATATACAAGTAACACTCAGAGGGTATGGTCTGGCTTTCTGTTTCTTTAAATGTATCTTTTGAGGTTGATTTAGGTGCAATGATACTTACCAGGTGGGGGCATAGCGAGAATGTAATTGTCCAGCTCCTGAGGCTCTCCCTCGCCTCCATCATTAGTAGCAATTACTCTCACCCAGTACATGGCCAATGACTTCATGCCCTTTACCGTATATGAAGTCATGGTTATTGCATTAGAATTGCATCGATCCCAGTCTGTATTTTCTGCAGGTCTGATCTCCACAAAATACCCCTTCGCTTCATCCTCAACCCCCTTAATGTCCTTGGGCTTGTTCCAAGACAGGGACAGGGTTGTGTAGGTGGAATCTGTCACTTTTAAATCAAGCACTTTACCAGGAGGCTCTGAAACATATGATTTGGCGTCACTTTTAATGTCATACAAATAAATGTAGATAAAGAATGACAGTCATGTCACAACATTTGTAAACATCCACCTACTTTTAGGGTCTCTGGCAAAAACAAACTCAGAAGGAGTGCTGAATTCACCAGATCCGGAGCCGTTTATTGCAGACACACGAAACTCGTACTCCATGCCTTCCACCACATCTTTAACAGCACATCCTTTACCTGGACAGGGATATTGATAAATGCACCTCATCAGTTTATCCTAACATTAATTAACAATTTAAAAGTTTAAAAATTAATACATAAGTCATAAAGTAACCTTTAATGATCTCATTTGGAGGGTTTACTTGGCCCCAGAGATTGCTGCCCTTCTTTCGTTTCTCCAGATTGTATCCTAGAATGTTGGTACCTCCAGTGTCTGAAGGAGGGGACCATGTGAGGTTGATGCAGTCTTTAAAGGCACTGGCAACCTTTGGAGCTGATGGAGGTCCAGGGTATGCTGTTTACACAAGAAGAAGGAATAAGATTCTGTCAATTTTAACATTCTGGTTTTATAAGAAATATTTGTTGCGGTCTAGGGAGATATAAAACTTAATAATTTCATATTTAAAACTGATTAAAATTAAATAAACTTAATTTGCTCCAAGAAATGTTGATGCATGATAACAATATGCTATTTAAGTGAAGAAATAAGAATGCTTAAATTAGAAAAAATTACAATATATCTATAGAGAGAGATTAGACCAGAAATTAGTAATTCTATTGGAATGTGTGGAGTATTAAACTTAATTTTAAAATAGAGTCACAGAACAAGTTTATGTGCAACATAGGTAATGTTGCTTCACAGATCAAATCAATATTAGTTACCTCTTTTATGGCCTTATTGTTTATGTCTTGTGACTTTGTTTACAAAGGTAGCATTAGATTTTACCCTGATATACCAGATCACATAATACATGTAAAGGGGTTTGAAAGGTATTTGTATTTTTTTTTTCTTAATTCTTTCCATAGTATGCCTTTTCTGAGTAGTAAAGGAAATTTTTATAATTCTATTGGTTTAATTACTTTGGGTGATTATATGATCTTGGTTACAAAACATTATACAGGACACAGATTACTTTTACTGCGATTCTGTAACTATTTTTCTCTTTGTTGTCTAGTAACTGACTGATTATTCTCTGAATCTGAAGTCTAACTAATAAGATGTGATGTACCAGTATGTTTTTTTCATAGAGCATGTTAAACAAGGAGGTGGAGACTCCAGGTCAGTGTGGGTATATCCACCTTCCACGAACAATTGATTATTAAGTTGCCAAGTAAAACCTAATACCTCTAACAGGAGGTTACCTTTTGTTCCAGCTTGAATGTCTTCTGTTTCCATCAGCTCACTGGTTCCCATTTCAGTCTCCACTCTGATGCGATAGCAATATCTCCTCCCATGGTCTACATCAGAATCTCTGTATTTTGCTTCAGGACCAATTGGTCCAAGCTTCTTCCAGGTGTTCCGGCCAACCTGGTTCCGTTCAAGGATATAGTTTTGTATCTTGCAGCCACCACTGTCCTTTGGTGGTCTCCACTTGAAATCGATTACAGAGGAGGAGGCTTCTACAATCTCCAGAGGTCCCATTGGGGGTGTAGGTTTATCTGTCAGAGTCCAACACGATATGTAAAATGATGATTTCAGCTGAACAGATTACTTTACACTTGAGTGTCAAATCTATATACATACCAAGGACATTAAGTTGGCTTACAGCTTCACTGGTGCCAAACTCATTTTTCAGTTTTAGCTTGATTTCGCCGCTGTCCTTACGCTGAAGCTTCATCAGAAGCAGGCGACTGGTTCCATCCGAGGTGTCAATATTAACATTGCCTTCACTTGAAAGCTCTTCACCTTCCAGGTACCACTGTACTTTGATTGGTTCACGGCCAATATAAGACAATTTATAAGTAGCTTTGTGTCCCTTTTTTACAGTTACAGGTTTTTTAAATTCTTCTAGGTCCTCTGTGTCAAATCGAGGGGGATCTGAATTCAAGAAAAAGCACAAAAATGTTAAAGCTTCAATTCAAAAGACCTCAAATCCCACTCTGCTAGATCATGCAAATGTTTTTACCCTCAACAACGATTTCGGATTCTGTCTTTCGGCCATCTGCTTCAAATTTATATTTTCCAGCATTTTCTTCTGTGACTTTGTTAATTTTCAGCCTGTGGAAACATCCCTCTTTGGAAATCGATACATTCTCAGATGACTGAATCTAGTGAAGAAAATACACCAATAGCTCTTCTTTATTGCTTCATTCAAGAATACGATCCTGATAAGACTGCTTTAGGGCTCTGAACTTACCTCAGCTCCATCTTTGTACCAGATTCCTTCGCAATCTTCACTGCTTACTTTACACTCTAACTCTGCTGCTTCTCCAATAATAGCCTTGCAGTCAGAAAGACCGGCATGAAAGTGAACTCCTGGGTCTGAAGATGAGCAAGTTGTTAAATGCACACATTACAATTATTGTTTATCCATGTTTTGCTGAATGTCCCTTCTTTATGCTTTGGCTACAATTACAATAGTTCACACATGTACAGTATACAATAAAACCAAAAAATAAAACCATTTTTTCTCAGTGTCTGATATTAGGTGAGACAACAATTCTTCTGTTTCAGCTTCATTAGTTTTACCAAGAAAAAATGTAAATTCAAAATTTCATTATTAAAAGAAGATATTAAGATAACTATACTTGTATAAACCTATCATTGGTTTTTAAGCCTATTTTAAACAAGTTTTGATTATCTGAGTACAAATATGAATCTATTAAAGACTTCTTAAAGATTTTGTCTCTAGGCACAACATTGTTGGAATGTTTTGCCATCATCATACAATTTAGGAAGGCAACAATGCCCAAGAGATAAATGTCTTTCGTAGCAGAAATTTGTAGACAAGCCAAAAAAGAAAAGGTGGAAGAAATGGGCAAGTAATTTAGATTATACACATTTAAATGAGTCATGTCCCATCATAGGTGGAAAGTCCTCTTAGAGTGGGAGCATTACTACAAAGTTTGCCTATAACAGGACACCCTGAGAAAGAGGATTTCATGTGATTTTCTTGCACTGACAAGCAGACATAAATGATCTGAAACAAGAAACATTCCAGACATTGAGAAAAAAAGGCTACGTCTTTTTATATGTAACTAGTTTTAGCTTTGTTTGAGCATACAATGGTTTTCCTTCTGTGTTTACAGACTTACATCCAAACTACTGCATTTAAAGCTATATGTTTTCTAATATTACACTAACAGAGGTCATGTATTAGGTCAAAGAACTTTTTTTTTTTTCATTTTGCTCAGCCTTCAATATAAATTGATAAGGAGACATATTCATTAATGAAAGATAACTTGTTTTATCAAATTTTCCTTTTTTTGATAATTTGAATTCTAAAAAATATAAAAGAAACTCTTCAGTATCTTATTTTCCTCCATTTACATTGTCTTGAATGTTGTACAAAATGAAATGGTAGTACGGAAGGTTCTTTCTTCATTTGAAGAATTTTAGTTTGTCTTCAGTGAATTTAAAAAAGAAGAAGCATAGATTTCTGGACAATTCAACAGGTCGGCTCATCTCATCCTTAATCTTTCTATCATGTCATATCTTAGCAGGCACTGAGTGCTTCAGTGGAATTATCCAGCCCAATCTTTTTAATGCTCTGTGTTAAAATGATTTATCTCAGTGCACCAGCTCTGCCTGAATGAACTTTTTAAAACACCAAGCAGGAATGTTAACACAGAGGCATACAAGGGACAAAAGCATCCACATTTTCCACAATAAAACGTTGCGACAAACACAGGATTTTTCTGCTGATGTCCAACCTGCAGGTCAAAGAAACACAGTTAATAACTAATTGATCTCTGATGTTCACAGGCATGAGGAATATATATATTCAATATGCATCAAACGTTCCAGATATGAATTAAAAATGAATCTATTTGGCATTTGTTGCAGCCACAGTCATGTTATATTAAAGTCACTTTTTGCTATTTTAGTTTCATCAGCACATTCATTACTAAGAAGCAACTAAATTTTTCATCTGTGATTACAAACCTTCATGTTTAACGCAGTCATTGCTGGAATTTTCCCAAATTTATTAAATAATCTTATCCAGTGATGACATCTCCCATGCAACAATGAATGCATTGTCCAACAATCTTACCGCTAACTCTCTGCTCGATCAACGGGATATGCCATACAAGGCTTGAATATTTGCCAGCTGCTGTTGGCTCACCTTCATCTGCACCCTCACCATCACAGCTTGCTGCTTGCCTATTGCAGCTCTCACTTTGGGCATATCTTCCGCAACAGTTTTTGGCTTTTCATTTTACTGGATATCGTCGCAAATAACATCAAGCCAGAATTTTATTAGCTGTTACGCTGGCCTAACAAATTACATTTGTGAAAAAAAAACACATATTAAATGTTGGAATATGCATAACTAGAGGGAAAACAGCAGTAGAAAAAATATAAAAGTAAAACAAGCGTTGCAGGTAGATGTTTTTGTATGTTTTGTTGGAATTCAAATGTATTTACATTAAGTAAAAGTTTAAAAAAAACATAACTACTGTACATATACAGTATGTTCTGTAGTAACGGCACATTATTACTCTCTGTGAATTCTGAATTGTACATTTTATTCCACTCATTAATTCAATGAATCTCTTTTAAAATGAATTTTGGGATGTTTTTGCTCCATATTTATGTGATTTCACATAAGAAAAGGAGGAATTTACACATCTTGTGCTCTTGGAACAACAAATTTACATTGCTGCCGTCCATTATGTCAGTGCTTCTGTATTTTCCATCTTTTGCACATTTTCACATAAAAAAATGTAATTTTCTATATTTTAAGTATTTATGTCAGATATCAATTGCAAACCTTATCCTTTATGAGATATGCTTATATATTTATGGACAACTTTGTGAACTGGGGGCCAATTGTAGCATTAGCTAAGGAGTAAAGAGTTCTGAAAAAGTGTTAACAGAATAATCTTGACAATGTTGCATGAACTAAATGTTATTGTCTTAATTTAGAAATGTTTAAAATTACTAATAATAATTTCAGATTAACTGTTATTTAAAATGACTGGGACTTTGTGAAAAGTCTTTGTAGAATTTTTAGATGATTTATAAAATAACTTTTAGCTTCATTTACATTTTTGGAAGTGCTTACTTTTTTCTGGATTTTCTAAAATTCTTCAAAATATGGAATAATTTTTCTATATTTATACATTTTGTGCCGTGTCAAAATAAACCTTAAGAATTATCCACTGTTTCAGTGCACTGACAAGCATATGTCTACTGTTACTTTATGCTCATCGAGGAGCAAATTCTGTAAAGTCAATGACGGGATGCAATCAGCTGGATTTATTAAAAGGAAAAGTTTAATAATCTTTACTAATCTTTCTGTATGATTTAATAAAATTATCTTTATAGAAGGCCTTGAGATTACATATTTTGTGAAATGATGCAATATAAATGAAGTAAACTGACTTGAATACAATTTCTTACCTATAACAGTTTCAGGAACCAATGGGCCAGCTCTTACTCGTTTCTTCCGTTTCCCTCCTTTTTCTCCTCCTTCTCCTTCGTCTCCTTCCTCTTCTCCTTCGCCTTCCCCACCTGTCTTTCCTCCGTCCCCTCTCTTTTTCCTTCCCTTTCCTTCCCCTGCAATGTCCTCATCGGAATCTTCAAATGAATCATCCTCATATTCGTCCTCAGAATATTCCTCAAAATCTTCACCCTCAACGATTCCAGCCCCACCCGTAGTGCCAGCTGCAGCACCGCTCCCACTCCCGCCTGCACTCCCTGCAGCACCACCTTGAGCACCACCAACCCCACCAGCACTACCTGCGGCACCAGCACCACCTGCTGCTCCAGCACCACCCGCTGCACCGGCTCCACCTGCAGCACCACCTGCTGCACCGGCTCCACCTGCAGCACCACCCGCTGCACCTGCACCACCCGCTCCACCTGCAGCAGCCCCAGCTGTAGCACCACTAGCACCAGATGCAGAACCAGCTGCTGCTCCACCTGCAGAACCAGCTCCGGCTCCACCTGCAGCACTACCTGCACCAGCACCTGCTGCTCCTCCTGTGGCGCCATCTTTGGCAGATCCCTTTTTTTTTGTTTTTCTAGCAGCCCCATCTTTCCCAGCTGCTGCTCTCTTTGCCTTTGCAGCAGCTTTTGCAGCAGCTTTGGCCTCAGCCTCTGCCTCTTGCTGCGCTTTGGCAGCTGCATCTGCCAATTCTTTCTCTGCTTGGGCTTTTTTGGCAAGTTCAATCTTTTCCTCCATTTCTTTCTGATATCTCGCCTGTTGTTCTTTTGCTATTTTCATCAGTTCTTCATCATTGCCAGCTCCAGCGATGGTGGTTTTGCGTGCTCCCTTTTTGGCCTTTTTGGCTGGGTCTTTATCAGCTGTAAAACAACAACAAAAAAACAAATTCATAATTTAAATATTTTTGAACTGTGAAAAGTTAAGTTGGCTTAGTGTTTATTGTCTACCTCTTCAAAAGTGGAACATAAACAATATTTTTTTTCTCACCTTCAACCACAAGCCAGGCATTGCAAGACTTGATTCCTGCCACAGCAGCATAGATACCAGCATCCAAAGGTAGACAGTCCCGCACAATCAACTTATGGATGAGTTTGTCCTCAGATACAGTTATCTCATGCTTCTCATTATTTGTAAGCAGAGCACTTTTGCCATACCATTTGATCTCACTCATTGGAGCTGTGAGGACACATTGAAAGAGAGCATCCTCTCGTTCTTCTGCTTTGACCTCTTGAATTTTGACTGCAAAGTCAACTTCAGGGACTGTAGGGTATAGAGAGAAAAACTAAATAAATACATATTCTTGTCATTACTTCTATGCACTTTCCCATTTGTCTAACCATATGTTTATCTAAACATAAATCAATATATTTGTCCTGATAGTGTTTACTTAGCCCTTTTTTCCGAAAGATAATTTTTGCACTGGGTGTGATCGGTAGACATAAACCCGGTTATATAGAGTCACCATCTGCTGGCCGTACTTACATCCATAAACTAGCCTCCACTTCCAAAGTAAACTCCAATGCTCATTTTGTCATTATCCAAGCGTTTCCCGAGACTTATCCTTCTTAGCATTTTTATTTTTTTTTTAGCTTTTTCACAGTTGAGCTCAGATTTGAACTTTTTCTTTTCACACCAATGCTGGGAAACGGCTGACTTGCTTGAACCCATCACTTCCTTTTTTAGTCATTGTGCGCACGCACAATATCTTATCTTCTGTTACATGATCCTTTTCTGGTAAATACTGAAAAAGCTTAAGTTTATCAACAACTGGAGCAAAACAAAAATGTTAAGCACAGACATGAAATATATTAAGCCATCAGGATGACAAAATTTAATTGGAAAGCCTTTTTATGAACCAGAGTAAACTAATGGCATATGAATTTGTTAAGTCATAGTACTAGGCCCTTTTAAATGGTCCGTTTTTCGTTCCACTGTTGTGAAATATATGATCAGTATAAGGAAATGCTGAAAAGTTAACTATTTAATATGATCAACTGATCAAAATTACTTTACTGATACTGAAGCAAATATATATAATGAAATTAAACTATAATGCATTTCTAAACATAAACTACATCTGTTTGTTTTGTGGTAAATTATTACTATAAAAATAGACAGAAATGGACTTGCATAAAGACAAGTCTTTTAAACTAGCCTTAAACATAAACTCTTACCTTTAAAATCAGTAGAAAACACATTCACTCCCTCAACATCCACTGAGTAGAGCCCAGCATCTTCTTTACTTAGGTTTTTAATTGTGAACACATATTTTTTGCCAACTTGTTTCAAATTATGTTTAATTTCTTCACCCTCTTCTTTTGAGAATGGCACCATAACACCATCCTGCAGACAGATCATGCTTTTGCTTACCAGAACACTTTAAAACAACCATCCCTGAAAAACATGTTTGTTTTTTTATGCCTTACCTTATATAAGTAGATTTTGCTGCCTGAATCCAAGAGGTCCATATCCAATTCAATTGTTGCACTGTCATTGTCTTTGACCTCAACAGGTTTGAGTGTTCTGATATGTGAGATGAACTGTGGAAAAACATTAATGGGTAAAAGAGTAAATAGATAATTATCAAACAGTGAATAAAATATGAAATACAAGTATATACACACACATATATATATATATATATATACATATATATATATATATATACATATACATATATATATATATACATATATACATATATACATATATACATATATACATATATATATATATATATATATATATATATATATATATATATATATATATATATATATATATATATATATATATAGCAACACAATTACTGAAAACAAGAATAAACAGGTAATGTACCTGTGCAATCTCCTCCTCTCGCTCTTTTTTCATTTCAGTCAGTTTCTTCAGCATTCCACGAAAGTCGCTGATGCCATAGTCAAAACAGATTTTCTCATAATCTTTTTTATCGGCACTAAGGAGGATTTCCCAGACCTTTTCCTTATCATCCATTGTCTTTTCCTCGCGCGTTCCATCTGGATTGCTACAGAGTGAAATGTTTATTTTGTAAAGCTCCACTAAAAGGAAAAAAAATATGCTGAAAATGATTCTTTAGTGATATCATGTTTTAGTTACCGTGTTTTAAGTTTTTTTCTGAACTCTGTGGCATCTAAGGAAACATGACAAAAAAGGAAAACATTAAACTGATGCTGAATAGAGTTAAAGTTCCAATTAAACATTTTAAGTATTGTTCTAACTGTAGATATAGGAAGTTTATTTTATGTAGGCAGGCATTTGCTTGTTGCCATTTCCTTTAATATTCTCCTGCAAATATATCATGTTCTCCTTTCTTAGCAGTTTCTAATAGAAATCTGACTCTTTGCCAGGACTAATATTCCAGGAACACATTACTGTGTAAAAGTACAAAATACTTCACTCACATTTATAGGATTTGTAAAAGCTACTGTAAACGTGACAGAAGTAAATAAAAAATCCTAAATACATTTTCTAACCGTTTATTCATTCAACTATTCCATTACTTTTAATAGATCTTTATAAGGAGTGCTAAAGTTTCTCTGAATTTGAAAATGTACCTTCTCCTTGTACCTTTTGGAGTTCCTTTGCCTTAGAAAATCCCACTGTGAACAAACAATGTTTAAGTATTATGCAAATATACCTTTGTCACAATCATAAACTGCAGTTTTCCACACCAGTAAGAAGATCATACCCTCAATAACATTCAGAACAGCTGTGCAAACTGCTCTCCCATATTCATTAGTTGCAAAACACTTGTAGGTGTCAGCATCCTCTGGAGTTACCTTAGGGAACTAGTAGAAAGGTAAATAGAGGAGATACAACTTTAGTTCTTTATTTGCTATACTAAATGCCATGTTTTATTTAAAACTTTTTATATGTTGAGGATGAGTAAAATTTACATTTCTTTTGTCTTTTTAAACCTACCTCAAGGAAATGTTCATTGGATGCCTCATCATATCTTTGCAGGCACACATCAGGGTGAAAAATGATTTCTCCCTTTGCTCTGCTCCATGTTACAGTAGGTGTTGGATCACCCGTCACAATGGCTTTAAAGAATCCAAATTTGCCTGTAAACACAGATTTTTAATTAGCAACAGTAAAGTTTAACATATATGTTTTCATATTTTATTCACATTCAAATCGAGAGGAAACTAAGAAAAAGACTTAATATACATGAATCCTTTAAATAAAGCAAATAATGTTTCATGGAAAATAATTACTTTTCGTTCTATGGGGGTTTCGATTTGGCAGACGAAAGATCCTGCGCATGTGGCGCTACTTGTTTTGAACAGTTTTAACACACATGCCTGTTATATGAACATATATCAGTTCAAGTTTATTTTATGAACTGATCTGTTTGATGTTTTGAAACCCTGGTGATGTAAATGATTGAGCACTCTAAAGCAAAAAAAAAAAAAAAGCAGTGGATCCCCACCTTTTTTGACTTGTGTAACCCTTTGGGCATTTTTTCTTACCATGAGTTCCCTTCTCAGTCAAAAGTAATGATGATTGTCCAAAATTGGAACCTACAATAACTAATTATAAATTAAAAAACATTTTACTTACAAAGCCTCGAACTTAATAATTCTGACATTTAAAAAAAAAAAAAACATTTCCTGGATGGGAATTAAAACATCTTCAAAATTGGAAACTAAGTCCAGTGGATTGTTTTTTTTTGTTTTTGTTTGTTTGTTTGTTTTTTTTACTTTTTTGGAATTACTATTACCTGGATGTCTAAGAATCTTCACCAGCGAGGTTTACTTAATCTTTTATTTATCTTAGGCATTTTATGCTTTCAATTGCAAATAAAAGAGAAAACACATAAAAATGTTGCTTGGAAGTTAGTAAGGAATTGATATAAATACAAATTACAATCATACTATAAATCTGGACTTATAAAACTGGAGCTCCTCTGAGTAACTTGAGAGCTTAAACAATTAATCACATTAATTTATTATTGAAAAAACTGTCAACTATTTTAGTAATCAAATAATCGTTAACTACAGTGTTAAGATTCTAAATTATGCCTTTTAGCTCCACCTTGAACAGCAATTATACCAGAATTTGAAATATATATATATAAATAAATAAATAAATAAATATATATATATATATATATGTAAACATTTGCTTTAAGATAAAAAAATTACTTTTTCATCTGTCAATATTCGTTATTAATCAAAAAAATATGAATTAAAAGATTAATCGATTTGCAAAATAATCGTTAGTTGCATCCCTAACATATTTAAACTTGATGAATTAGGAACCAAATACAGAACAAAAATTAGAGTCAGACTGACTTAATTAGTTTTCCTTTTTTTTCATCAAGACTGAGCTGTTTTGATGTGCTCCTATAGCTCAGTGTGAAAAACAGCTGATACCAGGCTGCTCTATACATCTAGTCTGTTCCTCTGCTTGTTTTTTATGTGTGTCACAGCTGAAGGTCAACTCAAACATAAAAAAACTTTTTTCTTTCAACTGGGTCCTCACACAAATAATAAAATAAAATAATAATTAATAATAAAATAGATCAAAGCCCTATTTTATTTACTATCAAAGAAATATTTACCCCTTGCAATGCACTCACGGACCACTAGAGGTAAGAGTAACCCCAGTTGGGAATCACTGCTCTAAAGCACTAATCTAACTGTATATATCAGAGCAAAACAAAGGGATCTATTTCCAACAAGTAAAAAATAAAATATTTTTGAAATTCAAACTTAAATATTGAAAAAAGTCATTGCCTAATACAAGAAAACATTCAATGATAAAACATTCACTTATGAAATACACATATTTTCATTAGTAGAGAACATATCTTTATTTGAGCTACACAAGAGACAGAAAACATGACCTTTTTGAGAAACAGAAGAAAAAAAAAACTATTAGAAAAACTTTTTTTTCTTTATTATTCTCATTGTTGTGGTTTGTCTGAGCAGTTTCTTTGAAAAACAAGGAAAAACCTGCTTTTAAAACACCACTTTTTCCTGAGTCATGCCTCTTGGCAAGGTGAAACCTTCTGACAAGTTTTTCCTGAACTTCTAAAAGTGCTTTTTATCTAGTGGCAAGATACTCTCAGGTATTATGCTGCAATGAGAATTAAAGGCGGTGCTTCAAAAAACAAACCATGTATTCTGGTGTTGTCAAAGATTTTAGAAGCTACAAGATGTGAGGAAGTATAAAAGACAAAATGAAAGCTGTAAATGAGTAACCCTGGGAATGTACCAAATTGAATATTTAAGTAATCTGTAAAAATTATTCACTTGTGTAATTATTCTTTTACACAGCGATTACATTGTCACTTTTCCTAAATGTATATTTTCCTCCTCCAATTATTTCTTCTTTGTAATAAGGGTTTTTACTTGGCTCTATCTGCTAAGTGAATTGTTGTTTTTAGCTGATGGAAATACATTTTGTTGAATTAAATAAAATATAAAAATTCCTAGTTCTCAGAGAAGATGCTCATGTTCTAGGTTTGATGATTTTTTTTTAAAAACTAGAGTAACCCGATTTAGAATTCTTTAGTGCATGTTTTCTGTCCTTAACCATTTTACTGACTTCCAAATAATTAGTGTATAAGATTAAAGAACAGATTATATCTCCAGAAATACGTATCTGAAAAAGACGATTTAATGACAAAAGCAAAGAGAACAACAAAGTACCTGACATGGATAACCTGAGCTAAAAAAAAACTTTATAATGGGGAGTATGATGACTGGATGCTATTCAGGTACGTAAATGAGCAAAATGGAAGATGCAACTATAGAGCAGCAGGAAACTCAAGCACTGATAAAAAAAAAAAATCACATTAGGAACATGAACAAGATAAAATACGACACTTAAATGAGTCAAACTTGACTCAAAATGGAACAGCTTGTGACACATACCCTCTTGGATAGTAAGGGCTATGGGTTTCCGAGTGAAATCTGGAGTTGTTTTTCCTTCAGGGAGTTCTTCAATAAACTGCGTAATCATAACACCAGGCACTTTGGATTTCTTCTTGATGCCTAAATGAATCCAACAAAATTGTTGTTAATTAAATTGAGTATTACCAAGACAACAGGTAATGCTTACAAAGACTGTGTAGCAAAACCAAAGGTAAGTGCATAGTTAAAAATAAGCCAAAAATGATTTTCATTTACTTTAAGCTTGGCAGAATTGATCAATTTATGTATATGTCTTAACAATGAAGGTTATTAGAATACCTTGAAATTGCATTTATGTTGAAAACAAACAATTGACAACACAAAATAAGTTTGTATTTATAGGGGCCTGCTCACACCAGGTTACTACCGCTGGGTGGTCTGGAAGAACAACAGTTCAAGCTTAACTAGATGGCGAACAAATTAGAAAATAATTTAGTCTGAAGCTAGTCACAACAGCAAACATAGTTTGTCCAGGACTTTTAAGCTTAATTTTATTTATTTATTCTGCTTTGCTGGCCATGCTACCACAGTGCTACTGCCAAGAGAATCACAGCTCCATAAAGAACTGTCCTTGACTTGTCACCAATTTTCCAGCTCCCCTATATACATGCAGGGTTTTCTCGGTCTCCAGCACCAGTCTCAGCCTTACTGTAAAGCACCAAACACATTTAGTAATTGTAGCATTTTTCATGCAGACCGCTGTGCACCAATAAGGTTTCCATCCAGACTACAAAGAGGATATTTTGATGGTGCATTTGGAAGGAACCATATACACAACATCCAATATCTCAGTGCTGTATATTTTACTAGTCATTGTGAACCAATATGGACAAGCTACCTAAGTCATAGGTTAGGAATGAGTCTCACCGTGACTATTCTATTCTATTCTATTCTATTCTATTCTATTCTATTCTCAAATTACACTATAAAGCTTTAAAATGATGCACACACTGTCTTCCTTCACTCTTAAATCAGCACCACATGGGGACACTTTGGAGGTGTACAATCTTCTACCTAACATTCAGTGCTTCTCCAGATAGGAGCCAAGCATTTGCTGATTTACTTGTGCAAGAAGCATCAGCAGGATGCTTTAGCCTTGAGAATCATGACATCAGCATTGCTAGTCCAGATATAAATTATCTGATGAAAAAGCCTGCAGATGTGTCAGGCTCAAAGAATAGTTATAATGCAACTAGTGCCACTCCACTCCTCCACGGCCTTACAATAACAAACCACAACTCCCCTTCTGAAGTTGTGTGGAATTTCAGAACATTTAAGTAACTCTTACAGTATGTGATATAATGCATAACAGTGAGCTCATTTTGCTTTTAATATTCAACAGAAGAACTCTCCCAGACCCTGTGAGTTTTTATGCTATTGTGCAGTTTTAATCTGGTGTGAAGGGGGCCTAAATATAAGACATATGTTATTTAAACAGAGAGTATGATATTTATAGGAAAATGCCACTACAGCAGATAAAACTGCAACCAAAACATATCATTCCAAAACTCGCCCTGAAAAAGTTTTCACACTATTTGCCTCATTTTTTTTACCTCATTTTTTTAGCCTAACTAGTTCTTTTGTTTCTGCCATCTCTAATACGAAAACAATTGTAATGTTGACATGGTTTGACCGAGCCAAATTTGTTCTTATATGCATAATTTTTTTTGCAATCTCACCACTCCTTTAACCATAATAAAAAAGCAGCTTAATTTAGCTCTTCTCACAGCTTCTTTCTTTTTCTTTTTTTATTTCACTTTACCCTGATTCCTCATAGCACCTACAACATGCTGTTTTAATCATTTTCTGAAATGTTACATTAACAGTGTTTACATTAAGCATCAGGGGAGTTTATATAGGTCGCCAAAATATTGAGTTTTATAGATGACAAATGTTTGATTCCATTGTTTTGCTCTTGTCCACACATTCTATAGTTTCATGAGTAGAAAAATCCTTGAAAACGTAACAAACATCCTTTAAACAATTCTGCTAATCTATACATTGCACTAAAACATTTTTACAAATGAGCAAATATAACGCTCAACAATAACACCCTAAAATCACAGCTAATTTAAGTCCAAGATGCTTCCTTAAAATAATTATTGAAATAATTTAGAATGAGTAAGTAGGCATTAATGTCATTTGTCAGTAACATTTTTGAACATTTTAGTTTCTCTACTTTGGTTCCTATTTAAATCCACAGTATAATTCTCCTTCCTACATATAAAGACCTAAACAGTCAGGAAACATCATATATAAAACATCTAACTTCAATATCTATCTAATAGAGCCTTTGCTACAAAACTGCAAGTTCATTCTAAAGTTTCAAAACACGGAATGCATGGGCATATCTTTTAGTGATCAGTAGCCTCTCTCATACAACTAGCTCCCATTATTTTGGCTGTGAGTCAGACAACCTTTTCTAATTCTAAAACAAGTCTTACATTAACCTGACCTATCTCTGTAATTACACTTAAGTGAATTCCAAAGCACTTAATTGGACTGAATGTTAATTTGAGGTACTAGAGTGAACGGGTCTGAATACAAATTCACAACACAATTCAGATTTCATTTCAAACAAATGAGTGACTCTGCTTCCATATCATCAGTTTGTCATAATTTTACTTCTCCTGTCATAAATCCATATAATATACACTATATTGCCAAAAGTATTTGCTCACCTGCCTTGACTCACATATGAGCTTAAGTGACATCCCGTTCCTAATCCATAGGGTTCAATATGACGTCGGTCCACCCTTTGCAGCTAGAACAGCTTCAACTCTTCTGGGAAGGCTGTCCACAAGGTTTAGGAGTGTGTTTATGGGAATTTTTGACCATTCTTCCAGAAGCGCATTTGTGAGGTCGCACACTGATGTTGGACGAGAAGGCCTGGCTCTCAGTCTCCGCTCTAATTCATCCCAAAGGTGTTCTATCGGGTTGAGGTCAGGACTCTGTGCAGGCCAGTCAAGTTCATCCACACCAGACTCTGTCATCCATGTCTTTATGGACCTTGCTTTGTGCACTGGTGCACAGTCATGTTGGAAGAGGAAGGGGCCAGCTCCAAACTGTTCCCACAAAGTTGGGAGCATGGAATTGTCCAAAATGTCTTGGTATGCTGAAGCATTCAGAGTTCCTTTCACTGGAACTAAGGGGCCAAGCCCAGCTCCTGAAAAACAACCCCACACCATAATCCCCCCTCCAACAAACTTTACACTTGGCACAATGCAGTCAGACAAGTACCGTTCTCCTGGCAACCGCCAAACCCAGACCCGTCCATCAGATTGCCAGATGGAGAAGCGCGATTCGTCACTCCAGAGAACGCGTCTCCACTGCTCTAGAGTCCAGTGGCGGCGTGCTTTACACCACCGCATCCGACGCTTTGCATTGCACTTGGTGATGTATGGCTTGGATGCAGCTGCTCGACCATGGAAACCCATTCCATGAAGCTCTCTGCGCACTGTTCTTGAGCTAATCTGAAGGCCACATGAAGTTTGGAGGTCTGTAGTGATTGACTCTGCAGAAAGTTGGCGACCTCTTCGCACTATGCGCGTCAGCATCCGCTGACCCCGCTCCGTCAGTTTACGTGGCCTACCACTTCGTGGCTGAGTTGCTGTCGTTCCCAAACACTTCCATTTTCTTATAATACAGCTGACAGTTGACTGTGGAATATTTAGGAGCGAGGAAATTTCACGACTGGATTTGTTGCACAGGTGGCATCCTATCACAGTTCCACGCTGGAATTCACTGAGCTCCTGAGAGCGACCCATTCTTTCACAAATGTTTGTAAAAACAGTCTGCATGCCTAGGTGCTTGAATTTATACACCTGTGGCCATGGAAGTGATTGGAACACCTGATTCCAATAATTTGGATGGGTGAGCAAATACTTTTGGCAATATAGTGTACATTGAAGGATGTAACATGACAGAATTTGAAGAAAAAGGAGGAGTACTGATTATTTGATTATTTTAAAGGGTATTATAGATGAGGCTTTAGAGCTTGCATATGTCATACATATCATTTAAGCTGGTTGCCATAAGCCCACAATATATAGGGAGAGAAAAGAATGACTGTACATGGTTCTGCTGTGCACCATAAAAACTGTGACTCCATGAGAGTTATATGACGAAACGCATGAAAACCGCAAATAATCTGCAAACTGATACTTTTTACTCTTAAAAAAACACTGGTTGCTAATAGTTTTGTTTCTTTGTACACTGCCGATTATAATGTTTGTGAACCAAAGTTTAGATGAATGACTATTCTGAGATTAAAATGCATAAAAGTAGCTTTTTTTTTTTTGCTTAGCTTTTTCTTCCAGAAAAACGTCATGCTAGGTTGTGCTTTCCTACAAAACAGGTTCATGGTTTGAGATTTAGGTATGGCAGCATTATTTTACAGGACTGATCTGGATTTAAAGTTGTCAGTTAAAAGTGGCATTTTCCCATTGACACATAAACTAAGATGGATAACAGACAATCATTCACAGTGCCCTCTTGCAACAGCATTGTCGCATTTTTACACACAGTATGGAGGTTGATGAAAAGTCACAATGAAAACGCATTCATTGTGCACCAGAAAGGTGTGTCATCCCTTGTCGGGGAACACCTTTCAAGGATGATGGCAGTGATGATGAGGATGATGAAGATGTCATTGTTCATGCAGCTAAACCCAGCACGGCATCATGCATGTTGAAAATGAATCATTTGTAATTTGATTTCCTTTTTTCTTGCATACCTTTGTCATCCTGGTGAACTCCCTCAGATTCGCCGATTTAACACGCAATATGACAGAAGGAGAGGGCACAGGACAGGTAAATATAAATCCTGACACAAGCACCATGGTAGGTTGGAACTTTGACAGGATCGTGGACATATAAGAAACACAAAGGACCACACAATATACAGTCTGAAACCCATGAGTGGGTAGACAAACACAACATAGAGGAGCTGCAGACTAGAATATGAAGACATTGACAACACTACAAAAACTGTTAGTCATAGACTCAAGATATTATAGCCTGTTAGCATATGGTGTTTCAGCAACGTATGAACAAACAGTTGTGCAGTGCAACTGTTGATAAGACTCAACACAAAGCTTGCTTACACATTTTCACATGGCAGACTTCTCAGCATGATTCCTGCGTGGTGCTTGAGGTAAATTCAGGTAGGACTTGGAGAAAAGAGGTTGTAAGAAAATCAATTTTACAATTGTTTAAATCCTGTGCATATTTGAAAGCCTCACAAGTATGATGCGTTGACGTTCCTTTTGCCATCGGATCAGGTGTTGGACCGATCGATAATCATTCCTTTCACATTTCATCAGGGACATGAGATGTATCCTCTAAAGTTTTTCTCTGTGATTACAGCTTGCTTTGACTTCATCTTGTGTGATGCCTCCTAAAGGTTCTTTGACCAACGTTTCATGTTTCTGGTCTTTTGGGAGAGAAAGGTATCCTAACCAGAGAAGAGCTTTCACCAGGGCAGCTTTTTTGGCGGGAACCCTTTGCAGCATTTAAAAGGGTTAGGGTTAGCAAATAAGTCGTCACCGATTCTTGGGATGCCTCCATCTGTTGCTTTGTGTTGTTCTTGGTTTATTCATATCAGGATTGATCAGTGTTTTCCAACATTAATACTTCTAGTTCTTCACATCTTCATAGACCTTTTCGCATTTGATCAAAACTGACATTGTCTTCATTATTCTCGCTGTTTTATTTGGTGTTATCATGTCTTGTACTGTACATTTTTGATTCTTGGTTGTAGCCCTAAATGATTCTTTAAAGTTTAGTCATGAAGTATTACTAAGTTGAGTCTTGTTGATCCACAGCATTTCTGCGATAAAAGAAGATACAGGAAGAGGCAGCTGGAATACCAACCTTTCATTGGTTTCTGCACTTACCTGCCTGCCCAGTGGCAGTTTCATCGGCCACCTTTGTCTTCTTCCACATCTTTATTACTTCTTGAGATAAGCAGATTCAGCTGGCTCTGAATAAAAGACATTATTATACATTATTATTCTCTCTGGGAATTGAGGAGCTTGTATTTTATTATTAAGAAATTCGATTCGAAAATATAAGCACATTCTAAGACATTCTAACAGAAATGTCAATCATTTTTGAGAGTTTATATATTGTTCAGAAGGTTTGCCACTCCTTCCCACTAAGTGCAGTTAACTATATTTGTCAGTAAGAGGCAGCAGCAAGTGTTATTTACAGTAAGTGTTGGTCACAGCATGATCTAAATTCTTTTTCAATGAAGTATTTGCAGGCAGCTGTATGTTAAGCCCAGATCCTGGTCCAGCCTTAAAGACACAGCAAAAACATTAAAACTTTTAAAAACTATTTAATAAAATAAATAAACTACCCTGATTTTCACTGTGGCCAAGGGGTGTAAAAATTTGATTTCACAGCTAATTCAAAAGTCCAGCAGAATTTAACACCTGAAATAAAAAGCAGGTTTTTATGCATGAATGTTTTACATTGATTTTTTTAAATAAGAAAGTGTAAAGAAAAATAGAAAATTTTTCCATTTTAAAATCTTAAGTGTTTTTTGAACATTCTTTCAGTTCGGTATATAGACTATTTCCTGATTCACATATTTTACAAAACACCTGAACCGACGGTTTGTTTATTTATTTTATTTTTTTTTTATGGCTTAAAGAAAGAAGTGGGCTTTAGGCTGCCCTGCAAGGCTTTTAAACCTGGGTTTGAATGGAGACAAAGCCATTCTAAAGCACATATCAAGGTGATAATTTTGAGCCTGGATCGATATTTATTTTTGATTATGTCCATGGTGGGGAATCCTGCTTTACAGCATACTCAAAATGTGCAGGGTCATCTTTGAGCACGCCATTTCACTTTTCTTACACTAGTTCACCGCAGTTCTTTCAGCAGTCCAGACTTTCTCTGCTTTCTTTTTCTCATCGTCTTCTCCTTCTTTCCCACCCCCCGAGTTGCCACAGGTTTGCCCACTGTGTCTAAAAGTGGCTCGCAGCTCCAAACCTGACTAACACAGCTCGTTGACTAATGTGTATCATGTGTAGCCTGGTCCTGGTGCTCCGGACGGCTTTACCATATCGACGGGAGAGTTAGACACTGCCGTCGCACAACTTGCGGTGGTTGATTTTACCTTTAACTTTGGCTCTGAGCCTATGTTTGAATGTGTTTCTCACCTAGATGGGGTCATTAAAGAAGCGGCTGTGGTCATTAAGTTTTGACTAGGAAATAAAAGATAAAAGAAATTAAAAAAGTACTCATGTACCAATGCTTCTTAGTTATTTTTGAGTCTCTGCTATGTCTTATTAAACCCTTTAGTTGACTGGCACAGATGCATGAGGTTGCTTCCTGTAATCTTCTTGAATCTTGTTTTCTACTGTTGCCAAATTCATGCCTAAAGCTAGGCTAATCCTTGACGGATTGAACAGGGCACAGGGGTGCACACACAAACAGTGACGCAATTGCGCCGCCCCCACTGAGATGGATGTGCACTATCTCAGTGGTAGGTTGTGTGCCTCTAAATGTTGTTTACCTTGCAACGTGTGCTCTGCTCATGAATGACATGCAAACTAGTAAGTTAGTTCAAGAACAGAAGAAATAAAATAAAAAATAAATAAATAACAGACAGAAAAATGTAGAGAAACATGAATATGGGTTATAAATTTGGATTGTACACATAAGGTATGGAATTGCATATAGATGCAGTTTCTTACCAAATTTCTAGGTATTTATGTATATAAAGAATATTTGTTTGATCTGCAAAGTGCCTTGTGGCATTTGTATTTTAGTAACAAGTAAAATTGAATTGAACTGAGCATTTTAGAAACACAATACTTATTTCAGCAGCTGCTTTGATGTATCAGAAAATTAATTCATAACATTTTTGATGAAACTCTGCACATCCTGTCATAATGTCAGAAGGTAATCTAACAGCGTTGGTGGGTATGAATTGTCAAGTGTTACTTTTTCCTGTTAGTTATTTGTATGTACTTTATTATTTAATGTTATCACATAAATAGTTCAAAGATAAGTATTTGTGGTTAATGTTCTTAGATGAAGTCATTGCACAACACATATTCAGAACAAACTTAATATATTAGCAGTACGTGACATCTATCTCCTACACACTTCAGCACTTCTGCACCACTGACCGTCTACTCTGAAAATGGCATCCAGTACTTTCTCAAATATCACTCAAAGCTTTTTTCAACACGTCAGCAATAGCTGCACAGCGAACAAGACGGAAAGTGTCTTTAGCCATGTCACTAACATAAAACGTGGCTTGATGGTAAGACCTCTTATGACAAAAGAGCACCTATGGTCTTTAATGAACTTCACATTGAATTTGTATTGCTCTATACAGCTTGTTGTCAGATATTTTCTTCATCCCAAATACAAAAAATGCAAACATTGTTTTTTTATTTTTTTATTTGCTCTCTTTTATTTTTTTCCCCTTGTTTATTTAAGTTTAATACATTTCCTAGTTTTTTTGTTTTTTTTTACTAACAACAATTTGCCAAGATTGTTGTTATCTATGGCACACACTTTAAGCTACTCAAGGTAAAGACTTATGGAGCAGATAACATGAAATAGAGCTCTGCTGATTTTTTTTTATGTAAAAAGAAATTGATCATATGCCAAACTAGAGCCTGCAGCTTCATTGTAGGTCCCTAAATCTCGAGTTACGTATTGATTTGATACCTTCATCTAAAATTAGTTATCACCCGACAGTTTCACATCTCAGATCTCCCATCCTACTAAACTTATCCATCCTATACTGAGTAGGCAGCATGTCTCAATAAGGTGATTTTATGGATCATTACAGAACATTTATTATACTACTTAATTATTATTGCTTTGAAATGCTCTGCAATATGATACTAAATTAAATGCAGAATATTTAGTAAGCTTTATTCTTCAAGGTTACCAAAGCATTTCTTTCTGAAATCTCATTGTGGTTGCCTAAAATACTATACACATATATTCACCCTACAATATATACTTCATTAATATTAACAATAGCAGAAAGAAACATTGAAAAATATCATAAGTATTCCTTTTTCTTCTCTTATGCTGTAAATTTTATTAACAAGCCCTCAGTTTGTAAACTACATACCTGCTCTCTTCTCTTTCACACGAACGATGGTCACTGAGTCTTCCCCTATTTTTTTAAACTGTAATAGATCCTTTCTGCAGCTTGCAAGCCAGTGCTTGGTGCTTTGCTTCGGCTTAGAACCAATGACTGTCAAAAGCCATTTAGGCTTTTTTCATGTTAGTGATGACTCGAAAGGCATTGGGGGTTGTAATGGGGAGTGGGCGGTGAAGCTGGGTGGGGGTGAAGGGAGTTTATTAAGGGTAGGCCGAAAATCATGTTAAATACTTTACAAAGAATAATTTGCTCTCCTGAAACAGATAAATTAACATTAGCTTCTTTCAGCTTCAGCTTTGTTTTCTTATGTGCTTTAAGTCTAGGTATATTGCAGGTTCTTCAGTTCAGGTATAAATTACAGTAATTAAAATTAAAGGTAATATATATACCCTCCAACATAAAATGTATGAATTATTCTTGAATTTTTATTGTTATTCAAATACATTTTTGTGATTTATTTATAAAAATTATATTCAGCTAAAAAGAAAGTTGCTTTATTTAAAAAACTAAAAACCTTCATATATTACATTTGACAATGGTTTTTCAAAATTACTTTCCTAGCTCTATTTAAAAAGCAGTCATTACAGAATCCTCTTTGTGCAATTTTATTTATTTATAAATTCATTGGTTTAGATATCCACCTCCAGTAATCGATTATTGATTACTTCAACACAGCATTTAAGCAAGCTGCCTCTATGTGGCTAATGTTAATTTGAAAAACTAGGGTGGAAATAATATTATTTATGCAGTGGAGTTTGTCATTCAGGGCAAAGTGTGTGTAAGCTTACCTTGACTTTGCAATTGCACGGGTGACTGTAAATTTGCAAAGGACAAACAACTATAGAAGAAGAAGACATGTGTAGCATCAACGCTGAAGGCAGCAGTAGGAAGCATGTTTATGTCTTGTACTATATTACAACCACTGATACTGCATTTAGTCAAAATCAACAGATGCATTATTTTAAGAAGATAGAAGTGTTCAATTGCTTTAAAGAAATACTGAAATAAAGAACTGCAGGGAACTCTACTTGTCACACATTGTCCCATCCCATCACATGCTCTGCTTTTACTAGAGTCAGAAAGGTTATGTTGCTTCTATTATAATCTGACATCTGATCTAAAGCATTTACAAGCAAAGTCTGCACAGACAAATCAACTTGCATCATCACAACTGCACAGTGGAAGACTCTTTTAAAAGCACCTTTAGACAAGTGGTGCAGTTTAATCCTTACCATATTACTGTATATTCAATGGCCAAGTTATTCTTTTTTATTGCTCCATTATATTTCTGCTGTCCCTAGAGTATCCTTTCTTATTTTAAAAGGGTTTAAAATGTACTATTCCAATATTCAATGTATAATTTAATGCCAACATTAAGGATAGTGAAACCACCCAAAAATATGACCAAATACCTATGAACAGGCAGACTCATTATTGCATACCTCCTTTAATGTGTTTCTTTAAGTACATGCCAGTCTTACTGTGTTTCTCAAACCTTTATGGCTTTAGCATTAAAGGTTGACTGCAGCACACTATAGCATCCATAAATCTGAAACACTGTATGTAAAGAATTCTGCCTCTAAGGCTCGTGTTCCACAGGACGCTCTTACAGCATGGTAGATCTGACTGAACAAACTCAAAAATATAAAAAGTAGATATATTCCTGGAAGGACATTGATGCCTACCAACTTCATACCACTTTCTTTTTAGTTTTTCGTTTTCGTTTCTTATTTTAGCACCTAATTAATAATCACGTGTTGACCACTACAACTAATTTCACATCGTATGTCATTGTTTTGTTTTGGTCAAGTTTCTCAGTTTATGTGTAAGTACCTTCTATAAACAGTTTTACCCACTGCAAGGTTTTATTTCCTTAAAGCTACAGTGTGTAATAATTACAGGCATATAAAGTCAGAAATGTAATATATTATACATAACTATGTTATTTATCATCACCTATGAGCTCAGCCTTTTAACCATAATATTTGCGTTGCCTTAGAATTCGTTATTTATAATTACATAGGAGCGGGTCTCGCAGCCATGGAGGCAGACATCTTTGCGCTACGGCAAGCGCAGAGGCAACAAACTAGCGATTGCGAGATCTCCCATGACGCTCGAAAATAACTACGGCAAGTTGAGAGAGATGAACTGAGACGGTACTGAACAGTAGATGGCAGTATTATGCCTGAGAAGCGTTTAGTCTGCCTGAAACCAAAGAAAAAGAAGAAGCAGGTATACTGCGCCTCAGTAACAAGAAAGGTGAACAAGGCGGCAGGCGTGAGTGACTTTGCAAACTGTTTGGCACTGTGTGGCCAAACATCAGACGAATGGAGGATCATGCCTACTCTGTATCACAACGAAAAGCGGCGGACACCGAACCCCCGTCATCTAAGAAGCGGAAATACGACGAGAATAAACGCAAGCGTGACAAGAAACTACAAAAAACACGGATCAACATTGGCACTTACATTTACACGATGGAAGTCACTGATGGAGGAAAAAGGTTTTCAAAGTGACGCTCAAGTTGCCAGTTTTCTCTTGGACAGGTAATTAATCCTACACACACAATTGTCTAATATCACTGCAGTTTTTGGAGTACAGGATGCTCAGACCTGTCTAAAACAATAACTCTCCAGTATACTTATTCAGCAACGTCCCTGACGTTTCACAGGTAATGATTCAGTAATTTTCTGTAAAATAATTTTCTGGATATATACCTCGGTTACTTCTCTCCGGCTCCTTTGGAGATCTTCAAGCCTTTCCTCCTCTGCTCTCACCCCGCTGGCTCCCCTCCCTCGCCTGGCCCTAGCTGCACGGCCTCCCTGCCCTCGCCCTCTTCCTCTCCCTTTTCCTCGCCTTGTAACCCCCGTGCCACCAAAATGACTTGGACTCTGTAAACGGGGAATATATATTCTTCCAGCGAACACAATCTCGCTGTTAAACTAATGACTACAATTACTTCGTCTGTTTATATCACCATGCAAAGCAGCTCACCAAAACGTCACAACGATGTAGAAAAAATAACGGGTATATTTATTATCTTAAGTCTACATGAAATCTATACCCTACACAGACTAATGAAATACTATCTGTAAAATTATCTATGTAAACAAACCTCATCACTTGAGAAGGTAGGTGATGTGGACGTCGTGGAAGACATTTTGTCCCGTAACGCTCGCCATACTGTTGGGGGGGAGAAGCGGTGGGGGGGAGATGTTCATGTTGCTGGGGTCTGCAGTCTGACCTCTAGATGTCGCTGAAAATTACACACTGTAGCTTTAAGGTATCCCTGTTACTTTGCAGGTCATTAAGTTTGATAGGAGTTTGAAAGCCAAAATACTTATATTTTACTCATAAAAGAAAAAATACAGAACCCTGCAGTTGCAATAAAGATAACCCAAAAATATAGTAATAATTTTTGTATAAAATTATAGTAATTTTGTATGATAAAACAGAACTATAATTTGGCATATGCACACAATTTTGTCTTTAAGTTAGGAAACCTTAAATATTTACAAGAATATGAGTCTCTAAAGGTAAAACTCATTCTAATCTTTATGTTTAGATGTTTAGACCGAACACAGGGGTAGCAGTCTCAGCAGAGACTCCAAGGGTTCCCTCTAGACAAGACCTCCAGCTTCTCTGAGGAAACTTTAGGCATTCCAGGACCATCCAAGAGACATTATCCCTCCAGTGTGCCCTGGGCCATCGTCTGAGCCTCCTTCCTATATGATGTGCCTTGAGAATTTTTGGAGGGAGGCAGGTAGAACCATTCCATTTGCCAAAGTAGAGACACAATCCGTTGGTCCCCATAGAGGCAGACAAGTGTGATTGCCCCTAGATTTGCAGAACATACTGTGATCTAACCCCAGCTGTGAAGGGGGACCACAACTCACTCTGTGAGTCCAATGGTACTGTCTGTAATCACCACTTGATATTGAACAGACATGTCATCCACGATAACTTCACAACAACCCAAGAGCTGAGATAGTCAAGGTGGACTACATCCACCCCTGAAACCTTGCCAGCATGGAGCCATTTGACCACCTTAGTAACTTCCACCTGGGTGATAGACCACTCCTGTCATATGACCAGCCTCTACAGCTCTACAATGCCCCAACCACTCGGCCTCTGGGGGGAGTGGTTAGGGCATTGGTTAGGGCATTGCTCTTCGATCCCAGAGGTTCGGGGTTCAAGCCCCACTCCCACGGACTGCCACTCTGGGTCCCTGAGCAAGATCTTTAACACCCATACTGCTCCTCGGGTGCCGAACAATGGCAGCCCACTGCTCCCTAAAGGGATTGGTTGAATGCAGAGATTTCATTTCGTTGCTTCATACCTGTGACAATGTAATGACAATAAAGTTAAATTATTTTATTCTACAGTGACCAGCATCTACAAAGTGTTCCTACCACATGCTGACCATGTCTTCAGTTCAGCTAAAATGAGCTTTCTCTACAGGGTGTTCCGGGCAGGGTGTTCCGGGCAGCCCAGCCATGCGGGAGAGTAGAGCTGTTTCTCCTCCACACTGAGAAGAGTCAGTTGAGGTGACTCTCCTTGGTGCCTCCCTCAGAAGGTGCTCCAGGAATGTCTTACCAGGAGAAGGTCCAGGGACAGTCCAGGACATGATTGAGGCACTATGTATCTTGGTCGGCCTGGGAGCACCTTGGGCTTCCCCCAGCAGAGCTGGAGGAGGATTCTGTGCAGAAGGAAGTCTGGGAGTCTCTGCTGAGACTGGATAAAGAAGTTGACGAGTATGAGTGCAAGTACTGGTGCCTAAAATTTTAAATGTTACAAGAAAATTCTAAATTAAAAGCACAAAAATTATGAAACAGATTTAATTTGTTGTACCCAAAGGGACTTCTCTTTATCTACTAAAGTCTCCCTCTCTTGCTCTTTTGCAGCCTTAATTAAAAAGATGTCTCAAAATGCTTGGAAAATACAAGACTCTTTAGATTTTTTTCTAAGATCTTTGTATTTTGACTTCACTCATAAAAAAAAAATTCAAATAATCTCAGGCACTCTTTCTCTTAGTAATAACTTATACCTAGGGCAACATGTATCACAAGCTTTAGATAACAAAGGATGCTTGTAATTTATTTAGCAATACAATTTATGAAATGTTCCTTTTTAGGAAAATTTGAATCAGAAAAATTGCAAAGTGAATTTTGTTAAATTTTTTATGCTACGCCATCAGACATAAAGTAAGTGATATGGTTTATAACTAAACAAATTTTATGTAGTCTCGCTTTAGTGATAACTGAGTGCCTTTCACTAAAATCTCACCTTCGCTATCCATTTCTGTTTACACATCCCACTACTTCATCTCAGTCTTCTCCCTCCATCAGTGTCTTCTTGGTCTCTTTGAATCAAATCGGATGAATCACAAAAGTATTCTACTCCTTTATTATTGCTATTTAAGCATAGTATTAAGTTTAAGTTATATTAAACATCTTTGTGTACTTTGCATTATTTGGTTAATTGCTTAAAATGTGTAATTCAGAGAAGACTTAAAAGTCATTTATAATAAAGATTAGCTTGACACTAAACTAAACTAAATTTTTCTTCCAGGCAGCAGAGCAGGCTATTAACTCTCCTTTTCTAGGTGGCTGCAAATGCATCTATTATCTAGAAAAATGTTATAGGCTCATAATCAGTAGGACATTTTTGTTAGCCTCTTATGATGTTTTAAAGCTCTGGGGGAATGTACAATATGATGCGTCCAGTCATTGGAAGCAGCAAATAACTGATGACCATGAGGTCCCAACATGGGTTGGATTTACAGCTGTTCTATAGGTATACAATACTAACACACTGCAAAAGGAGTCCATCTAACCAAATCTCATAATCTTCGATCTAGCAAAAAAAGAAAGCAGCTTTTAAATTCCTGTTTTAACAAGTTTTTTTTGAAGACAAGCAAGAATGTTTGGTGCATCGCTGTAGTTTACCTTAATCTGACCCCTGAGGTTCTTGTCAGGCACTCCTACATAAATCCATGGAGGAATAAGAAGCTGCCAAATTTCTTACTTTAGATGGAGAACAATTTAATGCTTGCCTTTCACACTTGTCTGATCTTTAAGTTGTCCTCATCATGTTCCTGTCAGAGACTCAGCAGCTTTGAAAACTAAAATTGGGTTGAATAACATTTTTAGAATACTTCTTTAGTAGATAACCAGACAGTGCAGATCAAAGACAACTTTCTGAGAAAAAAGTCTCAACAAAAGAACCCTAATTTTCCCTTTTATGATAAGGAAAACACTTACAAAGTCATTCTAAAATGCTCTTACAAACAAAACAACAACAAAGTTTTAATATACAGTAGCATGCCTTTTAACTGCAATGATGCTTTTTATCAAGCCCAATGTGATGTTCAGGATGTGCAAATTATGTGCCGTTTGTGTCAAAAGTTGAAATTCCCAAGGAGCATATTTGAGGAGAGCCAAAGAGAACAGTGGTCTCATGGCCATTGAGAAAACAGACAACCTTTAGGAGTCCCTCTCTGAAACAAAGCTTGTGTGTAGCTCATTTGTTGTCTCATTTTCTATTTTTTAAAGGGTTAAGTTAATTTGGTGTGCCAATCAGATAAATAAACTTATTCAAATATCAGATGAAAATAACATTACTAAATTGCCATGATCCTGTTGTGTTAGGCTTTTGAGCTCCTTTGATCTCTGTGTTTTTTTTCTCATTCCCCTGGTGATCATGTTTTATTACTCTTGTCATTGTTTACCTTTTTTGCTTAGGTATTTCTTGTATACTTGTGCATTTAGGATTCTTTCTAAGATTATTTCCACTGTTTTTGTGTTTCTCTACACAGTTACTGTGTTTATCTCTCACCTGACCCGCAACATGCCTTTTCTCCTACCTTCTCCCCTGTATATAGACTGCCTGGTTTTCCCATTGCATTAGTTGGTTCTTCTGAGATTTACTTCATTCTCAACACTCCATACCTCTTCTTATGTTGTCTATTCTGCCTAGTCCTGCTCCCATCAAGCCTGGTTGTACGTTTTTGTGCATTGTCATCATCTCCTTTATACATAATATTGCTCCTGACTTCCTGTGTGCGTTTTGGTCCTGCAAAAATGAGGCATTGTGTCTGGTAGACCTCTACAATCAAAATATACATCACTGATATATCAGTGCATCTACATACATGTATGTATCAAATTTTGAAATTAAGTTGTAGTGTATCAGGTTTTCCATGCTCAAATCTGTGAAGTAAGGGCAATAAAAATGTATTTTGGCAACAAACACTTAGCTAAAATTTCTTGACAGTGGTGTAAATATATTTTTTAAATGGTAGTTAATGCCTCCAAGGATTGCACAACCATACTAATAGGTTTAGTTGGGGGCTTCTAAATCTGTATTTCCCTGTGATGAACTGGCGACCTGTCCAGGCTGTAACCCATCGTTTGCCCAAAGACTGCTCAAGATAGGTACCAGCCCCACTGCGACCCTGAAGGTGAAGCAGGAGAAGATGGATGGATGGATGCTTAGGTTGCAATTAACTTTTCCCACAAGGCATGTTGGGTTAGTTACGTTTTCCCCTAAATAAAAGCAATATAATTTTCAAACTGCATATTATATATGGTTGCATTACAATATCTTGTCCAGAATTTGTAGCAATATCTGAAAAATGTAGGTGCAAAGAAAACAAAGCAGGGGAGTAATGGCCTAGTGGTTAGAGCAGTGCACTTGTGCTCTGAGAAGGTTGCAAGTACCCGGTTTGATCCCCACAGCTGGCACTCTAGGTCCCTGAGCAATACCCTTAACCCTACACTGCTCCCCTGGCGCCGCACAGTAGCAGTCCACTGCTCCACAAGGTGATGGGTTAAATTAAAGAGGTAAATTTCTTCAATGTGAGATCAATAAAGTTCAATTATGCTCCTAGGGGAGTGGTGGCCTAGTGGTTAGGGCATTGTGCTTGGGTTCCAGAGGTTCTGAGTTCAAACCCCACTCCCACAGACTGCAACTCTGGCCCCCTGTGCAAGACCCTTAACCTTACACTGCTTCCCAGGCACCGTACAATGGCAGCCCACTGCTTTCCCAGGCAATGGGTTAAATGCAGAGTTAGTTTTGTTTCCTTGTACTTGTGACAGTATAATGACAATAAAGTAGCATTCGAATAAGATAAATGTGTTACTGTGAAAATGTTGTTTTCGTAAAACTACCCTCTATTTAGTAAAAAAAAAACTTCAAGCAATTCTTTTTAACTATATTACTATATAAAATATCTGTGTGCTTGTTTGTGCTGATGCATATATTGACACATCAGTAAACTTTGTTTTAAGACCCTTTGCCCAGGGGCACATTACATGTGACAGAAGAAACCTGGAATCAAACCTAAATATTTCAGATTGGAAATGACAACTCCTTTCACTGAGCACTTTATTTTTGGTTCTGTAATCTTTGCAGTCTTACAAAAACTCATGTATAATAAGAAAACTGAATTTAGGTTTGTATGAAATGATTTCAGGTCATCTAGCTAAAGTCAAACTTAGTCGACACTTTAGCTTAAAGGGTCCCTTGGGTCAAGGGTAGCATAGCCTGCCTTGAATGCATTACCAGATCAGCAAGGGATGTTTGGAATGACTGTAATATCTCATATTTCTGGCCTATAACCAAAGTGGTTAATGCACCATAAAATAGATAATAAAATAGAAAAATAGAAATCCATTTTTCCACCATGTTTTTGTTTTTTATTCTGAGCTCACTGTTTGTATCACATATACCTACCACTAACATTAGTCTTCTCTTCTCTCCTCTTTCCCCTCATGGCAATAAACCCATAACTGTTGATGTCATGCAACACTTGGAGCGCTCATAACAGGGCCACCTGTTTCTGGTGCATGGTGCAACACTTAACTTAGGATACTTCAAACTTGGCACCGGTATTTACTCCTCCCACAATCGTATCTTTTTACTGGTGACATGAGTTCAATTATTGCTGCTAAATCCACTGCTAACAGATGGCAGGTTTAACCTGAAAGATATTAAAACACTAAGGAAAATCTACTGTAAAGACTTAATACTGTATGTCATCTCCTGCTGTTTATTATGTAACATGTTTTGTCAATTTAGTTAACAAAAAACAAAGATAAAATTGAAAACTAGACTCAAAAAGGCCATTATCTAACTGCCTGTACTTTAAATCAGGACTGATTTGAAGACCTACTTCCTACATGAACAAAAGTTAGTTTGCAAATTTTGGTTCTCAAACATGAAATCCATGCTAAACTGTGATATAATTGCATCATTTTGTTGATTATGGTATTTGAAACATGTTTTTCCTTCTTCTTTGTTTACATAGTTTGCTTTCAACAATGTCCCCATTGTGGGACAATAAAGGGCTTTTCTGAAGTTCTCTATAGTAGCGTAGTTAGTTGAGTTTCAATGGATTTGTCAAAAGTTTTTATCTGAAATATGTTTGACTTGAACCTGAATGGTTTTTGTTAATAAACTTATATTTTGAATTAAAGTTGTGGTGAATTTGTTCTATACATGAGCAGAATTATCAGATTGACCATGATTTCAGCTCGATTCACACTTTCTTTTGTTGTTCTAACATATTTAACATATAAATAGTAAAATTTAAATATAAATATGTATATAAATATATGACTTATATTGGAACTAATAGTAGACAGTGATTTAGCTAGTAAGCTAAGTAACCTATTAAATAGTACTAAAATATAGGAAAACTGAGAAATATTTTATTAGGTCAGTCACAACTGCCTTTAAGTTAATATTAACCTTGTTTTACAATCAGGCAAAAGCTGTACCATGAGCAGTGGACATTATGACAGATATTAAATCTTGAAAATGTATCTATGTAAAACATGCATTGCAGCTTGGACCTTTAACGCAGCAATCTATCAGAATAAGATAAAGATGAGTTCTTGTGTATGTAGTCTGTGTCTAGCCAGTGAGGTTTAAAATAGTGCCTGGAAAACTGATAGTCAGAGCTGAGCAGCAGCAAAAGCATAGATCCGATTTCTACAGACTGCCTACATGGGGACACGTCAGAAAGACAAATGTCAGCATTAAATATTCACATTTACATGATTAAAAGGTCCCTTGAACTGACTAACTTTTGTTACTTTCAGATTAGAAGGGTTGGGGGTCAGAGGAACAAGTTAGTTTTCTTTTACTGCTTCACTAAACACCTCTTATGTGTTATGGGTGTGGCCACTAGATGGCGGTGTGACACTTTAATGTATTATATTACCCTCTAGTTTAGGAGTGCTACTGGGCAGAACTAAGTTATATACATAAAAGAAATATTAGGTTGAGAAGTCTTTAGAGTAAACATACTATAATTTATTAGACCTAAATTAAAATGTAGTTTTACATCTGTCATATTTTGTAATGGTGCTTGATTGCATTTGTAGAACCCATGTATATAATATAGCCAACCATTTTCTGTTTCTCCATAATCCTGTGGATTATGGGGTGGCAGAGTGGACGTGTATCCATCTTAAATTCAACAGGGTTCAGGTAGTGAAGTAACCACACCCACCCTGCATCCATGTAGAGTATGTTAGAATATGAATCAGACTTAATATGTTGCATCTTAGAAAATGCAAGTGCCATATAAAAATCCTTCCATATTTAATTGATCTAATTTTTCCTATTAGTTGCAAAGCAATTTCCAGAAGAGATGGACAAAGGTCCTTTCTATATTAATCAAAATATTTAGACAAACAGAGATTTTCCTCTTTCTTGTACAGTAAGTGTGTAATAAACTTTAGCCTTAAAATGCTGTTGGACCAGAAATTTAAACAAGAGAAATTTAAAGTACACCAGATAACTGGCTCAGATCTTTTTTATTAAACCAGAACACTTTGTCATATTTGGTTATTTTCAGAGCAACAAAAGCTGCCACTTGGTTAAATAGGTTTCATTCTCTGATTCCCTTTATTTAACATCTGCACCATCAGACCAGATTAACTTAAGGTGGTATACTTGTGACATACAACTTTATACATCTGTGTCACCACATACATCATAGTTTTCTTTAGTCATCGAGTCAGTGTGTCCAATTTAGTAATTTAAATCTAATTCGTTAAATAAAAGAAATTATTCATGGTTTGGTCCCAGAATGGAGAGGTTTGAATACAGGTTGTTCTACAAGGAAAAATAAGAAAACATTCACACAAATGTGATAAAACAAAGAAAAGAATAATGAATGTAGAACTGGAGAGATAAAAAAAACATTTATTAAAAAAAAGAGATAGAAAAATCCTGTTTTGTGTTTTAATGCTATGCACATGAATGGATGGATGGATGGATGGATGGATGGATGGATGGATGGATGGATGGATGGATGGATGGATGGATGGATGGATGGATATTTTAAGGAAAACATTTTTAAGGAAAGGCAAAAATAGAGTGGCCTTTAACATTGACAGAATACTTGATGAATGTTTTATATACAGTAAGTATTTAATTGACCAATGACCCCAAAAATATATTTAAAGAAAACAAATTTATTTGGTTGAAATTTCAAAACTTTAATTTTGTTTCCTTTATACTTCAATAACTTTTTGATAATATTTTAAGATTTTACAGAATACTTTTCTTCTTTTATGCTTAAAGATCTGTTTTAAAGCAAAAAGCTTTAAAACCGAGAGTTTCAAGGACATTATAAAGCAATAATTACAAATATGTTTTTAAAAATGGTTCTACTGAATTCATACCTTCACCTTAATATGTAATTCATCAAAAGGCGGCATTGTAAGTTATCCCAGGGCACACTTCTTTAAATAATTTGCATATCATTATGTTTTCAAAAAATACTATGAAGCATTAGAATTAAATATATATATATATATATTTTAAAAAACAATGACTAAAAATGAGAATTGTTCAGAAAATGCCTTCAGGTGTGTATTAAAAAACCCAAGAATTATGGTCTTTCACCTGACATAAATAAGTAAAGGTTATATTTGGCTAAGTGGTAAAAACTATCTTAATAGATCTATATAAAAGTTATCAACATTGAAAGCAGTAGGAAATAGTTAAATAAGTTTAACATCTTTTGCTTTAAATATACTCTGCACTTATCTATTGGATTATTGGACACCAACAAAGAGATTCAAATACAAGAGGCATCAAATAAAAGCGAGAGGCATCAAACCTCTCCAAAAGCCAGGTAGAACAATGTTGAGAAGTACGCATCAGAGTGGGATTATAGAAAAACATTAATTCAGTCCTTCGCTCATCTTTACTGTGTTCACCTAAGAGATCCAGTTCCCCCCTGGAAACCATTTTCAGGTTGCTCTCCACCACCTAGTGGAGGGAAGTCAGGTGCACCAAGATAATTTTACTACTTTTTAAAAATAAACTTTTACTTGCTTAGGTTTACTTGGAAAGAAAATCATCTATCAATCTAACTAAACAGAGGCTCTCAGAAAAAAACCCCATTTAGGAACAAAAAAGAAAGCAAAACCTAAGGTGATTGAACAATGTTTTGCAGGGTAATATATATCTGTAGCTGCACCTTAGTATTTAGTATTACAGTGTATTTTGGAGCACCTGTAACCAAACTCCTGTGGGTTGCATGCATGGGCATGCTTGTGTATAAAGGATTTACAAAGCTTCATCAGAAAGAAAATATGCTTAATAGTAGGTGTCGGTGACCCCAGACTCACCCTACAGGGCACGGGACCAATAAAGAGGAGACCCTGGAGGCAGATATCTAGAGACATTCCAAAACACAAGGAGGGTAGAAATAGGGACGGCTGCCCCAACTATAGAAGGGCACAATAGAAGGGCACCAAGGTGCCGCGGCACTGAGCCCTGGGCTCCATCAGCGGCCAGTCATGAATAAGGTGTACCCAGATGAGAGCCCCAGGGTCCGAGGCCTGGGAGTGCACCTACCACTAGAGGGGACCTCACAAGGCCAGAAGGCTTCATCCAGGCCCAGCAGCTGGGAGCATAAGATGGGAGAGGAGACAGGCCCTAATCATACTTGGGACCTTTGATGTTCCAGTAGGTGAGGGGAGCAAACACTCCACCTGGGCTGGGATTGGGCACCAACAAATGGAAGAGAGCAGCAGTGTAGCACAGGTCTGGCCTCAGTAATCCCTCAGAAACCACCCCCACATATGCCACAGCAGATAGCCAATCCACTGACGAGCCCATCCCATCCCCAGCCAATCTAAGCCATTCCAGGTCCCCCACATCCGTATGGTGTTAGTCCACCCACCTACTAAATTAAGGCACACAAGCCATCCGATCCCAGGCGCCAGACACCCCCCAGCATCCCCTCACACAACTGCATGCACAGTATTCCAGCAGGGTCAGGGAAGGCAGACCCCACATCACAAGCGGAGATGCATCCGGGCATTTGGTTGTATCCCACCTTCCACCTATATCATGTTTTTCAAAGTTTTGAAGAGCAACACTGAAAAGTTCAAAGAGCCAAATGCAGCTCCAGAACTGAAGGTTGCATAGAGTCTAGATTGAATGAAACCCCAACTAACACACGGTTTTCTCAGTAACCCAGTAAAGCTGCTTCATGGTAAAAAAGGAGTGTGTAAGTGGGTTACTTTTTTTTCATTTTTTTTTAATACGTGGGTTTAAAGCATGGTTTTTGTCCTTCTCTGTTTAACATACTTTGTGGAAAGGTGCTAATGTTAGCCTGGCTTGTTTTCATTATGCCATCCCTATTCTGCCAAAAGGGGAGATACCGACGTTCAAAGACTCAACTGCAGGCAGTCTGTAAGTGAAGCTGCTTGTGTTACTTTTTACCTTACCGTATAAGAGGCTGTGAAACAATGATAAACAAACCATGGCAAACTCCTAATATTAAATGCAAACTTCTCATCATTACAATTTGTGTATGAAAAGGAATGAGCTCTATTGTCTTTCTCCTCAAAATGATTGCATAGGAATTTAAAGACAATTTCAGAAGGATTGCATATGCAAAATACCAGGTTAAGGCTCCTTTAAGAAATTTAAATTGTGAAATTCAAATTAATTTGCTTATACTTTAAAATTCCTTGGCATGTTACTTAAATAACCGGTTATGGGTGGAATTGTGAAAAAAGTACATTTAACAGTAAAAGAACCCGCCAAAAAATAAATTTCCATTATGTTCTGCATTTTACATTCCCATGTACTTTTTTCTGACTTTAGTGGCCTGTATGTTAACTTACCTTATAGACAATCACCTTTGTACTGGGCCACAGTGTTTGGTATATATCACAGCCAGCCCCAAGTACCAACAGAATCAGTCCAGGCAAAGAGGTGATCCATCATGTGATGCCTAGCTGTAATATATCTCTCCGTCTCAGTGACCATAACTCATCCTTATAGGAGCTGTTGAGTACTGCAGTGTTAGCAGGGACAGGAACAATAACTCTTGTACAATAATGGACCCCTGCACAGCCATGATGACAGACTAGCCTTTGTTGTGTGAATATATTCCTTATAAAAATATTTCTTCAGTTAAGGATCTTTCTTCTGGAAGTCCCATGTGAAAAGAAGCTTGGAGGACAGATGATTTTTTTACTCTCCTTCGAACATCTGTAAGTACTGTTTTAAAGGTCCATGTGAAACTTGGAGAGATGTCATTCACCAGTGCCACACACAAGATGCGATTTTATTGGGTTTGTGAATAATTTTAATTCAAAATGATGCATTCATAAAGGTTAGATAAATGGATTTTCTGATTATTTTTATTTTTTTTCTTCATTATAGCTTTCACAGCATGAATAAATAAATACAGTTTACAATAACTTACTTTTTGTTTTACGGCTCAGGACTTGAACATGGACCTGATTGGGTAAGGACCTGCTAAAACGTTTCAGGGATTTTTTACTAAGTTGGATATGTGTACAGCAAAATTTTGGGATATCATATTTAGATCCTAGCTGATATTTTACATTTAAAGCAGTCATATTTCATTATGTATGCCTAAGAGAAAGTTAAATATAAACTATACTGATCACAATAAGTATATTAATCACACTCTATTATGAATTTAAAGTGCTACATTTTAGAGCCAGTACGAATACGCTGAAGACACTGAGGATAAAGGCCACCTCAAATCTCCAAAAGATGCTAACTATTACTATTCCGAAACCATAAAATACTGTCTCCTGGTCAGCTCAGTTATGCAGCATTATTCATTTAAAAATGTAGTCTTGTTACATAACTGCTATGGGATGTGTCACAATACCATGCTTACTTAGTGCTGCCTAAAGAATATATACTAAATCTGTGGTTTGTTTCACACTAGATAGACAGATAGTAAAGATCAGCTCTATGAAGATGTAAATAAGTTGCCTATGCATAACCCCCCCCCCCACCCCCCACCCCAAAAAAAACCACTTTGCACTTGAAAACATTATTGATTCTTTTAAAGATTTATTTACTTATGCAACCTTAGTGGGGGATTTGCACAGGTGGTTGGTTTTTCCCAGCTAAGTAAATAATTTTTTTTTTTTCAAATAGTTTCCTAAACAGTTTTATTTTAATGTTTTTTTCCGTAGTTATGTTACAAAATGTAAAAATAAAAGCTTTTAGCAAAACCGCTTTTTTAAAGTACGAAGAGTTGTCCCCCGCTTGTTTATACCCCACTTTCACTGATGTATAAACTGTTCCTTATTTCCTTATTTTGTACAGTAGCTTTTTCTGTTACCTCTTTAACCTGGTAAATTGTTTTTGCTAACTTTATGTTTGAGGTAATGCATACAACGATGACCACACTTCCAATATTTAGCTGATGAGCCTGACAAGAATTTGTGTGTCTTTTTGCAACATATCGGTTGAACGAACTGCAATATGAATCTGAATGAGACTCAGCTTATGTTTATTTGCATCCAAGTATCTTGGACTAAAATTTATGTTAAGTAGTATTAATAACAGATACCCAGCTGTTAAATTTAACACCCATGCAGAGTGTAGCTACAGATACAGCACATGTTGCCCTGAGGTGAAAAAATACGTTTTAAGCCTGTTTCCTATAGTCTACCAGCTAAGACCTCTATGACATTTATTTTTTTCTATGATGTGATCAATCACCACATCATAACAAGGCAGGCTTAAATCGTAGGCAACCAGACTTTTATGCAGTGTTTTATTTTTTTTTTTATTTCAGATGTTTCAACACCTATCCAGGAATCTTTGTCAATGCTGTCTGCTCGCACTAAAGTAATCTCTAGTTGAAGAGTGGAACGAGCAGTATAACTGCTGCTTGTCCAATGCCAAAATTTGTTCCAGTCTCTCAAAGATAGAAAGTCAACAAGCATAAGAAATAGAAAAAAAATATGTTTGCAAAAAGTAATTAAACTTTCATATGCATTGCACCTGTTGAGCATTTGCAGTAAGAGTGTGAAAGAATGACAAGTGTAGCCTCAAGGTCAGAGGGAAAGAAATCATTATATTATTGTAGATTGCTCCTAAGGCTGCACACTTGTCAAAGTGTGCAAAGAGAAGAACTTCACTTATACTTACATCCTCCAGCAAAAAAAGACTGGAAAAATAATAACTTTGATGGACAAAAAAATTATCTAATAAAACTTTCACTAGCTGATATATAGTATATTGAGAAACATAATAATTAGTTATTGCACATAGGGACTGGCCATCTAGTGGTTAGGGCATTGTGCTGTGAATGCAGAGGTTCTGAGTTCAAGCCCCGCTCCCATGGAGTGCCACTCTAGGTCCCGGAGCAAAGACCCTTAACCCAACACTGCTCCCCAAGGATGGGTTGAATGCAGAGAGTGAATTTCGTTGCTCTGTACTTGTGACAGTGTAATGACGATAAAAGCTGGAAAAAATAAAATAAAATGACTGAGATTTTATTTACAAGTAAGGTAGATTAGCAAAGGTTTTTAATCATCTTTGCGGTTATAAAATCACGTATAAAAACATGTATTTGGATAAAGTTACTATAGTGCAGGCTTCACAGCTACAACTGTTTTAGAATAAATTCTCTTCTATACATCACTGTAATAAATAAAAAAGATATTCATCAAAAATCACAATTCTAACAGGAAAATGCAACCTTTGTCGAACATAATTTAAAACCAAGGAATCCATAAATATGCATATATTTGTACAGCAGACCTAACACTAGCATTTAAGTCCTGGATCTTTTTCTATATTCTGAACTGTACACCTATCTATAATTTAGCAGGTTTGCTCTGAATATCATGACCTAATCTAATAATAACTTCAGTTATGAAATGGCTAACTGTAAACATAATGAATATGTAAATATGTTGGACCTCATGGAGAAGAAGCAAGAGGTCACAACTTTGAAAAGGGGTTAAACTGGGATTTGTTATGTGTCAGCTCTCTTAGGTTTCAGTCTTGCACTGTGCAATTGTGTGCATAGACTATAAAACTCAGAGTGACATTATCAGGCAAACTGCAAAAATAAACATGCTGACTTATCTCCCTGTTCTTTATACCACTCAGAGTTTTTCAAGATAATGTTGACAGCTGATAACATTATTATCTTTGAATGAGTGTTTGCCTTTGAGCATTTTTTTCACAGTTAGTGTTTTCTATAAATGTGATTATATTGACTTACAGTATGTGAATAAAAAAATGAGTAAATTTTAATCAATATAATTTGTTTTAATGGACGGATGGATTAATTTAAACATGTATTAACTTTTACTTTAAAAAAACCCCACATGCATAGATTAAGATGTAATTCCAAAAGTTAAAAACCAAACCACTGGACTTTGCTTTCCAAGTTTGAAGACATTAGCTTCCCATCCAGGATCCTTTTTCAATTCAGAATGTCTGAAACACCGTTGAGTTGTAAGTTTTTTAGAGTAGCCCAACAAAGCCTCGTTTTAGCTTAGAAAACATAGAAATTTTCTTTCGCAATTTCAGACATTTTGAATTGAAAAAACTTCCAGGATGGTTTGCGGACTTAAAGCATGCTGGCACTATTGATTGAACTAACAAGGACAAGAAAGGCCCCATGCTCTGTTAACATACCTGGGCAGGTGTTTAAGGAGTGTGCAGGTCAGCTGGCTGGTGTCCTTACAGACATTTTTACACCTCGTTAGTCCAATCCATAGTGCCAGCATGCTTTAAGTCTGCCACCATCATTCTGGTCTCAAAGAAACCTCAGCTGACCCCACTCAATGATTACCGGCCTGTCGCACTGACTCCCATCATGATGAGGTGCTTCGAAAGGCTTATTAAAGAACACATCATCTTCAGTTCCCCCCCCGACATTCGACCCATCCTAGTTTGCCTACATACGGAACCGCTCCACTGAGGACTCCATCTCCTCCACTCTTCACCTGAGCGTGGCACAGCTGAAGGAGAAGAACACCCTATTGCAGATGCTGATCCTGGACTTCAGTTCAGCTTTCCACAGCATCTGATAGGGCTTCAATACACCCCTCTGCAATTGGCTCTTAGACTTCTTCACAAACAGACCTCAGTCAGTCCGGGTCGGACAGAAAACCTCTGATGTAATTATCCTAAGCACAGGCTCCTCTCAAGGCTGCGTCCTGAGCCCCCTGCTGTTCACTCTGATGAAACACGACTGTTTCCCTAGATTCACCACAATCACATCGTGAGGTTTGCTCCTTTTCCCTCTATTAAAAATATTTCTTCCCAGAGTTGTGTGTCCCGAGCCTGTAACATCATGAATGACCCCTCACACCCCTACCATGGACTGTTCTTCCTGCTGTCCTCTGTTATACTCTGCTACCCTCTGTGTTTACAAAATGACAAAAGTTGTCTTAGTCTAAGGACTTTTCGACAAAAAGATAACACTAATTAAATTTAACAATCAAAACGCGATTATTTGATTTGATTTCATCAATCTGGTCAACTTAGCCTAGCGAGCAGGGATCGGGCCGAGTGCGTCCAAAGATGAAGCCGAGAACGCACACAAACTTAGACAGGAGCAAACAGCAAAAAAGAGGAGCAGTGGCGCAAGTAACAGAACAGACTTTGTTGGAGTTGAGCTAGCACCAACTGTTTTTAGCAAGCGGTTATGCTGTGATTACTATCAGCACTGCAGGGAGTTCACCACTATGCACTGATGCAGTGTTTTCACCCAGACCGCATAATCAAAGCGCTGTGTAAAGTCTATTCCCCATGTACGTGAAAAAGCTCAGCAAATTGACTGAATGGTTAGTGCTACCTTAATGCAGGTCTGCGCAGTTAAAAAATATCATTTGTAAATTAAATAATAAATTCAAAATTATAATCTGTGCTACTTTTGTTTCAGAGATATTCAAAATAATTTTTTCTTATCTGCACAAATCAAGTACTACTTGATTTGTGAAGATAAAATTGTCTGTTGCTGATTTAGTTTTTAAGTTACTCGTACTCGTAGTCGTCGTCTCCCGCTTTATCCGGAACGAGTCGCGGGGGCAGCAGACCAACCAGAGACTCCCAGACTTCCCTCTCCGCAGACACCTCCTCCAGCTCTGTTGGGGGAAGCCCTAGGCGCTTCCAGGCCAGCCGAGAGACATAGTCTCTCCAGCGTGTTCTGGGTCGTCCCCTGGGCCTCCTCCCAGTGGAACGTGCCTGTGGGGGCATCCGAAGAAGATGTCCGAGCCACCTCAAATGACTCCTCTCGATGTGGAGGAGAACCGGCTCTACACTGAGCCTCTCCCGAATGACCGAGCTCCTCACCCTATCTCTAAGAGAGAGCCCAGCCACCCTGCGGAGAAAGTTCATTTCAGTTTTTAAGATATAATACACTAATTTCAGCCAATGACATCTAAGCAGAGTTTAGTGCTGTCGTTTCAGAATATAAAGTTATCTCATAACATAATATGGCATTCCAGTGAGTGGGACTGTATCAAGTATTGGCTTTGAGACAATTTTTGTTTGCTGTGGTGATGGCAGCTTGACAGATGAGGTTAGACAGAAATCTCCACAGAATATGATGTGATCTGTGGTGAGAGCAGAGAACAGGTGGAAGAAAATCTGGCAATAAAGAGGTTGGCCCTGGGAAAAAGTGTTTCCTGTAGTAAGTATTCTGTGTGTGAATGGGGGGACTGAAGTGGATAATTGGGGTTAAAAGAAATAGAGATAAAAGAAGTGAGGATATTTAATACATAGGCTCAACAGTTGAGGATGGCATGAGTATGGAAAAGATTATATAGAGATGTCCAAGGAGGATGGAATGGGTGAAGAAAACTGTCAGTTGTGTTGTGAGCTAGAAACTGTTCAATGAGAATGAAATAAAAGTTTCAATAAGAATAGACAGAGCTGGAAGATGAGGTTCTCTTTGGAGGTGACAAGAAAAGATAAGATCAGAAATCAGCATATCAGAAGCACAGCTATTGTTAGACTTGGATATAAAGTCAGAAAGACCAGGATGAGATGTTTCGGCATCTACATTCCCTGTAGATGCCAAAGTAAGTACATTGGTAGAAGCATGCTGAAGCTGGAATTACAATCCAGGAGGGCTAGATAAAGACAAAGAATGAGATTTCTGGGTAAAAAACAGCATGTAAAAGTAGTTTGTATGAGATAATATGTAGAAGATAAAGTTAGATGGATATATCTGACGTAATGTAGCAAAACCCTGAAAAGGAAATATCAAAAGAAGAGGCCCTGTTAAAACAATAGTGAAAATAATTGTAACTTTGGTGCACAAATCTTACAGTTCTCTCGTCCCATTGCCCCCAAAACATATTCCATTCATTGAATGAAAAGATTTGATGCTAAAAAAAAAAATAAGACAACTCCAGCTATGGCTAAGATAAGGACAGACTTATTTCAGGCATGTTCTTCCGGAACATTAGAAAAAGTAGTAGAAATAACTTATAACTTAAAATAACTACACAGAACTGCCAAGTCTGTCTCCAATAGACTAAAGAAGCCCCCATGATAACTTCCCCTCTAAAGGTTCTACTTGCTAAGAGCTTTTTCCCAATCCTTTAAGAACGGTTTTGTTTTCCATCAACCTTTTGAAGCGTTCATAGTAACATCTTGTACACTGATTAACTCTCATTAAGATGGCATTTTTTCTACATATTAAACAGTCTACGGTAAAAACAAAGTGCAGAAACAGCAAGGCATTTGGGCAAACTGAACTACAACAAACAGCATATAAGTCTTGGACTGACCTGTCAGCAAGAGCACAGCTATTTTCATTCAATTAAATTTAACACAAAATAAAAAATCTATTAATACCAAAGGGAAAGTAAATTATAATGAGGGTTCTGGACAGGAAAGATTCCCCTTAGTTATTTGTCTTACTGCTGAACTGGAGAAGCCACGGACTAAAGATACTCTGTTGTTGTGTAACAGTCTTATAAGGATCATGCTCAGGGTTGTTTATAATGTTGGTCTTGTTTAAAAAACTTTTTGTAAAATAATCTCTAAAATTTCTAGAGTAATTCTAGGACCAAGTCTGACCGTCTTTATTAGCTAGTTGAGCTTCTTTAAATCAACTGCTCCTATGCTTTTACCTTATTAGATTGTGGCAGATGAGATCACATTCCCCACAAAAGAGAGAAGACATGCAGCAACTTGCTGTAAACACTGAATGGCCTAAGCTTCCGTAAGAAGCGCAGTTTGCTTAGTCTGTTCTTGTAGACAGCCTCACAGTAGAAAATCTAGTTTAGTCTGTCACCCAGATGAATACTGGGGTATTTATACACCTTTCCCACCTATGCTTATTTTCATATGATGGTAATTGTGTCTGACCCATTTCTGTTTCTCAAGATCTACGATCATCTCTCTTTGTTTCCACACTATTCCATACATCCATCCATTGGCTACATACACAGCTCCTTGTCCATCTCTGATATACCCCAAGAATGTCCATGACCTAATTGGGCCCCTATGTTATTTTAATTGTTTTTTGGAATCTACATGCACAGGGAGAACATGCAAACTCCATACAGAAACACCCGGGCCAGGGACGAGAATCTTGGAGTTAACCTTGGTTGAAACATTATTTGATTTCAAATATTAGTGTTAAATTCCTTGCAGTATTAGGGGTAACAGTGGTGTCAGAGGGGGAAGTTCGCAAGTGATTGATTTACATCGATTTGCCCTTTTAACAATATAGATAGTTAAAAAACACTACCATATTAGATTGTTTGTATTACCCAAAAAAGTGACTGGAGACTTATTATCAACCAGATTGGTAAAATTCAACCAATTTTCTGGCTGTAAAAACCAATATGTTTTTAGAGTGTGGCCTGTTAGTACTACTACTCCTTATTCTACTAACATTCACATTTAATCAGCAGAATCCCCCAGTCTAGACAGATACTCAAAACACAGACTGCTATCTAATGATTTGCAACCTAGCCGTAAGTGTCACAAAGCTTTGAATCAACAACATACTAAAGTTCAAGGGAAACATCATTGTGATTTCCTTTTTTTTTTCTCTTTTTTAGCACCAGATTCATGATGTAGCTTGGAAAACTTGTTAATATCTCCTCTTCTGAAGCACTACAAGAGAGAGCCAGCTGCATGCGCACCCAAAATCCAATTGGTCAGATTTCGAGTGCTGACAATGCATGGTTACATTACGGGTCATCTCTTTTCACTCCTCTGCCACATGGTAAAACACATATGAGCAAAAGTGCGCATCCATTACGCACTTGTTTGGATCTCTGAACACATGCGCTACCATGTGCAAAATGTGGACCCCATTTAAAGATTTGGCTATAGTCATGTGTTCTGCGTTTAAGGAGGGGTGGCCCTGCCCTACTACAACAAAGTCATCAAATGTTAATGAAGATGACAGGAGAATCATGATGATTTCCTGTCACCCAAGCTATAAACTGGTATCACTGCTCCTGAAGTAGAACACATGGATATAGCCAAATCTTTTTTTCTTGAGCCTTTAATGAGGATCAACCTACAAGCCTTAAAGCTAAAGCAGAGCTCATGAAAAATTATAGGGTAGGTATACAGTTGAATTTATATCTGTTTTGACATCGATTGCATCAGGCTTTAAGAGTCTTTGATGTTTCTTGGAATTCAGTATTATGAGAGAGTGTGTCAGCCAGGTGAAAGGAACGTGAGTTGGGTAAAAGGCGTGTTTTGTAAATAATTCTGTTATGCATATTAGTAATGGTGGCTCATAATATGAAAGACATCTTTTGACACCTCTTACAACAGAAAACAGTCGTAGGTAAAAGGACTAATTTGAGAAACCAGTATTGGTAGCGAAACCTTAGTGATCTCAGAGTAACCTGTTACTCAAGACAGAAAAGCCTAAAAAAATAACACTGTCTCTATGAAAATCATTTTTGAGGCATTATAGGGAGCCAAACTGAAACTTTAGTTAAACAAACGCTTATAATGGATCATATTTGTCAATTCTGATGGATCTAGGATTTATAGTCTCCTTGCAGAAAGTAGTTGTTGTGACTAAGCAATTATTTGCAAGAATAAACATCCCACAAAAGTCAATTTAACAAAGTTGATAGCCTAATTAGATAAACAAACTTTCTGAAAATACAAAAAAAAAAAAAAAACAACAACAGAAAAAAATCAACTACGGAGTTAAAGCTTTTTAACAACAGGCTTTTCCTATTGATTTCGCCCTACTCACCTTGCCAAAATGGTTACAAAGCGGCCTTGATGTGTAGGAAATGTCATCTCGAATGCCCTGATCTCCGTTTCATAGAAAATTTGTGTGCAGAGCTCACCAAGTGTTTGCAAGCCAAGCCTTCTATAAACCTAATGTATTAAAATTGATTCACTATCATCAGTGTGCTCTCATTCTGTCTATGTGTGTTAAGATTCAGACTGAGGACCCAGAAACAACCAGAACACAACAGGAAATAACTTTAAAAGATTTGAGGGAATAATGCAGGTTTTTCAGGATCAGGGGAGCCAAAGCCTCTGGAGGGGAGAGAACAGGTTAGTGGCTGAAATTGATGATTTTAGGTTCAGACTGATTAGCCACTAACCTTTCTTAATATCCAGGTGGGTTGTCTTGGTTCCAGAAAACTTTGGTTGCTTGACAGAATTCTCACTGAGGCTTGGCAGAGTATCTTGGTCAAAGGAGGTCCAGGGTCAGGGCCAGGTGATCAGATTTTTCAGAGAATCCAAAACAGAATCCAGGGACAAGGTCAGGGCACAGAAAACAGATCCAACAAGGGCTAGGCAGGCTCAAAAAATCAGGAGGCAGAAAAAGGTCAGGATCAGGTAGACAGACAGAAAAATGCTGGATGCTTACTAGCCAAGGCTTTCAGGCAATCTGGCACTGTCAACTAGAGAGAGGCCTGCTTAAGAAGGCTGGCAAACAGGTGAGAGGAATCAGTGGCAATTAGGCTGAGCAGAGGCAGCACAGAGCAGAAGGGGGAGGGGAATGAAAATACTAGTTGACAGGCCAGAAACATAACAGTACCCCTCCCTCAAGGTCCGGCTCCTGACGGACCTCGAGGTTGATCCGGGTGCAGACGATGGAACTCCCGGACGAGGGACTTGTCAATGATGAACCTTGCTGGAATCCATGATCGTTCTTCTGATCCGTATCCCTCCCAATCCACCAGGTAATGGACCCCACGACCCCTCCTCCTGGAACGGAGGATACGTCGTACGGTGTAGATGGGATCCCCATCAAGGAACCGGGTGGGTGGAGGGGGCCTGGAGGAGGGCTCAAAACGAGACCCAACATAAGGCTTGACCCGGGACACATGGAAGGTGGGATGGATCTTCATGGAGTGAGGCAACTGTAACCGGAGGGCCACTGGGTTCACCACCTTAGAAATGGGAAAGGGGCCGACAAAGCGGGGTGCCAACTTACGACATTCCATTCGGAGTGGGAGTTCCTTGGTAGACAGCCAGACCCTTTGACCAACTTGATAGACAGGGGCTGGGACACGACGACGGTTGGCTGTTCTGGACTGGACCTCTGACATCCTGATTAAGGTCCGTCTAGCTCTCCTCCAGATCCGTTGGCACCTCAAGGCAGCAGTGTGGGCAGAAGGGACCATCGCCTCCCTCTCCTGGATCGAGAAAACTGGTGGCTGGAAACCATAGACAACATAGAATGGTGAGAGGCCAGTGGTACTTGAGGGAAGAGAATTCATAGAGTGTTCAACCCATGACAGACTCTGGGACCACTTTGACGGATCCAACCCACACAGGACACGGAGCTTGGTTTCCATCTCTTGGTTTGCCCTCTCAGCTTGACCATCTGTTTGTGGGTGGAAGCCGGAGGACAGGCTGATGGAGATGCCCAACAGAGAGCAGAACTCTCTCCAGAAACGAGAGACAAATTGGGGACCTCGATCCGAGACAATATTGGAGGGGAGCCCATGCAAGCGGAACACCTCCCTGAACTGCAAGCCAAGATCTCTCCCATCTCCTTGGCTGAGGGGAGTTTCTTCAGGGGGATGAGATGGACCATCTTAGAAAACCTGTCAACAACAGTAAGAATGACAGTAAACCCATTAGAGGGAGGCAACCCAGTAACAAAGTCCATTGAGAGATGGGACCAAGGACGTGGTGGGATAGGGAGTGGGCGCAACAGTCCAGAAGGGGGACGCCGAGACGGCTTGACCTGGCAACACAGAGAGCAGGATGAGACAAAGTCCTTGACATCTTTGATCAGAGATGGCCACCAGAACTGCGTTTGAACCAATTTCAGAGTCTTGACAATACCAGGATGACAATATAGGCGAGAGTTGTGACAGAACTTGATCACCTTGTCCACCAGGTTCTCGGGAACAAAGAGTCGATCCCTGGGACATGACTCAGGGGTAGGAAGACTTCTGTTGGCTTCTCTAACTTCTCTCTCCAACTCCAATCTGGTGGCTGCAAGTCGGACTGACTCAGGAAGAATAAAATCTGTGGGACCACTGACCTCAGATTTGGAACTCTCCTCAATCCTGGAAAGGGCATCTGGTTTTACGTTCTTTGTCCCGGGCCTGTAAGATAAGGAAAAATTGAAACGGCCAAAAAATAGAGCCCACCTAGCTTGTCTAGGATTTAGCCGCTTAGCAGATTTCAGGTACTCCAGGTTTTTATGATCAGTCCAGACAATGAACGGGTCCTTGGCCCCCTCCAACCAGTGTCGCCACTCCTCAAGGGCCAGTTTTATGGCTAGTAGTTCTCGATCCCCAACATCATAGTTTCGTTCAGCGCAGGACAAAGATCTGGAGAAATAAGCACAGGGGTGAAGCCGATTGTCGGAAGCACGTTGGCTGAGAATTGCACCTACCCCAGTGCTTGAAGCATCAACTTCAACAATGAACTGCCTTTGAGGATCAGGGGACCGGAGAACTGGGGCTGTAGAGAACAGAGTCTTGAGACGAGAGAAGGCCTTCTCAGCCTGCTCATTCCAGGAGAACTTGATCTTCACAGACGTCAGGGCATGAAGAGGAGCAGCAATCTTGCTGTAATCACGAATAAAACGGCGGTAAAAATTGGCAAAACCAAGGAACCTTTGCAACTGTTTACGATCTGAGGGAGTAGGCCATTCAGAAACAGCAGAAACCTTGGAAGGGTCCATTATCACTTTATTTGGAGAGATAATGAAACCAAGAAAAGAGGTGTGGGTAGTGTGAAACTCACATTTCTCAGCCTTCACAAACAGATGATTCTGGAGGAGGCGAAGGAGAACAGCTCTGACGTGGCGATGGTGTGACTCCAAGTCTGGTGAATAAATGAGAATATCATCCAGGTATACAAAAACAAATTGTCCCACCATGTCACGAAGAACATCGTTAACCAAGGCCTGGAAGACTGCGGGAGCATTAGTTAAGCCAAAAGGCATGACAAGGTATTCATAATGACCAGTGGGGGTGTTAAACGCCGTCTTCCACTCATCTCCTTCTCGGACACGAACAAGATGGTAAGCATTTCTCAGATCTAGTTTTGTAAAGATCTTAGCACCTTGAATCTGATCAAATGCAGAGTCCATTAAGGGAAGAGGGTACCGGTTCTTAACAGTAATATCATTAAGACCCCGATAGTCTATGCATGGTCGTAAAGATCCGTCCTTCTTGCCCACAAAGAAAAAACCAGCTCCGGCTGGGGAGGAGGAGGGACGGATAACACCTGCCTTAAGTGACTCCTCTACATAATTCTTCATGGCCTGGTGCTCAGGGGCAGACAAAGAATAAAGGCGCCCCCTAGGTGGGGATGTTCCAGGTAACAAATCAATGGCACAATCATAGGGCCTGTGAGGAGGGAGAGCAGTGGCTCGAGATTTATAGAAAACCTCCTTTAAATCATGATAGACTTGGGGAACCTTGGAAAGGTCAGGATAGGTCTCTTCAATCTCGTTAATGGGAGTGGAGAGGGTAAAAGCAGAAGACAAACATGAGGCAGAACAAGAACTTGACCAGCCTAAAATCTCCTTAGCCTTCCAGTCAATATGGGGGTTATGCTTCCATAGCCATGAAGCTCCCAAAATGACAGGAATGGAAGGAGACTTGATGACTAGGAAGGAAATCTCTTCCTTGTGGTTACCTCCAAGAGCCAGGCCAACCTTCTGTCATCAGATGCGACTGATTGAGGTGGTGCCCATCCAGGGCCAGAATGTTCTGGGATGCAGGGGCAGGAAAGAGTCTGATGTTATGTCTTTTGGCAAAAGACTCATCCATAAACTCTGTGTCGGCTCCAGAGTCAATGAACACAGAGACCTGATGAGAGGCAGAGGACACCAAAAGGTTAGCAGGGAACATAAGCGTGTTTGAGGAGCTTGAGGACCGGCTTTGACTCAGTAGAAACTCCTCTCCCTCTACTGAGCTTGTTCTTTTATCGGGCACCCAATGGCTCTGTGACCCCTTCCTCCACAGTAGAAACACAGATTCTGCTGCTTTCTACGAAAGCGTTCTTCAGCAGATATCCTGAGTCTACCCAACTGCATGGGTTCGGGTTCACTGGTAGGAGGAGATGAAACAGCTGTTAACTGGGTGTCTGCTTTGGCTTGAGTGGTAAAAACAGCTTGTTTCCCCTTATAGCTTCTCTCTCTTCGTCTTTCTGAAAGCCGCAAGTCTATACGAGCAGCCAAATCCTCCAACTCTTTCAAAGAACTTGGGAAATCACGAGTAGCTAGCTCATCCTTAATGTCCTCATTTAAACCTTGCAAAAATACATCCATAAGTGCTTCATTGTTCCAAGAACTATCAGCTGCCAGAAGATGAAAATCTATTATGTATGCCGCGACTGACCTGGACCCCTGTTTGAGTGAGAGTAAGCCTCTGGCCGCTTCTCTGGCTGGGAGAACAGGATCAAAAACTCTGATCAGTTCCTTGGCAAAAACAGAATAGGAAAATGTGCAAGGAGATTTATTCTGCCACTCTGCTGTGCCCCACTGCTTGGCTTTACCTGAGAGGAGAGAAATAACATAAGCCACCTTAGACCGATCTGTGGGAAATGATGAGGGTTGCAGTTCAAAGTGAATTTCACATTGAGTAAGAAAAGCTCTGCACTGATCAGCATCACCCTTGAAAACCTCAGGAGGACACAGATTTGGCTCTCTTGTGGTGGCTTCTGGAACTGCAGGAGGACCAACAGGCTGTGGAGAAGTCTGGGTATGGCTGGGAACAGACAAGTTGCGCAACATGGAAATGATTTCAGTCATACCTGCATCAAGCCGAGCGATAGAGTTATCAACACCGGCTCGCCACTGTTGTGCTGGTGTTGGGTCCATTGTTGGCCAGATTGCACTGTTAAGATTCAGACTGAGGACCCAGAAACAACCAGAACACAACAGGAAATAACTTTAAAAGATTTATTGAGGGAATAATGCAGGTTTTTCAGGATCAGGGGAGCCAAAGCCTCTGGAGGGGAGAGAACAGGTTAGTGGCTGAAATTGATGATTTTAGGTTCAGACTGATAAGCCACTAACCTTTCTTAATATCCAGGTGGGTTGTCTTGGTTCCAGAAAACTTTGGTTGCTTGACAGAATTCTCACTGAGGCTTGGCAGAGTATCTTGGTCAAAGGAGGTCCAGGGTCAGGGCCAGGTGATCAGATTTTTCAGAGAATCCAAAACAGAATCCAGGGACAAGGTCAGGGCACAGAAAACAGATCCAACAAGGGCTAGGCAGGCTCAAAAAATCAGGAGGCAGAAAAAGGTCAGGATCAGGTAGACAGACAGAAAAATGCTGGATGCTTACTAGCCAAGGCTTTCAGGCAATCTGGCACTGTCAACTAGAGAGAGGCCTGCTTAAGAAGGCTGGCAAACAGGTGAGAGGAATCAGTGGCAATTAGGCTGAGCAGAGGCAGCACAGAGCAGAAGGGGGAGGGGAATGAAAATACTAGTTGACAGGCCAGAAACATAACAATGTGTAGTTCAAAACCTAAATAAACAATCATTTCTTAGGCATTCTTCTGATTCAAAGGAAATGGCAACAAGTTTAACTACTCCTTGCACATATAAGTGGTATAGTTTTGATTTAAAAGTTGTTGCTGTGGTATTTTAAACGACTTCAGATTTGTATACAACACCAAGCCTTGTTCTACTGAGACGATGCAACAGGGGTGATCTCAACGGGGTTGTGCTTAATTTTGAACTTAAGCTAACTTAGACTTAGACTCAACTTTTTTATCCCTTGGGATTACTCCTTCAGGTAAATTTTGGTTCCAGTAGCTAATATAGAGTACAAAAAGTTAAAGCAAGATGACATTAAAGATAAAAATACGACAGACAATATAAAGAACCAAAAAAGCATAAAGGAAAAAAGTTGTAATGTCCTGGAATATGTTTCCCTTTGATAAAAAAAAAAAAATGTACTATTTTCTCACCCCTCGTGGGGTGGTATGTGTCATCCTCAAGCTCTGGTCTTTTACCAGAGGCCTGGGAGTTTGAGGGTTCTGCGCAGTATCTTAGCTGTTCCTAGGACTGCACTCTTCTGGACAGAGACCTCTGATGTTTTACCTGGAATCTGCTATAGCCATTCTCCCAGTTTGGGGGTCACAGCCCCCAGTGCTCCAATTACCACTGGCACCACTGCTGCTCTTTTTTTTCTACATCTTTTCTAGTTCCTCTTTCAGCCCTTGGTATTTCTCAAGCTTCTCGTGTTCCTTCTTCTTGATGTTGCTGTCGCTTCTGCTGTTTGTCGATCAACATGATGTCTGGTTGGTTAGCCATCACCAGTTTGTCAGTCTGAATCTTGAAGTCCCATAGGATCTTAGCTCGGTCATTCTCAACTACCTTAGGAGGTGTCTTCCATTTTGACCTTGGGACTTCCAGCCCATACTCATGGCAGATGTTCCTGTACACAATGACAGCTACCTGGTTATGGCGTTCCATTTATGCACTTCCTGCCTGCATTTTACACCCTGCTGTTATGTGCTGTATTGTTTCAGAGGCATCTTTGCACAGTCTGCACCGGGGGTCCTGCCTGGTGTGGTAGACCCTGGCCTCTATTGATCTTGTACTGAGTGCCTGTTCTTGTGCTGCCATGATCAGTGCCTCTGTGCTGTCCTTCAGTCCAGCCTTTTCCAGCCACTGGTAGGATTTTTTAATATCAGCCGCTTCTTCTATTTGTCAGTGGTACCCTCTATGATGGTTTTCCTTCAGCTTTCTTGTCTTCACTTTCGGTTTTCTCCTGCCTGAGGTATTCGCCAAGCCATTTGTCTTTGCCCTACACCTAACCTTTTCTGATGTACTCCTGGATCTTGGTTGTTTCATCCTGGACAGTGGTCTTGACACTCACTAGTCCTCGGCCTCCGTCGCTACGCTTGGTATACAGTCTCAGGGTGCTGGATTTGGGGTGAAACCCTCCATGCATTGTGAGGAGCTTTCTCGTCTTGATGTCAGTAGCCTCTATCTCCTCCTTTGGCCATTTTATTATACCAGCAGGGTATCTGATGACTGGCAGTGTCATGATTGGGTTTCTGAGAGTAAAGCCCAAGATGCAGAACACACACGGAGACACTGGTAAAAGTCCAAAGAGTTTATTAAAGGGCACAAGCACATGGATAATTTACTGGAACAGTTCAGGCAGGGGGCTGGTTCACTGGGGTCTGTGCAGGGAACGGGAGATGGCTGGTAGCTGAGTTCATGTGAGGCTAAGCCTCTAGTTTCAGGCTTAGCGTGGCAGTCCTAGTTTTGAGCTTCCAGCTCACTGCAGAGAACAACTGGGGAAAATCCACATGGGAACCTCTAGGGAAACTCCACACAGAAGTCTTCAGGTTTCAACCATGTAGGAATCTTGGGTTGGCTCACCAGGGCAGATTAGCTGGTTAGCTTTACTAGAGCTTCAGGCTTGGGACTGGCTTCCTGTGATGCAACTCTCCCAGAGCTGCAGGCCAGAGACAGGTTGCCAGAGAGACAGCTCTTCCAGAGCTTCACAAGGAGACAGGAGGTTAAGCTCATTCAGAGCTTCACGAGGTGACAGGAGGTTAAGCTCATCCAGAGCTTCACGAGGGGACTGGAGGTTAAGCTCATGCAGAGCTTCATGAGGAGACAGGAGGTTAAGCTCATCCAGAGCTTTCACGAAGAGACAGGAGGTTAAGCTCATCCAGAGCTTTCACAAGAGACAGGATTCCTGTCAGGCAGAGACAAGGAAGAGTTAGAATCTGACCTCACACTAGAGATAACAAAGATTCTTCAGTAACAGAGGCTCAGGAAGCTAACCAACTAAGATCAACACTGCGACCTGGAATCAAGGTCTGAAGGCAGCTTAAATACTGTGGTCCTCCTGATGAGTAGATCTGCCACAGGTGTGTGGGAGGCTCAGCTCAGGAGGACCCACGGCGCACTCTGCTGGAGGCAGAGGGTAATCTCCAGAACCTAACAGTAACTCAACCCTAAGGGAAAAAACTCATAGCAGAAGAGGATCCTTGGCGCCCTCTGGAGGGCAAGCCTGAGGATCCTAACAGGCAGGGCATATGTGTTGATGGCTTGGATCTTGTTTTTCCCATTCAGCTGATTTTTCAGGACCTGCCTTACTCTTTGTAGATATTTGGTTTTGGCGGTCTTTCTTGCTGTCTCCTCGTGGTTTCTGTTAGCCTGTAATGTTTTTGGACTGTGTCATCAGTCATACTGCAGACACAAGGTACAGAGGCAGTACTGATGACCAGAGATGGGAAGTAATGAAGTACAAATACTTTGTTACTGTACTCAAGTAGATTTTTCTGATATTTTTACTTTACTTTACTACTTATTTTTATGGCGACTTTTTACTTCTACTCCTTACATTTTTACACAAATATCTGTACTTTCTACTCCTTACATTTAAAAAAATTGGCTCGTTACTTTAGTTTGGAATCATTTCAATGGAGTTACCGTTATTATTTTTAACGTCATCAATACCAAATTCAATCTAATTGGATGGGAATCTAAGTTGCATTTGACGCACCACTACAAGATGAATCGACAGATTCGGCGGTATTCATTCGCGGCAAATAATTGCAGCTTGGTGGCGTTAGCGTTAGCATAGTAGTATGGACGACGAGATGATTGAAAATGAACACAACGGAGATCTAGTCCTATTGGCAGACATCCATTTAAAATGTAGGCAACGGCATGAAAAAAGTGGTTTCTATTTTTACTTTTATACTTTAAGTAAATTTACAAGCCTGTACTTTGTTACTTTTACTTGAGTAAAGAAGTTTAATCAGTACTTCCACTTTTACCAGAGTATTTTTTAACACAAGTATCTGTAATTTTACTCAAGTACGGAAAGTGAGTACTTTTGCCATCTCTGCTGATGACATCACCACATACTGCAGACACGAGGTACAGTTTATACAGACACTGCAATGTAAATAGAGCAGAAAAACAGAAGAAGAAAAGGGAAAAAGAAAAAAAAAAAGTATGGAAGTGAATCTCTGAGTACCTGGAGCCAAGCACCTGTCATTGTTTGTGAGGGTGCACTTGTGCATGTAAAGTTTATCCATAGAAAAAATGCTCAATAGTGGTTGTGGAGAGCTGAAGAGGCACACCCCCCAGAGCACTGAGTCCAGCGCCAGGAGACCCAAAGCCCTAGGCGCCCAAAGGGGAACCAAGAGCGAAGGCACCAAGGAGGGGCCAGCCCCGGAAATCAGACCCCCACCAAGGGAGGAGGAGAGACAGCCCCGCAGAAGCCCCCCAGCCACCGCCATGCCGGCGCCCCTGAAGTAGGGCCGGGCACCGAACACCGGCCCCCCCACGGCACCGATTATCTATCCCTGGTGAAAAAAACCAACAAACAAACAAACAAGCAAATAAATAAATAAATGTCAGACCTGAAACTTTTTATTCTCTTACAGAAACTATTTGTTTAATGTTTTTATACATACTGGCCTTTGAAGTAAGGTTATTTAAAGGAATTTATTTCAAGTCTGAATATGAACATATATCACGGTCTTGCCAAATCACCACAGACCTGTTTTTATACACACAAAAAAAAATGTTGTTGAGCACAACTAATAAAACGTATGCTAAAAAAAAGTAAAAGGTCGAAATTAATATATTTTGTTAACTTCATTCAGTACGATTTTTGTGAATCTTTACAATGTTGACTTCTGAGTCTTGATGGAGGGTAGTTTAAAGTAAATTTTATCAACACAGCATTATACTTTCTCTTTGTCAATCTATGTCAACTAATTATGATTCAAGAGTCAATCTGATAAAGCAATTTCTTTAACATGGCAAAAATAAGGAGAGTATGCCTTCCTCTTCTGTTTGCTCCCTGTTAGTGGCTCAGTCATTGCAGCTGGGTGAAAGTAGTTAGTCAGCTTCAAGGACTTATGATTGCACTAACACAAAAGCAGCAGGGAGGCTCCCTAAAGAGATGACAGACTGTCAGACTTTGGATTGATTCATCTGAACACCTGTGGGCTAAAGAGCAGATTTAGATTTTTTGAAGTCTGTGGTCATACTTATGTTTTTATGTCCATTGCTTTGAAATACCGTTCTTTTTCTCTTAAAGGTCCTTTATCTATTCAATATCCTGTTTCTTTTAGAAAAGAAAGAACCAAGGCAGTATCAATGTAGCCAAGGCTTTCTGTTTATAAGTATTTTTTCTACCTCTTCTGAAGATATCTGGATATTTCAATCAATCATCAAGATACAGTATTTAGGATTATATTATGATGTGTCTTGTGTGCTTGTGTCTTATAGTAACTTTTCTTGGTCAAGTAATTTCAAAGATGTAAACAATACTTTGTTGTGATAAATCTTCAAACAACTTTTTTTTTTTAAAGCATTGCTTATCCATTGGTAGTAGATCCTAGCCTACGATAAGCACCTGAAAGGGATAAGGCAAATGATTGATATATGTATAGGTCCAGGACAGCTGAAGGACAAGGTATCAGCAACTGAAAATAATCACTCTTTTTCAGTACTTAAGTCTGGAGGCTTTGGATAACTATGCCGAGCATTTGGATGAGGAGGAGAAGTGGTCGCAATTCTGGGGTTCAAGGCTGACCATCCCTCCTGATATGAGAACCCTGCCATAAGCAGCATGCCAAACTACCAGCCTTGCTGCCTTGCACCCCACACAACTTTCATGGAGATATCAAGGTAATTCACTGAATTATCCCTGGCCTGCTCACTTTGCCTCCAGGTCCTGTCACACCTCTCGCAAAAGGCTCTTTACCACTGTCTATGATTATGCTGGCACCTGCTGCCGTGTTCCTTGTTACTCCTGTTCACCAGTGCCGTACCATGGTTTAACCTTCTTCAGAGCCTCTTAGTGGTTCTAGGGCATCTCCAGAGCCTCTGTCTGGTTTCCAGGTTCCACGCTAGTTTCCTTGTGGTCTCTATGTTTCACCATAGCTTATCATGTTTAAAAGAAGTACCTCTGCAGTTTACCAGAAATTCCATCATTTTTACAAAAAGTTCCATAGAATTATCCAAGCTGTAACAGATGTTTCTTGATTTGATTCAGGTTCCCTTATGGTCTCTAGTCTTCACCCCATCTTCCTCATGATCTCCAGCATTTAGTCAACCACTATTGTGATCTCCACTGCTCCTTTATGATCTCCAAGCTACTTCCCAATCTCTTCACAGGATCCTGTGCTAGTTGCTGCATTGCCCCATTGGCCTCCTGAACTTTGGGCCTAATTGCTGGTGAAACTTAACCTGACAACAGCCAGATGCATGTCTCGCTCCGCCCAGCTCCACTCATACATCTGGGAACCCGCTCATTGAAAGTGATTTCCCCAACCGAATTTATGGTCTGTCCAATCAGGACGCAGGGTGGGTGTGTCCTGGTTAGGTGAAACTACTTCCTCCCTGCCCAACTACACTGTGTCCAGACTAGGGGTGGCCTTTGGGTCATGGTTGTCCATATCGACCATGCTCCAAGTCGCTTGCCTTAACTGGCCACTTTTTTTTTTTTATGGCTTCTTTTTTGTCCTCCACCCAGTCTATTCTGTTTTTTTTTCCTGTTTTTTTTTGGTTTGTTTTGTTTTGTTTAAGGGCTTTATTTGGGCAACAGTTTTTGGGGTGTGGAGTGTGGTTGGGGTGGGATGTCTTATCCCTTCTTTCATTCAGTTGCCATCCTTTTCCCGTCTCAGTTGTTTCCTTCCCTTTCAAGTAGGCTAATATTTTTCATTAAATTGTCCTTCATCACCAAGTGCTAGAAAACCACTTTTTCATCATGCCAGAAATCTCAGATCCAACAATGAGATAATCTACAGAACGAATGGAAAGCTTCAGGAAAGCCTGAATATAAAGTTTCTCAATTCCTTTGTCTTCAGATACTTCTGAGCATCATTGAAAGTATTCTTTGACTTTTTCTGGTGACTTATATGGACATACTATGTCTCGGGGTTGATGCAGGAATTAGAGGGGCTAGATCTAAAATAGATGATAGGAAGTAGCACAACTTTCCACTTTGATTTATTTTATGTGTTTTCATGGCTGAACGAAGGTACTGAATGGAGAGACATGATTGTATACATGTGTACATACAAACTCGTGATGCAGCAAAAAATGCTCATATTGTAAATAGTCGGGCTCAGGCCAGACCAACTCTCCATCTGGGGAAAGCAGCATTTGAATATGCAATTAATGGCACTAAAGCCAGTCACAGTGACATGGGCTTGCTTTTACAAATAATGTCCCAGGGTAATTGAGATAATGCATGCTCAGCCTGGGACACAGCCTGTACCTCTAAAAAATGCAAAATTTTTCATCCATGTCCAACCTCCAATGTAACCTGTTTCATTAATCAGAATACTGCTACATATTCATTCAGGTAGGACAAGTGAATAAACGGTATTTTAAGACTTTTGTTAAATGGGAATGTAATTGTTACTCAATTAACAGTAAATAGAGTTGATGTATGGTGATATTGTGGAGGATATAGATTGTTAGAATGGTTACCATCCAACTCAGTCTAGGTTAGACAGAACACCTCTGATGTCATCACCCTAAGCACAGGCTCCCCTCAGGGATGCGTCCCGAGCCCTCTGCTGTTCACCCGGATGAGACACGACTGCGTTCCCAGGTTCACCACCGATCACATTCTGAAATTTGCACACGACACAATGGTGTTGGGCTGAACTGAACTGTTAAGAAAACTCTAAATCATGGGAAGGCAATTCTAGTTCCTGGGAGCCAGTATCCTGTAACTTTTACATCCATCATTGTTCCAACACACCTTAATCAAATGGCTGTATTATCTCCTTAGTACTGTATGCTGTCAGTTCCCCCAGAGTCCTCTCAATCATTTAATTACTTGATTCAGGTGTGTCGGACCAAAGGCACATCTAAAGGTTGCAGGATACTGGCTCTCAGGAACCGTAATTGCCCACCCCTGCTCCAAATCATGTCACAGACTCTGCATCACACTGATAACACCAAACCAAAATTCTGCATATTTGCACCATACATTTTTAATGCTCTGAACTTCCATATGGATATATTTTTCCACCATGTTTTTACTCCCACACCGTTTATATTTGATTACTGCTACACTTTATAGAATGGAAATGTTCATTTACCATCTGAAAAGCTGTGCTAAAAGTTAATATCACCAATATCACATTTTTATAAAATAAACCACTTCTATTAAAATAAGAAATAAGAAACTTGTCTAAGTCTATATGGACATCAGAATGTAATTCAGGATGGAGAAATTTGGCTGGTAAAAAAGGAGAGGTAAGGTAATCCACACAGAGGGGACTGTACTTCCCGAAGGGACAATAGTAGGCGTAGAAGAGAGCTACATGTACAGTACCTTGGAAAACCACAGGGAAATGAAACATTAGGAGGCCACAACAAAAGCAGCAACAACCAAATAGATGCAATGAATAAGGCAAGTTCTGAGAAGTCCACTGAATAGCAACAACAAGGTCAATGCAATCTACGCCTATGACTCTGTCAACTTAAAGAGCCATTGTATGAGAACAGAATGCTGTTGTGAACTGGAGAGCCTTATCCTCGCTTCTAATACACCTTGCTAACTCATTACAAAAAGTATAAAGCTAGATGGTCATTTTATTGTATTTACCCAAACAGGTGGATATTACAGGGTCAATGGTTACCAAATAGGTCTAGAAATCCAAGAACCTAAGTTGGTTTCTGAACTGTAGCCCTACAAAAGTAAGATGAGGGAATGGCTGGGCACAGATGTGACGACAACACTGGCTTATGAGTGAACTCATCCTTGAAATCATGACAGCTTCAGCATATTACTTCAGAGTTACAGTCAGTAATGGAATCTAATTTTGGTGTTGTTTTTTTTGCTGTACCTCTTTACTATCATCTTTTTTTTATATATGTATCATAGGTACAACGTGTATGTTGCAGCAACAGGGAAAGGAAATATTGGCAAATGTGAAGGGGTGTGGATAGCTAAATTTGGTCACAGGTTATTGGTGTGAAAATCAAAGTCCAGGTCTAAACCTTAATTAATCTTATCCTAACCCTAAGGAGAATAATATGAAAGCATAGATCACTACAGGAAAGTATTGTAGTCATTAGATTGATATTACTGTGATTTCAGTTTTATTATTAATATTTGCTTTAAAGACATCTATTTTACCATGCTGATAATGTGCATTTTTGTAATTTTTTGAAGGTTAAATTACAGATCTGAATTCTTGTGTAGTACAATATATCACATGGGTTCATCACCTTTTAGTAGGGCAGGACAGCATTCTGGCAAGACAACTTTATGGATGTTAAATCTTGCAATGCGAAGACTTTGTCATACTGCACAGTTACGTAAAAAACGGAGCGAAAAGCAGTGATCATCTGTCTGAACAGTAGGTTAACTGAGTTAAGTATAAAATCCACTGTATATATATATATATATATATATATATATATATATATATATATATATATATATATATATATATATATATATATATATATATGTGTGTGTGTGTGTGTGTGTGTGTATATGTATATATAATTTGCCTTTTACTATTTAAAAAATTCAAAAATAAATAGAAATGAAAACCTACATCGTTAGGAACCAGTTGTAACAGAAACAGAAATTTCACAAAGCGTCTTAAGTCTACCCTCAATATGTAATAACTGGCACTCAAGGTATGCACCAGCTATCATGGCTGTGTATATAAAAAAAAAAAGGTTTTGATGGCCATCAAGGGGTCAATATCACCAATGTCACATTTTAATAAAATAAACCACCTCTTCTATTTAAGGAAATGTAACAAGTCTAGATATAACCAAGAGGAAGATTTGTGTTAGGGTGAATACACACAACAATTAAACAAGAAGCCCTGTTAAGACAACAGCAAAACTCTACTTTATAACCACAGCTCTGCCACATTTAGGTACAAAATCAGTAGTCGTTCAGAATCAGTATGCACCTAATTATAAGTTATAATAGAGTATAAAGCATGAAAATGGCAAGAGTTCTCTAATAGTTTGAGAAAACATCCCTTAGTAAAATTGTATGGTAACGTCAGCCAGCGCTACTCATTCCAAAGGCACCGGGCAGATTTGATTGACATAGTAATGCACAGAGTTTTAAATCTGATTTAACCAAAACGTATGGCAACCAGATAATGGGTAATGGAAGCAGTGCAGCCAAGAGACACACTACTGAATTAAGCAAACAGATATTTGGGAATAAATTATTACAGTTGCATACAGTAGAGAAAATGTAATAAATTGTGAATAAGGGTTAGTGTTTCTGACAGATTATAGGCAGGCAGAGAAGGCTTTGAAGGCCATTTTATATATTAAACCCCTGCAAAACTACTATGCTTAAATATAAACTCATCTCATGATATATATGAGCCTGTATATACTACTAATAAACTGCTATGAACGAAGATATTCTCTTAACTTTCCAAAGTAGTTATTTCAACTGAAATCCTACAACAAAACAGAAACATATTCCTTGGGTTGCTGTAGCACAGTTTGTTTGCTAGATTTCAATGTTGAAGATTCCTGTAATGCAGATGGTTGTGGGTAATTAGGAGGCTGAAATATGTCAATTTTACGACTGTGGTTTCTGGCTGCGCTTACCACAGAAAGCAGACTGCCCCCTGTCATTCCTCACGCCTAATTGACCATCAGTGAGGACTGGTGTGCTTAAATTGTTGACAAAAGATGCTGTGTGGTTTCCATAAATGTGCCAATTTTCTTCCCAGCAGATTTCTGATTTTGCCTTAGCACCTCAGCTTCTAGCCTAATAAGCAGTTTGTATTGCCTTTTGATTTGTTCCATATAGATGTTATCACAAACCATTATACTTCATACACCAACCCTTTTGTCTTATGTGCATGTGCTCTATCTTGGAAGTTTTCTTATATTTTAGTGTTTTCGTTTAGCTGTGATTACATAAACTTAGGTTTAAAGGTTACAAAGATGTATTTTTAGAAAAAGGAGGTGCATATATGTATGCGATGTATATTTAAATCTGTGAGCTATTGGGTTGTTCAAGATTTGATGAAACACTCCCAGTTCCCCTATATTACTGGGACTTTAATTCAAAACTTTTTTCATTTATATAAATTGCGTATTGTATAATATTATATTAAGCAATACCCACTATTATAAGTATTAACTTGACAGAAGCCAAAAATAAACCTTGGATATGATAATAAGCAAAACAAGTGATCTTTGAAAAGAACAAAGAAAAAACTGTGAATTATATTTTTGTTTCAGTATATCTGTGTTTGATTATAATACCTGAAGAAATGTTAGATTTTCTCTTATGAAATTTGTGTCTTAGTTTAGTTTAATAAAGATGCTACATTGTCTTTGACTCTTTAAAAGTAATTATAATGAATTCTAAATATAAATTTGCTTTAGGTTTCTTTCTTTTCACCAGTGAGCTTCTCAGGCCCACATGTACTTTTATATTAAAGCTACAGTGTGTAATTTTCAGCGACATCTAACGTCCAGACTGCAGACCACAGCAACATGAACATCTCCCCCCCACCGCTTCTCCCCCCCAACAGTACGGCGAGCGTTACGGGACAAAATGTCTTCCACGACGTCGGCATCACCTACCTTCTCAAGTGATGAGGTTTGTTTACACAGATCATTTTACAGATAGTATTTCATTAGTCTGTGTAGGGTATAGATTTCATGTAGACTTAAGATAATAAATATACCCGTTATTTTTTCTACATCGTTGTGAGGTTTTGGTGAGCTGCTTTGCATGGTGATATTAGTTTAACAGCGGGATTGTGTTCGCTGGAAGAATATATATTCCCCGTTTACAGAGTCCAAGTCTTGTTTGTGGCACAGGGGTTACAAGGCGAGGAAGAGGGAGAGGGTGAGGGCAGAGAGGCCGGGGTGGGCATGCAGCTAGGGCCAGGCGAGGGAGGGGTGCCAGCGGGGTGACTAGAGCAGAGGAGGAAAAGCTTGAAGATCTCCAAAGGAGCCGGAGAGAAGTAACTGAGGTATATATATCCAGAAAATTATTTTACAGAAAATTACTGAATCATTACCTGTCAAACGTCAGGGACGTTGCTGAATAAGTATACTGGAGAGTAACAGCATCATCACGCAGCATGTTATTGTAATGGGCGATCTCGCAATCGCTAGTTTGTTGGCTCTGCGCTGCTGTAGCGCAAAGATGTCTGCCTCCATGGCTGCGAGACCCGCTCCTATGTAATTATAAATAACGAATTCTAAGGCAACGCAAATACTAAGGTTAAGAGGCTGAGCTCGTAGATAATGATAAATAACATAGTTATGTATAATATATTACATTTCTGACTGTATATCCCTGTAATTATTACACACTGTAGCTTTAAAATATATCAAATTATCATTAGCAGGTTGTTGCAGAATAAAAAGGTTAACTGGCTGCACAGATTACACAATCAGGACAATTTTTTCCCAATATGCTATTTTTTTTTTCCTCATGTGTGCATTCACCTAAAACAGTTCTCAGTCCTACTAACAGCAAATGCAAACTATTTGGAAGGCAATGCACTTTTAATGTAATAAAATCAGCACTGCTGTGTTAGCCACAACAACCCTTCTTGTCTTTGGCAGATGTTTTTCTAAACACAAAAAAACAAAACTTTTCTTTTATAAAATTCGTGATTTGGCCCTTGATATTATAAATAATTTTTTTTATATTTAATTATAAGGTCACACTACTATCTATTTACAGTGCACCCACTTTTTGTTCATTTGCTTTACAAGTTCTGCTAATTGAAATGGATAATTTGAGATCATTGGCTTCAGAAGTTAATAATGTCTGTGAGAAGTTACTGTCTTTGACCAGAGGCTCTGAAAGATAAGTAGATTAGTCAGTTACTGTAATGAGCTAGGAGCGTAGGAGCCAGAATTCAGTTGAGACAGACAGTGGGAAAATTCAAAGTGTTTATTTAGGCACAGCGTTGTGCAGCTGCTCATCTGCTGCGGCAGGCTCACTGGATTCTCTGCAGAAGTAGATCCTCAGGTCAGTGACTTCAAAACTCAAACGAGGAACAACAATCAGGATGAAAGCGAACCAACCTGGCAAAGTTCAGTCCTAGCACAGAAGAAGGGGTGAAATCCAGAGGAGCGGAACAACGTTGTTTGTTAGCTGGTACCAGGAGAGAAGAGGAGAAGTGTCTTGCTGCGGCCAGAACACTGAGAGTAACTAATGGATCCAGGAGGGTTATTCCAAGCCATGGTCAGAAGACAGGTCCAAGGTCGACATCAGGTGGAATCCAGGTAACAGCCTGGAAACACAGGACAGGCAATCAGAGCAGAACAGGGGCGGCCAAAACTCAGAAGTACATAGACAGAAACTGGTCAGGAAACAGACAGCACTAACCACTGGGAATGCTAGAGCAGTATCCATAGAAGCTCAAATAATCTGGCACCAGAGGCTGGGAAAGAGAGGCATACATAGCAGCAGGAGCAGGTGGATCTGATGAGAGATAATGAGAGCAGGGCAGAGGAAAGCAGAAGAGAGAAAAAGGGGGAAAACCAATTTAGGTGCCAGGGTCATGACAGTTATTTTATCTGGATAGGATTAAATTTATCTAAGATAGAAACATTTTAAAAACTTTGCTGTTATTTTTGATCAGGACCAGACATTTAAATCCCAAATATGAGAGGGTTCTAGAATGTCCTTCTTTTTATCTCTGGAATATTGCAAAAAGTAAAAAAAATTGTCCAGCGGTTATGCTGAGAAACAAGTCCATTTATGAGTTACTTCACGGCCAGACTTTGTAATTCTTTATTCATGGAATGTGAACAAAATGTTTTTAAACACTTTCAGCTGATCCAAAATGCTGCAGCCAGAGTTCTGATAAAAATTAAAAAGAGCTCTCATATTTCTCCTATGTTGGCTTACTAGACACAAAAACAGAAAGTATATATATTTTTTGTTCTGCTCATTGATTGTGCTAAATATTTTTTGTTCGCAGATTCCTCTATTAGTTTATGAGTCTGCTGTTTTAATATTAATCTTGATATTATTTTGTGGAGCCAAATAAATCCTGTGGTAATATAGTTTAGGTGCAAAAAGGAAGAAAAAAAATCTCATGGAGATGAACACTCCCTTGTTGCTCATATTAGTCTGGTGCGAGCCTGCTTCAATGACAAAAGAGAGAACATCCTGGTCATTAATTCTAGTTGGTGGGAAGTCTTTTAAACATAATCAAAGCAAGAGTTGCTCAGGGAGAACCTCATTTGTTTGACTATGAGTGGTTATATAAAAAGGCCTAAACTATCTGGCCGGAATGAGGAACTGTTGTATATTTTAAAAATTGGCTATTTCCTTTTGCGTCTTCTTTGTTTTTCTTACAGTATGAACTTCTATCCTCTCTGTGACCAGACACTCCCTGCTGCTTATAAAACAGAATTCTTTCTTTAGCCTAAATATCAGATTTACCTCCGGTGTCATCCACTGTGACACTGCAGAGAGGGGCTTTGAATGACTCGCAATAAATCATGATTTCCAACAGCTTCAGGGAGCTTACCTCTAACTAGATGTGACCTACTTTTAGCAAAGTCCTCACAAAGTTCTTGTTTAGTCCCCTTGTGGGATAAAGGATAAATGTGGATCCTCCCTCTGCACTCATTGTCCACTTTGTCACTTCATTAGTTATACACAGATGATGTCACTTCTGCTCACATGACTTTTGTACCGTTTTAACAGCCAGACTGCTTCATTATTCTTGCAAGAAATTAGAGTGTGCTAAGACATTTCTGCTTACACAACTACATAGCTGCTCTCCCTGATAAGTGGCATTTTAATTTACATATGACTTAAACATGTCCTGGAATAGAATATATTATGCTGACTTCAGGAATTTGCAAAAAGTTGACGTAAATGCATAAAACCTTGATACACATTTAGTCCACAGAAACATTTTCAAAGTCAATACTGTAGATGCATCACATATTATTTTTCTATTACTAACTGTAAAATTAATGGCAAGTGACAAGTGGACAATTAAGCTAAAGCGCTTCTCTTTCTTTTGTGTTGTAACATAACACTTAATAGGTCATCTTATTTTTCGAATTGCTAAGCATGTCTATAATGTATGTTTTTAGTTGCTGCTGTAGTATTTTAGAAACAATTTTCCTTTTTTTAGGTTATTTTGAGAATATTTTTTAAATTCTGTTGGAGTTAGTTCCATTATGAGATATTAAGTTTACAATCAGGTGTAATTTGCATTAAGAGAAACTGTGTTTAGTGGTTAAATCAAGATTTTTATTTTCATGAACAAGCATCACCACTTTTCAATTTTTCGGGTATTTAACAGCACGTCAACTCCTGGTCTGGTCTGTTTGGAAGTTTTCTCCACTGATGTGAATGATTCTCTGAACGCTGTACTCAGATTTAGATTAGCGATCATTACATAACTTGACCATTTTATTTGAACCAAGAACACATTCAGATTTGTTTACTGACCTGCTCAGAAAACTGCTGAAAACTGAATTGGGTCAGCAAAAATTCTCGTTCCTTTCTCTGAAGAAAATATTCAAACCTGTGATTAAATACAGGAACAGGAAGACCAACAATAAGGGGTGATTTGGTGGCACAGTGGTTAGCGAGCATGACCCATGTATGGAGGCCTTTGTCCTTGACTTGGCTGACGAAGGTTTGAATCTCAGCCGGTGTCCTTTGCCGCATGTCTCTCCCCCTCTCTCGTAACACCTTTCGTGTCAGCCCACAGTTTAAAAAAAAGCCACTACTGCTGTAAAAACCTCAAAAAGCTGGTATCTCAGGCCTCCATCACAGCAGAAACACACAGGCCTTGACAGAATCAACACATTTGCCTCACCTAAAAGCATTTTCAGTACCAACCCTGCTCCTGCCAAATAGCTAACTACCCTGCTTCGTCCTGACACCTGACCTCCCTACACATAAACACAGACATTATATATATTGCTATAGTTGTATTTATTTATTGTTTTGCAACTCTGTATGGGCCTTCACCCCTGCCAATATGGCCCCAGGCACATGCCTAGTTTGCCTTGCGGGTTTGGGTACTGAGACTGCAAGGAACCCAAATCATTAAAATGAAAGTGTGTACTTAGATCAGCCATAATGCAGAACCATTGATATTATGTAGACGCCCAATTGGACGCTGCCGACAGATAGGCTGACGTGCCTATAGGGTGGCCATCTTAGGAAAACCCAGTAAGTTCATAGTTTAGACACCCGCTGTCCGAATTAAATAGGAGGCACCTTCGATCTCATTTTAATGACATGTAAGATGAGTAAAACATAAAAACACAATAACCACTTATATGTCAGAACCCCTTGAAAGACCAAAACAAATTTTAAATGACCTTTAGATTACACTTAATTATTCAGATTAAAAACAATTTAAACTGAAGTCAAACTGGAAGCGACAGGCAATTATATATGATATGATAAAATATTAATATGACAAACACAAAGCTTTATATTAATATCATATCTATTCAATTGATATAATTATATATATATATACATATATATATATATATATATATATATATATATATATATATATATATATATATATATATATATATATATATATATATATATATATATATATATATATATATATAAGTTAGCATAAGGGGCCTATATATATATATATATATATATATATATATATATATATATATATATATATGTATATATATATATATATATATATATATATATATATATATATATATATATATATATATATATATATAAATATGCGAGCATATATGACACCTCTGCATCAAGTTCCTGAAATTTTTAGGCTTGTGAAATTTCAGGAACCAGACTGGAAAGGTCAACAAACTAAGTTATGCTAATTTCCATCCATCCATGCATTGCCTGCAGGGTCGTGAGGGGTGCTTGTGCCTATCTCCGGCTGTCTATGAACGAGGAGTGGGGTACACCCTGGATAGGTCGCTAGTCCATCGCAGGACAACACAGAGACTATCAGGACAAACAACCATTCACCAACAAACTTATGCCTAAGGAGAATTTAGAGAAGCCAGTTAACAGTTAACAGTCATGGTTTATGACTTTGAAAGGAAGCTGAAACGCAGGGGAGAACCCATGAATGCTCAGGGAGAACATGCAAACTCCATGCAGAAAGACCCTGGGCCGGGAATTAGACCCGGAGCCTTCTTTCTGCAAGACAGCAGTTCTACCCACTTCTCCACTCAGCAGGCCCCTTATGCTAACTTGATCAGTAAAAACAGAACAGCAAAACAGAAACATTGCAAAACAGAGGGGCTATTGAAGTTCTGAAAAAATATATTTATCTGCGAGGATAACAAGTTTCACTCTCTAACTCCTGGTAAAAGCCTAAACCCACATGAACCTCTTTCACCTAAGCAGTTTGGCAGAAACTTCTGAAGTCTTGCACACCATAACCTGTTAAAGATTTGGCTCAATTCATGTTTGTGAGAGAAGTTAAGGGGGAACTACCCATCGTGACTAGAACCCTTCCTCCACACCGGTACCATCATCCATCATCCCCTATTCTGTTGGAAGCAGAAGCTTTACCTCAAACATTTGCACATATCCTGACAAATGAGATAAATTATATAAGATTTGTATGAAACTGTATATACAGATACATAAATTATGACAAAAGAAAACATTAAATATCAGAAAACATTTACCAGTATATAGCTGTGTACAGTCAGGCAGTTTCTGAAAGACCATTAAAATTAATTAATTATATCTACCATAGAAAGTAATGTTTTGAAGGTCAACAGAGCCTAAAGTAGAGGGTGAAGTGGTGCATAGCAAATAAAATAAATGATGGTGAATGTTAGGGCTTGCTGTCGTTTACAATACTAGAATCTTCTGTCACAGCCGTTCCCTGTCCTTGTTAGGATGGCCTAGTTTTGTCGCAGAGGCTTTGCCCACCTCCTCATACTTTCTTTTTTTTTCTTCTGCTTTCCCTCCCGGAGGAAAATAAGTCTCTCTCTCTTAAACCTCAGGATCTTCACATACTTTATTTGTCCACTTTCTCATGTCCCCTTGGGCTCAATTAGAAACATTTTTCTATGCTTGAGATGTGTTATAGACAATTGTAATCTTTAAAGCCTCGATTTAAGAGCAAGATTTTATGAGTACATCTTCATGTACTGCTTATATTTGTTACATACAATTCTAAAAACATAAATATACAGATTCTTCAACTTCAGCTCCAATGGAAAATATTAGAGAACCTCTCACTACATGATAATACCCAACCCCAAGGAGAAAATTATGATATTCACCTTTGTGTTATCTACATGGAAGAGGCAATAATGACTTCCATTCATGTGTGTTAAAAAAATGCAAAAGGGGGGGGGGGGGTTCTTTGTATATCATAACTTGACTGAGATAACGTGTTGTGAATTCTCACTACAATAGTAAACTGATCTAAATAATCAGAAAAATCCATATCTGAAGTGTACATAGTTTTTAGGAATAACAATATTATATATATATATGGAGAATCTTCCAGCTCTGTTTTTCTTCTTGTGCTTCATTGCCATGAGATAACAATAAGCATTGGGTGGAATATGATATAAGGATTTTAGAATGTCGCAGATGGAGCAGAATCATAACAGGGATCTATGTGATGTTATTGGGACCCAGAGACACAAATAGCAATCTTACCAGTAAAACAATAGCCCTACCATTTTCTCCGGTGGGTCAAATATGCCCTTTGAAGGTCCTCCTCTGGTAGCAGAGACATCTCAGCTTACAGTCAGAGAGCTTCACATTCTGTAGTTTTGAAGCTTGATAATTTACTACTCTTTAGCCCTTTAGCCTGTTCTTTCTGTCACATCTTGAAACTGAGATTTTACATATATCTTCTTTGTTGGGGCCCCAGCCTTTCCTGAAGAGAATCACTTTCAATAGAGTTACCACTGGAACCCAAAATACAATGAAGAAAAGTAAATTTAAGGTCCTTATTGCTAACCTTGGAGCATTTGGCACATTCTGTCATGATCTTGGCACCATAGGCTGGGTTTCTAAGTGGTAGAAGTCGCAAAATAGCAGGGTGTTCAAATTATTTTCTCACTAAAGCTCTCTTCTACATCTCCTATCCCCCTTTCTGGGAGTGCAATCCTCTCTTTGTGGATCAATTTTTTCCATCCAACAACATTTCTCCAGCCCAAATGACATTCCAATATCCCTGCTGTAAATCCTGGTAGTGTGGACCACTGTCTGAAATAAAGTTAACAGTCAAATAGAACATCATAGATCTAAATGAATGAAATATTGCCTCTGAATACTTTGTTCTGTACAAAGATGAATTTGCTGACAGTCTTTGGTGCAACGTGACATTAGTGGAACAAACAAGACATGATGTCCAAGATGTGCTCAAACGTATTCATTTCTGGGGAATAGGTGGCCAGTAGCTTCAATGCCAACTGCTGACAAACTCCAGCCACATGGATCTACCATTGTCGTTCATTAGGACGAATCCAGGGCAAACTGCACCAGCATATGGTCTCACAAGGCGCTGAGGATCTCATCTTGGTACCTAATGAGAGTCATGCTACCTCTGAAGAGCACATGGAGGGCTTTGCAGCCGTCCAAAGAAATGTTGACCCACCTGCTGACAACTGAGAAGAGCACAGGGTGCCAGTGTTGAATCTGCCAATCCTGATGTTACATGGCAAATGCCAAGCTTCCTACACAGTGCTGTGCTGTGCTGTGAGCACAATCCCTCTTTGTGGAGGTCGGGCCCTAATGCCATCCTCATGGATTTGGTTTCTGTTTGTCCAGACACATGCGCATTTGTGGCCTGCTGGAGGTCATGTTGCAGGGCTTTGGCAGTGCTCCTCCAGTTACTCCTTGTACAAATGCTGAGTTAGCAGCCCTGCTGCTGGGTTTTTGCCTCCTACTTTTTCAGCCTCTGGACACTATGCTGACAGACACAGAAAACCTTTCTGCCACAGCTCCCATTGATATGCCATCCTGGATTAACCACACTACTAGAGCACTACCTGGACTATAGTGTCCATCTAATGCTACCACAAGTGTAAAAGCTACACCAAAATTCAAAAGCGACCAAAACATCTGCCACAAAGCAGAGGTAGTGATGGCCTTGGTTATGTGAGGTGGTGATTGTAGTGTGCTCTACTAAGCCCATAGATTACCTAATAAGAGAAAAGGTTTGCATAGCACACGTACACACACACACACACACACACATATGTGTGTGCGTGTATATATATATATATATATATATATATATATATATATATATATATATATATATATATATATATATATACACAGTTTATGTATTAGATGTCCAGGTAAAGGAGGTTGTAAAGTACTGGAAAGGCACATGAAAGAGGTCATCGCTGACCATAAGTTACCATTAAGTTAGCATTATGCTTTCATGCAGGTATTGAGTGTTCAGAGTGTTACCCTTTTAAATGTGCAGTAACAGCAGGATATTCATGAGACACTGTTTCCTAGCAACATAGTGTATGTACTGTGTATAAGCTACAGTAGCATGTCTTCTGGGATCAGTCGCCACTAAGACAAAAGATATCATCTGGAGTTTTTTATGAAAGGGATGCAGATTTTCAAATTCCTGAAGATGTTCTTTTTTTAGTTGAACATCCCACACAAATTTTGAACTCATACATTCCCAGCTTATTCTGACAAAATCATATTGGTGAGCTCTCTGTCGCTGGATCTGCCTCTAGATCTTTGCTTTTTACAGCAAATCAGCCCCTGTTTGTCATTGTATACAATGGAATCAGAGCACAACTGAGAGAACCCACTCAGTGGAGCCCAGAGAGAAAACACCACTGCCGTGCTTCTCTCAGTCCTGCAGTAAATTGATGCTCGATTCCAGACAAATGCACTCCTGCGTTCATTCTGTCACCTGAGGGCACTTGTATTGTTCTGTGTTCAGGTGCTTATGAGAAAAGGTCTGTGCCTAGTGGATAAACATTTCATCTGCTCAGCCACTCATATTTGCACAAGGACTGGCTTTGTATTGGTACTCCAGTCCATTTCCAGAGCAGTCAGATACCGCTTAAATAATCTATAGAATTAATTGGCTTTCATGACTCCAACTAACTTGTACTTTAGTGAGTATTCATTCAGCCGGGACAGCATATACAAATTTTTTTTGCAATTTTAGAAAAAATCTTAGCATTTACACTGGAAGCCACATTTACTTTGCTAAAAAATACTCAAAATATAATTCCCAACTGCTATTCCCAACTGCTATTTCATCCTTTCCCCCAAAGATTTTCACTTTTTTGCTGTAATATCCCATTTATCCATACAGATAAAACTTTCACCTTCATTAAAGAGATTTTATCCTTTAATCTGCAAAAAGCACATTTACATTTTTTCCAGGTACTGCTTAAATTGACATGATATACCGGTATCAAAAAAAAAACAAAAAAAAACACATAGGTCATGAAATTTAAAATGTGCTGCTTTTTAGACTCAAGCAGGCTCATCGAAGCACAGAGACACCAGCTGTTACTAGATACTTAGCTGTCAGTTCATGATTTGAAATAAAACTCCTTTGATGCTGAAATTCCAGATTAGTTCAGAAATCTTAACAACTCAGCTCACTTTCATACCTTTGTCTGTTTAATTTTCTTTTTTTTTTTACAGAATAGTTGAAATATAGCAACAAGATTATTCTGACATTTCTTCTGTCGCTGATATGCATTTTGAAATAGATTTCTATTAAATACATTCAATTATGCTGTTGTAAAGAAAAAGCATCCCAGTGCCACAAGTTGTCAGAAATTCCACACATTCTTTATTCTTTTATAATTCTAGGGCAAACTTTGCGTATAAATAAAAAGATTATTCTTTGTAAGTCTGTAAAGATTCAATCTTTACACCATTTAACATCAATTGCGCGCACTCAGCTTCTGCATTCCTTCTTTGTGCTGCCAATAAGGCAACAAACATCAAGTTGACAAATTTCTGTTAGAAAGAAATTATTCATCATAAAATCTAAAATATTCTTTAACTATAGCTACTACACATAGACAGTGGGTGTTTTCTGGAGAGTACTATCACATGGCAATTTATTCTTTAGAAAGTACATATGTAGTTTTAACTGTGTCTCACAGGTTGTTTTTGTTTAAAAAGCATAGATTTAATCTGATGGTCTGTACCTTTAAAATGAGTTGATTATCAATGTTTCAACCTTTTGTTTTGACTCAGGAGTTTGGTTTAAAGATCATTTCAACTTTAGAGATAAGTCTTAAATGTTCATTTTACCTGAGCAAATGATTAGTATTTTTATCAATCCATCCAATATGTTTTCTATATTTAATTTTATCATTTAAAAGGACAATGTTTTCAGATTTATTAAAACACTTTCATTTAAATGCATAAACCGCAGTGAGTCGTGACGGTATATTATGCAAAACCCTATAATTTCATGAGACAACTCTCTCTGTCTCTCTTTTGTATTGTGGGAGGATAATGTACACTACCCCATGTATATTTCTGTCATTGTGTACTTTGGACATGCAACAACTGTTATTTTCAAGCTTTTGTATGCAGGGCAAGTGATGACGGCTGCAGAAAGCTTGCAGCTATCTAAGGCCTTGGATTTTGGCAAGGATAAGTGTTGATGTAAAATTATTTTATGTTTTCTTACACTAATTCACAATATTATGGTGCCATTACCTGAGCCTAAAGTAATGTTCAAGGAACTAAAGTCATTTTTCTTTTACTTTCTTTTTTGCAAATGCAGACTTAATTTCTCTTTGTGTTGTAAAGCTGTATTCAGTAGAGAAATAAATCAGTTGCTATTAACAAGATGCTGAAATTAAACCCAGAGGTTTTCAAAGATTTTTAATAGAAATAATACATTTTGTATAAAAAATCTAAACATGCTTCACACACTTCTTAAGTTGTCTTGAGGTTTTACAAATACATAATCATATAGCCAGGCACTGCATCTTTTTTGTACATTTTCCTCAATTTTAGGATATGTCAGGACATAAAGCAGACATCATCAATCTATTTAATAACATACATTAACTTGCCATTTAATTTGGTCAGCACTCACATTTTATTCTGCAACACAAATGATGTTGAAAGTAATAAAAAGGGCATGAGAAGCAGCACTGAACTCACAAAACAAATGATTTCACAATGGTTTTCCGAGACATCAGAGGGTTTTCATATTTGCACAAAGCCAAATATTAATTAATTCAGCGAGCTTGGGGTGGATTGATAGAGATATAGCATATCTTTTGCAATTTGATTTTCATTTGTCAAAAAGCTTTACAACTTCCTTATCCTTCCCTTTTATCACGAGAGTGCCTGAAGACATGTATAATAATGACTTTTCTCTGTAGCTGGCCCATTATGGATATCATCCTCAGGGCAAACTGTACAGTCCCCACAAGGGCACTCTTTATCTTAATTCCCCTTCCTAATGGATCTGTACAGCTAAGCTTAGCCTTACACTTTTCTCATGTGACGAGGAGGGCAGCTGATGGCAGTGATGAAAGGGTCATCCTGGATGACGGCTAACAGTGAGAACTCTGCGGCAAAAAAACAGACCGAGGTCCACCGTTTCAAAGTACATACAAGTATGGGGAGGGCAGTGGTAGCCTTTCAGGCTAGCTGTTAATACAAATTATGATCTTACTTAAGCACAGATAAACAATCACTCACTGGACCTTTTCACCAATTGAAAACAGATTTTTGAACGTACAATAGGCTTGTGCCTAAACAATTTCAACAACGCTGCAACAAAGTTTAAAAGCATTCCAAAGATATTGTTTCTTCTTCTTTTTTATCCTTATTTTATTTGGTAAACAACACAATACAGGATGTTGAAACTGGCATGCTCAAAAACAGCAAAGATCCTCTTATGTAAGTGCGATCCTTCTTACACCCAGTTGGACCCTGAAAGAGGACAGAAAAACACATGTAGTCTGGTACATATCTGCTGCATTGTTGAAATGATCCCTGTTACCAAGGAGCTGAGTCATCCATCTGGAATGTATAATAAATAAAAACAAAAAGAAGCCAGTTTTAGAAATCCATGGATCATGTCCTCATGCCTTTTTGGTGTTGATTAATCCCTTGTGATGAATTTAAAGTATTTATATTTAACACTAAAAACATATTCTTGATTTGGATTCATTTCCAGTCAGCAATGCATGAGATGACAGATCCTTGTGAAACACGGCATAGCTGAAATGTAAACACTGAAGAAAAGCTCCATCCTTCAGTCTCTAGGCCTCTGCTGTGCAAATGTTTTTTTTTTTCTTTTTATGTGTGTAACCTTTTGCTGATTGACAGAGGATGGAGCCTTAAAATTGTACAGTTATCCTTCCCTTCGTCTCTTTTGTCCATCTCCGCCCCTCTTTGTGGTTTCTCCTCAGCGTGTCATGTCTTTGGGCAATGCTTGTGTGATCTCCCCTGCAAAATGACACTTTCTTTTTTCAGCTGTGAAATTCCACTGCTTGTATATTTTTTTTCTCCGCCGGGGTGGAAATCTTGATTTGAGATAAGAACCTTTGTCCCTTAGATTGCATGGTTGCTGTAACTGATGTAGGTTTGCTTTGTGGAAAAGGCTGAAAAAGAGAAAATAGGAGAAGGATCTGAGATACAGAGAAAAACAAAATCTGCAATGTGAAGCCTTTTTTTTCTCTTTTATTGGTGTAACAAATACATCATGAAATTTCAAATAACAGCTAAATAGTTTGTAGCCATCAGACAGCACTTGTAATGCTAGTAATTCATAAAATTCTTCATCTTCTGTGTTTATTCTATTCATAGTGTATACCTGTTACCTGCAACAGCATCACCTTCTTTTTCTGCAGCTGTCAAAATTCAGCTATCCAGTTGTGTCCCCAGAGCGTGTTAGCTGATTCATTGAGGTGGAGCAGATAAATCCTGACATATTGCAACCAGATCTCAGCTTTTGTGGGAGCTGCCCTAGACAGGAATTTTTCAATTTCATCCACAGCAGCGTTGACAATGACAAATGGTTCTTATTGAAATAGCCATGCACTGTACGGCCCCTGAAAACAGAAATCCCATCGGGATAAATTGCATCTAGCTATCAATTCTGTTTCTTTTGCGATTCGCACCACTTATTGTAACAAAAGGCCTGATTAAACCCTAGCAGACCTCGAATCTCGCTCAAAATTAATGCTGTTCTGTCTGTTTACATGTACACATTCTGTTGTATGGAGTGGTCTTACAGCATTGTGCTTTTGTTTCTGTGTTGCATTGTTGTACTTTCTCTTCTTTATAGATTTATACTTTTCTGAAAAAACTAAACAAACACTGTGTCAGCTCTTTTTTGTGTCTGCTAGAAAACCCTTCCACCGATGGTGCTGAAATAATAGACAAAGAGAAAAAAACCTTTAAAGTAAACAAAAAATAAAAAGACTCGATTACCTTTTCAGGCCAAATTTGGGCTGGAAAATGTAAAAAGATCTATGCAGAGAGGCAAGACTGATCAAGTTTTTATTTTTCCTGCCAGAGACAAGCAGAATGAGAGAGACATTTTATTCCCTTAATTGTTAATGTTATTTTTTCTACTCTTTTTGTAAGATTTCTTGGGTTGTCACCAATACCTAAATGCATTTAAAAGTTTAAAATAAAGTTTACATTTTTTCAGGAGGGCATGGCAGTTTTAAACTTTTCAAATGCTTAGAAATTTACAGGACAGCAGATCCACCAGAGCTAATGGTCACTTCTTGTCCATTTGGTTTCCACAGCCAGATCCATTTTTGTGCCACACTATCTTTGAAATATATTTTTCATTAAATGATTGATGCTTCTTTTTTATCTTCTGAGTTTTTGCAGAGAAATACATAATTATTTATTAAAAGAAATTTCATTTCTTTTAATATTTCAAGCCAAAAAAGCTCAATTTGAAGCTTCTCTGTTTAGTATCAACAGGATTGCAAATGGAACTTATTTTTGTTTTTGTTTTTTATGTGTATTAAAAACAGGACCCTCTTCAAATTCTGTTTTTAGACTGATTTAAATATAATATAATAAAAAAAGTAAGACCACCAGGCAAATTTGAATGTACATTTTACAAGTGTGTCTACGTTTTCTTTTCTTTTTTTTTCTTTTTTTTTGAAGTTTTAGAGCTCATCATAACACTGAAAAAGCAGTGATGAAAGTCACCAATTATATTCTCATGGGCTCAGATAATAGACTTGTATCTTTTCGTCTTGTTAGATCTTAGTTCTGCATTTGATACAGTTTAGTGATATGCTGGTTTGAATCTTGTTTGACATATTTCATTTTTTTTAGCTTAACGATAAATCTTGTTTATGCACCAGGGTTACCTGTGGAGTACCACAGGGATCAGTGCAAGGGTGAATTATCTTCTGTATATTTATGTTCCAAACTGGTAGAATTATTTTGCAGCATATGATTAATTACCACCGCTGTGCTAATATACTCAGCTTTACAGTATTTATCTATAAACTAACCCATTACCTAGACTACATGGTTGTCTTGCCAAACTCCTGATGAAGAGATCACAATATTCCTCTTAGTTTCTCTTCATTGGCATTCATACAGAATACAATTTAAAATCCTCTTTCTCACATACACTCACCGGCCACTTTATTAGGTACACCTGTCCAACTGCTCGTTAACACTTAATTTCTAAGCAGCCAATCACATGGCGGCAACTCAGTGCATCTAGGCATGTAGACATGGTCAAGACAATCTCCTGCAGTTCAAAGCGAGCATCAGTATGGGGAAGAAAGGTGATTTAAGTGACTTTGAACGTGGCATGATTGTTGGTGCCAGAAGGGCTGGTCTGAGTATTTCAGAAACTGCTGATCTACTGGGATTTTCACGCACAACCATCTCTAAGGTTTACAGAGAATGGTCCGAAAGAGAAAAAACATCCAGTGAGCGGCAGTTCTGTGGGCGGAAATGCCTTGTTGATGCCAGAGGTCAGAGGAGAATGGCCAGACTGGTTCGAGCTGATAGAAGGGCAACAGTGACTCAAATAACCACCCGTTACAACCAAGGTGGGCAGAAGAGCATCTCTGAACGCACAGTACGTCGAACTTTGAGGCAGATGGGCTACAGCAGCAGAAGACCACACCAGGTGCCACTCCTTTCAGCTAAGAACAGGAAACTGAGGCTACAATTTGCACAAGCTCATGGAAATTGGACAATAGAAGATTGGAAAAACGTTGCCTGGTCTGATGAGTCTCGATTTCTGCTGCGACATTCGGATGGTAGGGTCAGAATTTGGTGTCTACAACATGAAAGCATGGATCCATCCTGCCTTGTATCAACGGTTCAGGCTGGTGGTGGTGATGTCATGGTGTGGGGAATATTTTCTTGGCACTCTTTGGGCCCCTTGGTACCAATTGAGCATCGTTGCAACGCCACAGCCTACCTGAGTATTGTTGCTGACCATGTCCATCCCTTTATGACCACAATGTACCCAACTTCTGATGGCTACTTTCAGCAGGATAATGTGCCATGTCATAAAGCTGGAATCATCTCAGACTGGTTTCTTGAACATGACAATGAGTTCACTGTACTCAAATGGCCTCCACAGTCACCAGATCTCAATCCAATAGAGCATCTTTGGGATGTGGTGGAACGGGAGATTCGCATCATGGATGTGCAGCCGACAAATCTGCGGCAACTGTGTGATGCCATCATGTCAATATGGACCAAACTCCCTGAGGAATGCTTCCAGCATCTTGTTGAATCTATGCCACGAAGAATTGAGGCAGTTCTGAAGGCAAAAGGGAGTCCAACCCGTTACTAGCATGGGGTACCTAATAAAGTGGCCGGTGAGTGTATAATGTCCTAAATAACCAAGCTCAGTCTTATATCAGGATTCTGATCATTCATTTAGTTTCTAACAGAGCACTTCACTCTCATTCTACAAGTTTACCAGTTTTCCTAGAATTTCCAAAAATAGAATGGGAGGCAGATCTTATCAGGTTCTTCTCCTGTGGAACTAAATACCGGTTATAAGTAGCTGCTATTAACACATCTACTATTATTCGATAATCTAAAATTCTTGAATAAACAACAATTCACTCTCCTATTTTGGAAGAGGGATGTCAGCTTGATATGTTGATCACTGTCCGTCTGTGGTTAATGCTGTCCATCTGTGGTTAATACTGCACATATATCCACATCAACTATTAATGTTTACAGTGCTTCCATGGGCTTGTGCACAGACCAGCGTGGCAACCCGATGTGCAAGAATATCTCAGCCTTTCGACTGCTGAAGGTCAAAGAGACCAGTTTTCGCCATTCTGCCTCAATCTTCTTTTTTCTACTATTGTGCAATTTACATTAGCTCAACCCCTTACTTTATGTTCTCTGTTCTTTTCCTCATCATAGTAGCTTCATCCAATCTGCTCCTGTTTGTCTATGACACCATCCTGATGAGAAATATTAGCTTGGATGGTACCATCAATACCTTCAATTATAGGTTGTAGAGGTGAGCTTGTTTTTTTTTTGTTTTGTTTTGTTAGTTTGGTTCTTTTTCTCTCCTGGCCATAGCGGTGGGCTCTCTTTCCCACTTTGGCATGATGGCGGGCTCAGAGCACATCTGCTTGGCTTCTTCAGTGCTTCTACAGCTATGTTCCTTTTGTATATTTGTGTCTGTCTCCTTGAACCCAAACTTGGCCTTAGCAGTAGGCCACACTGACTCTGGTTACTGTATGATGGAAGTTTTTTACCTGTTAAAATTTGTTTTGTTTCTCCATTGTGGATGCATGCATGCATGTCGTGGAGTGATTGCTGTAGATTCATCACAACATGCAAGGAAATATTATCATTACAAGCTCATACAGGAGAAGCATTTCTAGTAAGTCAATAACTCAATGGCAGTCAGCTAGCTTTACTTAGAAACCTTTTACCAATCTGACATTATGATCTGATTGAATTGTCTCTGTAAAGTGCCGTGAGATGAGCCGGTGCTATATTAAGAAACTTAATTGAATATAATTAAATAAAAAAAAGAAAATATGGCTGAAACATTCAATGTCAGCTCTTAATACAGTATATCTATACTTTCACTGAGAATTTGTAATCACCTAAACCCAAAGACCTGTGTACATATATGTGAGCACTCTTACATTATTTCAGACCTCTGTGCTAAATCCAGAAAGCTTTTTTCTTCTGGAGTTCATTATGCAACAAAACAGCTGAAGCTCCCCATTACACAAACCAAGGTTCCATCAGATTACTTCAAATTATATTTCCCAACTCTTGTTGCTGCATCCTATCCCTCCACCTTTCACAGGGTCAACAGTAAGAACTCGATTCAGGGTGCAAGAATCTTGAAAGCATTATCGGATGCCAATATGTGGGTTAAGACACATGAATGGCACTGGTCAAATTGGAACTAAAGCCTTCAGGAAAACATCTACAAAAAACAGATGATACAAAAATGAAACAAACAGACAAAATTCTTTTATAAGACCAAAAACATATGCAGGTAAGGAGATCTGCATGTGTCAAACACAGTACATGTCACAAAATACTGTGATTTTGTTCACCTCTGTGAGGTAGCCTATATGTTAATTTATGCAAAGGATGTGGGCAAATGTATAATTCCCAGCAGAGACAAGGGATGTCAGAGGTCTGTATGCTAACTACACTAGCACTAGGAAGCATATGACTTAATCATCCTAGCTTCTTGTTACTGCCAGTAGTGTTTGAATGGCAACCTTGGATGCACTTCTGGCATCAGTGTCTTAACCTATTTGAGGTTTTCGAATTGAGCCTAAAACATGAAGGCGCACACATTTACATGCGTCACTCACACTAAATGTAAGGAAATGTTGTATTTTTATTAAAATCTGTAAGGTAGGCTTTGCCAAGAGTATACTGTATCTACTGTCACAAATTATGTTGGAAAACTCTGCCTCTGACATCTCTGCCTATTGAATTTTCCAAGCATCCTCCTGCATCCCTTCTTACTGCCAGCACTATTCAGACAGCACTAATCATGGCGACTACTGGCAAAATTCCACCTGGACTTTAATATCCTTACTGATTTGCGCAATTTGGATTGACTTTTTAAAATTACCCAGGCTTTTTGAAGGGACGATGCAGTATTGTTATTTAGTGACTGTTGCTATATTTAAAGACTTTTCAGGGCCCTTTGGCAACTTTTCTTAAAAATTGCAATTCTAGGGTTTATTTTCTGTGTTGGTGGCGGCTCTGGCTACAACATAAAAAAGTACCCTTTGCCTATCTTCAGTGAGCAGTGAGTAAATTAGCTCCTTCTTCCTCCAAAGCACAGAGAGGCAGACCAAGCAGAGCACCGTACCCGCAGTCAGAGAAAGACTTTACAGTGCTGTTAGAGACTTTTGCAACAGCATGAAACCACTGATCACTGAGTATACTGTCGTTAGTGAGCATTGAGGTCTGCTGCGAGTCCCTCCAAAGCACTGACAGGCAACCTGTCTGGAGCAAACCTGCAGACTGACTCCAGTCGGAGAACAATGAGTGACTGTCCTCTTTTTCTTTTTTTTTGCAATATAAAATGAGTCACAGTGCAAAGCTTCCATTCTTAACCCAGGGATTAAAACGTGGGATGCGATTATAATATTTAACATTTATTTTTCCCTTGTGCCCATTGCACTAAAATGTATCCTTCCATTAACTGAATTCATACACAAATTCATGTGTGTGTGTGCTTAATGTCTTAATATGAATTTGATCATATAAGATTTATTAATGGAACTGAGGAAAAAGTAAGGGAAAATCAGGTGTGTATTATTATCACCTAATTGAAAGTGTAGTTAGTTTATCTCAGGCTAAATGTGCTAAGGCTTTCAGATAAATGGTTACAGCAACCTGACAAATTACCTGGGATTCTGAATACCCAGGTAAAACAAATCCTGGAGCTTTAAAAGCTGGGGCTTTCAATGATAAAGGGACTCATAAAGGTTTGTTCACGTCGAACGTGAACTTCGCAGCTGGAGCGAAGGATTTCCGTGTGGAACGGCAGCACTGGATCGAAGCAAAACTTATATAGGCAAAGGTGGCAGATTTAGCTAGGCAAAAGACAGGATTCTGTTGAATTCAGCAATATTTGATCGCTGCAGCCACGAATGAAGCAATTTGCAACAGTGTGAAAATCTGAACTTCTGCTAACTTTTATTTTTCGAGAACCAAGGATTGACTACAGCTTTGTAAAAAAAAAAAAAAAAAAAGCACTGCAAATGCTTTTACTCGCTGGGAGAATTTGGCCGCCGTAAAAAATGCTTTTGCTAGTCAGTCGAATTACATTGTGAGAAAATGCAGGCAAAACTGAAAATTTTCACGGGTTTCTCGTTCTGTGTGAATGCAACTTAAGAATGCTAAAGGGGCTATATTATACAAAAGGAACGTTTTTTAGGCTTTTAACCTTTCTCAAATTTTATTCCAGCATTCCATTTTTTGTCATTTCACTATTGCAATAAAGTAAGTAATCCTTAACATTAGTTTGGCAGCTCCACATACATCTCAAAAAGGAGTTGTCCTATTTCGCTCCCCATGATGAGTTATAAGCATGTAATAATCCCAAAACATCCTTCAAACTGCTGATTGCAATTGTAAATGGGAACTCCAAAATCAACACAAAAATGTTTCATTTGTGAACTCAACTTAAGCTGTAGGGTAAAAAGCAATATTTAATCATATATAAATACACTATATTGCCAAAAGTATTTGCTCACCTGCCTTGACTCACATATGAGCTTAAGTGACATCCCGTTCCTAATCCATAGGGTTCAATATGACGTCGGTCCACCCTTTGCAGCTAGAACAGCTTCAACTCTTCTGGGAAGGCTGTCCACAAGGTTTAGGAGTGTGTTTATGGGAATTTTTGACCATTCTTCCAGAAGCGCATTTGTGAGGTCGCACACTGATGTTGGACGAGAAGGCCTGGCTCTCAGTCTCCGCTCTAATTCATCCCAAAGGTGTTCTATCGGGTTGAGGTCAGGACTCTGTGCAGGCCAGTCAAGTTCATCCACACCAGACTCTGTCATCCATGTCTTTATGGACCTTGCTTTGTGCACTGGTGCACAGTCATGTTGGAAGAGGAAGGGGCCAGCTCCAAACTGTTCCCACAAAGTTGGGAGCATGGAATTGTCCAAAATGTCTTGGTATGCTGAAGCATTCAGAGTTCCTTTCACTGGAACTAAGGGGCCAAGCCCAGCTCCTGAAAAACAACCTCACACCATAATCCCCCCTCCACCAAACTTTACACTTGGCACAATGCAGTCAGACAAGTACCGTTCTCCTGGCAACCGCCAAACCCAGACCCGTCCATCAGATTGCCAGATGGAGAAGCGCGATTCGTCACTCCAGAGAACGCGTCTCCACTGCTCTAGAGTCCAGTGGCGGCGTGCTTTACACCACCGCATCCGACGCTTTGCATTGCACTTGGTGATGTATGGCTTGGATGCAGCTGCTCGACCATGGAAACCCATTCCATGAAGCTCTCTGCGCACTGTTCTTGAGCTAATCTGAAGGCCACATGAAGTTTGGAGGTCTGTAGTGATTGACTCTGCAGAAAGTTGGCGACCTCTTCGCACTATGCGCGTCAGCATCCGCTGACCCCGCTCCGTCAGTTTACGTGGCCTACCACTTCGTGGCTGAGTTGCTGTCGTTCCCAAACACTTCCATTTTCTTATAATACAGCTGACAGTTGACTGTGGAATATTTAGGAGCGAGGAAATTTCACGACTGGATTTGTTGCACAGGTGGCATCCTATCACAGTTCCACGCTGGAATTCACTGAGCTCCTGAGAGCGACCCATTCTTTCACAAATGTTTGTAAAAACAGTCTGCATGCCTAGGTGCTTGAATTTATACACCTGTGGCCATGGAAGTGATTGGAACACCTGATTCCAATAATTTGGATGGGTGAGCAAATACTTTTGGCAATATAGTGTATATCTCGAATTGTCTTTAGATGACAAAAAAAATATAATATAGAATCTTAACAACAGCAGGCAATAGAAGCTAGACCTTTGAAAAAATAAATAGACTTTAATGTGCATTGACGGAATGTGATGATTTTTTAAAACTTTTAGTCATCATCCATCCATTTTCTGCCATGCTTATCCCAGGCGGGGTAATGAGCGGTGCTGGTGCCTATCTCCAGCTGTCTACGAGCGAGAGGGGGGGTACACCCTGGACAGGTTGCCATTCTACCACAGGGCAATTTATCTCTTTTTTAATTTGTCTCATAATAAAAATGTCAAATTATCATTATTTTTTTTTTACTGTACTGAAATACCCTATTTCCTGGTGACAGTATCTGTACTGCAAGCAGTGGAGACTTCAAAAGGTCATTCCCTCCAGTCAAAGAGCAAGGCCTATACAAGATAAACCTTGTCTGATTTAGAAAGAAGATGATACTGGACGAGAGAAGCCAGCAGCAGCTTCAGCTGAAGACAAAAAGGCTGTAAAGCCAGAGCAGCCCTTAGTCCTTCGGAAACCAATCCAAATGTTATCTTTATTTTGTCTAAGAGGGCCAAGGGACAATAATCAATTCACTTCTCACATAAGATACACAGCCTTAAGCAATAGAGGTTGTGCCCCCTCTCAAAAACACAAGTAAAGGTGCCTTATTGCTTTTCTTCATGTGTTTTATGGAAGAACAGTGTTGAAGTGTGTTGAAGGGGGTGCAGTGGATTCACATACAGAAGCTTCACTCCTAACACAGCTGTCCTCCGTTTGAGTCCTGAACCTAGAGATCTTTCCTAAATCTCTTCCCCCTGTCCATGCACCCTAGGTAATTCTGCTTCTCAAAACAAATTTCACTAGTTCCTCCAAAAAATAAGATTAATTAGTATCTACTCTGAGTTTCTGCCATTTGGTCTACAAAAAATTGCAAGCAGAGACATCCAGATTTTGTGCAGTGTTGATAAAGCTGTCACACAACACATGCTGTTTTCATGCACTAGTGCCTATGGTTATTTTAAGATTAGTAACTGATCTTCTTCATTTATATAACGGAAAAGCATAATTACATATCTATGCAGACAGTAAATATATTTGATCAGAATCAGACATACTTTAATAATCCCAGATGGAAATTAATGATTACACCTTTGTTATAGAATTAAAATCTGAATATATGTTAATCTACTTTATACACATTGAACTCTAATAATACAAAAATTTAACTGAAATTGATTTAACTGTCTTATAGTAATAATTAGTCAATATTAGGATGCACAGCTTTAGTTACCACTCAAAGCTGTGCATCCTGTGAAATAGGTTGAATCCTCAACTAAAAAACAACAATATAAGAGGAATTTTACAGGGTTGCACTGTAGTCGACCAAAATCCCGGACGATTTTGAAATTCCCCCCGGACATGTTTTTAGGTATGAAAAGTAGGACATGTCCGGCACAAGGAGGACATCTGGTTACCCTACTATATCAAGATTTTGATGTTTTAGTGAGTGAGTGCTTGTTGCTATGATTTGTTTGCTCCACAGCTTCGCTCGTTGTAAACCAACCAATCAGCGCACAGCTCATCTAAATATTCATGAGAATACCATAAAAGGAAGAAAACCTGTCGTTTCATTCTGGGGCTCTTAACCAGGTTTGCATTAGGGCTCATAGAACAGCAAATATGCCATTTTCGTTCTACGACCTCTTTAAAGACAATCAGTACTTTTTATTGCAATAGAAATAAAACAACAATCTTTGACAAAGAATTTTGTTGATACGGTAAGGCACAAAACATGATTAACATTGGCCTCGTATTTCCAAGCTGGGGAGCACTTTTAGAGCAGAGGCATCTGTGCCCTGACTCAGAGACAGATTTCCTCCTCTTGGGCTAACGAGTAAAAGCATGTTGGTGCAACAGTTAGAATATGTTGATCCAACTCAATGTGATGCCCAAATTGTGGCATGTGGGTTAAATTGTTGGAGTTTTGACTAGCAATGGACCCAGCATTACTGTTAATGTAAGGATAGTAGCCACTACCAAGCTAGCCTAATACAGTTAGTATTGTGTAACTGGGTTTGTGAGCTGCCCGCCATGTTTCTTATGTACATTCAGGGAATTATCTGATTAACAAATAATTTAAAGTTAAATTGGATAACTGGTTCTTGTAGTTTTTATTTCTTTATTATAGTAAGGAGCGTGATATATTAGTTGCCTCTGCTTCATGTATTTAGTGTAGTTACGCTGCCTTTACACCAACAGGCATTTGTGTTATCTCTTTCGTTGTTTCTCAAAACAATGAGAGAAAAGAAACAGATCTCACATTTTATATGAAAATAAATATAGAAATATGTAATAAAAAGAGTAATTGGTTGTTTTACAAGCAACATAATGTGTATTCATACTAAATTTCACAGAAGCGATTTATCTTATTACCTCCACCAAGGAAGTTATATTCTTAGTCGTCTTTGCGTATGTTTTTTTCAAACTAACTAAAAAGGTTGTGAAAAAATTCAATTTTGGTGATGATCCAGACCGCCATCTGGATCCAGCTATTTTCTTAATTATTATATAAAAATATTAACTTATGGTGGAAGTCACAATATGTCTATGGAATGTTAGCTACTTGGCTGGGGTCTGCTCTCTCCGAGTGTTTTTCTAGTTAATAGTTAGTATAAGCAAATTACCTCTTTTGTCATGTTGTTTAGCTCAACAGAATTTTGCTTTAAAACTGATTTTTTTTTTCTGGTCTATAAGCAGTGCTCAACAGTGCACTTAGTGGTAATAATGTGCTTATTTCTCCTTTAAATGTCATAGGCTGGGATGTTCGTGAGTTAATGGAACAACAATGATGAATATGAGATATCTACTGTATACCAATAGTAAAAAGCACCTTAAATCTCAAAAGATATGTCTGAACACAGTACCCCCTTGGCCTTTGCATTAAAGCGGTAAGAGTGACACATTTACTATATCCATTGAGGTCTAAAAAAATACTAAACAGGTTTTTTAAAGAATTAGTTTTGCGCCGATGTATACCAGCATAAATTATTTGGATTTGCATACAGAAAGATAGAAGAGTTCTGGAAAAATAACATGCATGAATTCCATGAAAGTCTATCTAATTAGCATTTGTGTTCTTACATTGTGTCTCCAGGCTTTCACACAGTTCAGTCTTAGCCTCTCCATTGGGTCTGAGTCCAGCCTTCGGGTTGAACTTGTTGGACATGGTGGCAGCTGTAACCACGGCCTTCAGGCTGCGAGTGCGCTTTGGCACATTCTGCTCTGGGTGTAAAAGAATCACATAGACCTTGGGCATGTAGAGCAACCCGAGGGACACAGAAGCACTCAGGCTCACAGAGATGGTTAGTGTGGTTGTTTGGATGTACATCTGCAGGAGAGAAACACCAGACAAACAGATTAAGCAAACAGACTTTACTAAATAGCCAGCATACAGAACGAGTGACATCTGCTTTAAGTCATTAGAAACAAAGCATGCAATGAGCCGTGGTTAGACCAGGCTGTGTTTTGGGGTATTTTCTACTTTGTTAATAGTTAAAGGGTTGAAAACTATTTAATCCTAGCTATGTGATGACACATGATTTAAAGCAGCAACTCATTTTCATTTATAAAGTGTGAACTGCTGAGCAAGTCAAGGCCAGCATGTTTGTTAAATTTCCTGTAATGATAGTTTTAATATGACCATCACGTAAAGCTGGATACAGATTTCATAACTTCAAGTGAATTGGACACTGCTATTATTCATAACAAGCAGGCTCATAAAAAGAAACAAGCTCATGAAAATTTTACACATGGTCAAATCCTGCATACCAGGAAGGAGGGTAACACTGAATATCAGCCTTACTTGTTCCATTTTAATTGTCTGCAAAGCTGCAGTGAATTAATGAGTCATGTTAATGGAAGCTTCAAGGAAGAGAAGATTGTGTCATTTTTACACATCAACTGTGTAATAAGGAATTGATTCAGTTTTAGAGTAATTCACTTCGAACTTATAGGAGTCCCAAACTTTAATAGACTGTCAATGGCAGAAACCTAAGGCACCACTGAGCCGTTAAAACACAGATGTGTCCCTCACCAAGGTCTATAGTAGAGAAAACTTTACAATAAAACAAGAAAAGAGCTTTATAGAAAGTACAGTTATAACTATATGGCAGAGTTTTTATAATAACAACAAAATATTAACTTTTTATCAAAAATGCAACTAAATGCCACTGTGGTTAGACTAAATAATCAAACATTTAAAGCAAAAGTATAAAAGATTCTGGTTTGGATAGTTTAATTTTGTTCAATAATTGGCTTCACAATTAAGTATAACATAACAGAAGGATGTATAAATGAAATGAATCATGTGTGTCTCCAAAATTTGAGCTTGTTGGTATAAGATTGCATTCCTTTTTTCGTTTTTTTTCCATTTCATTCTCCAAGCTTGCAATTATGCTGCCATTGTTGCTCTGTTTTTTTGGGTCTTGTTTTTAATTATTTGGCCAAGTCAGGTTTTGTCGCTGAGTATCCTATAATGTAATTGCAAACAAGATAAAATACGTTTGAAGATAGCAGGTGTGCAATTCAAGCATACCAGAACAGATTTGTGCAAAAGACTCTCACAATATGTATTTAAAAACTATTCTAGAAATCATAGAACTCTATTGCATGTTCTGTGAAAAGTATTTTAACAGAAAAGGTAAATTGGTAAATGACCATTAACCATTTTGGTTTTTATTGTAAATACAAATATGATATTATGTTAAAATTAATAAATCCCTCTCCTTTTGATTATGGAGGATTAGATGGGGACACCATTAAATAAATGATTATAGCGAAATAAATAAATGTGAATTCATCAAGACATTAAAAAATGTAACATGAAATAACCTCTATCTGTGGTCTTAAAGGAATAGTACACCCAAAACATGATTAGCCTTCATTTTCTACTCACCCCCATGCTGAACAAAACTCTGGAGTACTTTTTTGATATCTCAAATGCATCTGGAGATCTGGGAGGCTTCTTGCTGTCTGCTGACATTCATATAATGGAGGTCTATGGCGCCCGAGAAAGAAAGGTCCATAAAAGTCCACAAAAACGTGTCAATATTCCTCCATACTGCTCGTCCAATGTATTCCAAGTGTCCTGAGTGGGTAGTATCCAGAATTTACTCGAAACGAAGTCATTTAGAACGTTTTAGAGCCTAAACAGTAGTGTATAGGATTTCCTAATAGCGCCCCCATGCGCGCTCACGATTCTACGGAAGCCGGCAGACCAAACCAGCGCATTCAGCTCGGCAAAGAACTCATGCTCTTCCTCAACACTGAAGTCCTCAGACATTTTTCTTTCGTTGTTTCTTTCTTTGCACAGGTAAACAGCACATTTCTTCTTCTACGCTTGCATTATCGGCAGAGCAGACGCTGAATGCGCACTTTCTTCCGGTTTGGTCTGCCGGCTTCCGTAGAATCGTGAGCGCGCATGGGGGCGCTATTAGGAAATCCTATACACTACTGTTTAGGCTCTAAAACGTTCTAAATGACTTCGTTTCGAGTAAATTCTGGATGCTACCCACTCAGGACACTTGGAATACATTGGACGAGCAGTATGGAGGAATATTGACACGTTTTTGTGGACTTTTATGGACCTTTCTGTCTCGGTCACCATAGACCTCCATTATTTGAATGTCAGCAGACAGCAAGAAGCCTCCCAGATCTCCAGATGCATTTGAGATATCAAAAAAGTACTCCAGAGTTTTGTTCAGCATGGGGGTGAGTAGAGACTGAAGGCTAATCATGTTTTGGGTGTACTATTCATTTAACTCGTGTTTCTTGCACAGTGCAAACTTTAGATTTGCTGCACTTTTTGTGCTACTTGTCATTTATCAATAATCTCAAGTAGCGCTGCATTTATATTTCTAATACTTTCTATAAATAAGAATATGTTCCAGCCCTTATTGTTATTTATACCTTATGCTCCTTGCCTTGCTGCATTACTATCCTATTGGGGATCAGCAAAGTACATCCAATCCAATCAAATGAAAGAAATAAATGTACAATGGTTGATTACATTTTGCATATTTACTTTAGCACTTAAACATCCTGGACATTCTAGGAATTTTCTGTTAATTTTTGTAAATCAAAGCTGCAGTAAAAATGTGATGAATCCCAAGTGTTCTGATAAGCAAGCTACCATAGTTTGAATTTTAAACTAGTATTTTTAAAGTTGTTGAAAGTAGGTGTTAAGGTTTAAACTACCTGACAGCAGACAAGAAATATAGCCACAGCCAATGAGCCACAGGATTTTAGGCACGCTTTACAATGCAAAACATATGACAACTGCAAGTTACTTTTTAGCTATGGTACGAACACCTAGCTGTCTTTTTCAAAATAATTGCCACAGTACTTTTGGAGAAATTGTCCCAAACAGGGAAGCTGTTACTAAGTCTGAATATTTTTCTATTTTCCTTTATCCTATAAAACCTAATAAATTGACAAAAACAAACTCTGACGGTCTGAAGATGAAGTCTGTTTTACAACCATCTAAGAGACGTCCAAGTCTTTTGAAAGGTGCCTCATTTTAATCTATATTTATCTCTGTATATATTTGAATGGGTATTTTTAGATTATTAAAATATACTGTAATTGAAATGTTACTTGATTTCAATAAATCAATTTAAAGAACAAGTCACAGTTTTCATTACTTTATCTAAATTAATTACACTAAGAGTTACATAACTACGCACTGAATGTTGTTGATTACTATAAAAGTGGAAGTCAGGTGATGAAACCTAAAAAAATAAGGTTATCGGAAAATTCAAATCTTACATAAAAGCAGTATAAAAGCGTATTTTTAATACAGGATTATTATTGCCACATAATGGCGTACAGATTAATAGAGAAAACTGTTGATTTAGCAGATGTCCAGTAGACAGTCATTCACACTTTAATTGCTGAAGAAGCAGTTTTTTTAACAGCTTGCTGTATCCAAGCATACTGCTGGAATATTAAGTAGAGAAAACAGTATAACAGAAAAAAATGTTTTTAATAATATCCTAATTTATCCAGATTAACTTGTGTATTTTACCGAACCTCGTACATTTTTTGTATTCCAGGCTGTATGTCTTACATATAGTTTTTTTTTTTTTTTTTATGTCTATAGTTATAGTTAAAATACAGATTTGTGAGGAAAATGTTTTTCTATATAAAAATGTTGTTTAAAAGCAGTAGGAGCTTTTGTGTCTGGAAAGGGGTTTTGGGATTACAACACAATCTTGAGCTAATCTATAGGGTTGATCAATAAAGCGGAAGTTGGCTCTATCACCTTAGAACATGTCTCTGCAGGTCTGACTCAGCATTTAGCTGTACCACAAAAAGAAAACTGCCAGATGTTCTGTGTTGGATGTCTTTACAAAAGCTAGATCTACACACAGAGCAAGTTTACATCCAAACCCTTGTTTTATTTATTGTGTCCAAAGAATTATCTTATTAAAAGGAAATCCTCTAAAAATGTATGTTCCTTTAGTGAGAAGGGGAGAATAAAAAAGGGAGCTGGGGGGGTTTGGATTTAGTTTCTGGAAAATGCTGTCTATTTGGAGGGTGGATAATTCAGTTAACCCACTTGATGCTCCTAGCCTAACACTTTCTTTAAATCAAGAGATATCAAGACTCACTTTCTGACGGAACACCGCCTGTGTATTTAATATCAGTGGTTTCTCTTTGATGACAGCTTTTGTTGTTGGTTATGACTTGACTGTCAATTCAGATGCAGATCACTAAGTAACAAATTCAGGGTACAGTGGGAAAAGCTCCCTTTACTACTTTTTTACCCCCTTTTTTACATGCGTCAAGTGCTAACAGACGTATTTCTCTCTTTGATAGCTTTATTTGTTTTAGTTTATTGTTTAATCTCGGTTGTTAATTTTAAATACTTAAAAGACCTTAGGTTTTTTTTTCTTTTTAAAAATTTAGCAGCAGCTTTGCCTTATAAAAATGGATGGACATGGATCTTGGCTTGAGCAATTTCAACATATATGTTTAGGTTACCATAACAACTGATTTAAAAAATTTATTTAAAGCATGGTTTCAGAAAAAAATAAATTAATGGCAAACTTAGTGATTTCCATGTGGCACGGGATTAGAATCAGCTAATGATTCCTCATGCAGATATTTTTATTATTTTCTCCAAAAAATATTTAGATAGAGCTTATTCTAATAACTGGATAGGCTTTTTTGTGATACCAAACCAAAGCAGCATCTAGTCTCCCAGATGTGAGCTTGATGTGAATATCTTGTTTGTTTTTATTTACTATTTGTAAGTCTCCAGGGCACTCTCCTTCCAGACTGACTGCATCTCATCACATGCCAACCAAGGTACTTTGTGAGTCTGGCTGGAGAGCAGAATGGAAGAATTGTAGCAGTGTGAAAGAAAGGACAGCTGCAGTGGTCCCCTCCCAGCTGCTGTGTGTTAACCCATGTACTGCTCGGGGCTTGGCTTTCTAAAGTACTGACCAGTCAAACAAAGCTCCTTTTCACATTAAAACTTTGCTGCTCTTCACTAAAAAATTAATCCTAAAACCTGTTTTTTATCATTATTTTATATCTGATAGACTGCAGGGCATTAAAACTGGAACGAGATGTCTGAAAGTATATATAGTATTATCTCTCAACAACCTGTATGTTGAAGATGAATTTAGTTATGTGCTGATTATTTTTTCTCAGTCAGTATTTAGTCAGTATTTAAAATATAGCATAGTATAGTGTAGTATAGTAAGATGATAAACCAGTGGTGTTTAAAGAAATATTTAGCTGTAGAAGCTGTTAAGCTTTACTTTTTTAATGCCAACAATAATCAGAACAACCAACATGACACAATATTATTAGAAAGCCATTTGATTGGCAAATATGTATGTACACAACCCCTTCTACTTTTTTAACTTTGTTGCACATACAAAAAAACTAAATAAAATAACCTGGACAATAATGAAAGGACTCTGAATGATATTGGAAGACCCTGCAATTTATAAGCACAATTTTATTGAAATGAAAGGATTTTTGAGGTGTTGTCTTTTTTTAAGTTGACTCATTGTGAATGATCATCCATCTTTATTCTACTAAGCAATGATAGTCACATTTATACACCAGAGGAGAAGATGCAAGATGAACAAAGGAACCACAACAGCCACTGTAGTGTGAGGTAGTGATCATTGGTTTTGACTCTTATTTCTTCAGAAGTGAAACACACTTAAATATGTAAAGTCCATGGCCATGACATGGATGACAGAGAAGCTTCACCAGCATATTGCCATCTCTCTTTCACATCAAATCAATTTTTACTTTATGTAGATTATGCTTTATCTTGAGATATGAATGATAAAAAATAATGTTACTCTAAGTATAGATATGATGCATCAGCTTAAAAAGCTAAATTACTGCAAAGCTGTTTGAGTAAGTACACTTCTGTCTGGAATTTCGTTTGATAGGGTAAACGTTCTATTTGAAGAGAAACCTCCATCACCAGTCTGACTCATGGAGCTGCATTTGCTTACAAATGGAGTCCTATTTTTACTGTCAGGCTAAATCCTGTACTCAATCCATTAATTTGTTTCCCCCGGACTGCAATGCACCTGAGCATTCACTGAGTAGAGCTCATAAAAAAAGAGCTGCTGTATATCTCCCATTCCTGTCATCATACCACCATCAGCAGATCTTGCTCTGAGCAAAACATGACACAGACAGCAGCTCGCGGCGGCATTAATCATTGAGGTAGATGCAAGAAAAACAACAGCAGCCCATCAATGCTCGTATATAAGTGGTGACTCTGTTTAGTGAAAGAGCAACACAAAGGATGAATGAGTAGTTTTATGAGTAATAAATCTTAACAAATTTTGTTTTAACCAGGGAGGGCCTCTTCTTCAAAATGTACACAATATAAAATGTATTAAACTAGATTATTCTAACTCTGTATTTTAGCCAATGTGTTCTGTTCTCAGCATGCTACAGAAATGTTCAACAGAAGGGCTTGCTGCATGAGAAGTCACCATAATTGCGCTCTAATTAAGCCAATAAACAAATAGAAGCCTAAGGGGACACAATAATGTGTGCTTCACGGGAGAGTGTCATTTATAAAGATCACAATTCTTTGGCCTTGATTAGCTTCTCGGCCTGCTCACGTTATTGGATTGCCCAGAGGTCAGCAGTCCGCCCAGAGGGTGTTTCGCTGTAAGCCTAATGAATGCAACAACTCCTGTGTGAAGTCCACGATGTTACTCAGCTCCTTCTGCTCCATCACGTTAATCTTTATTATTCATTATATGTCCTTTGGGGCATTAGTGTGAGTAATGCAGTTATTGTTACGGATGAGAAGAAAGACATTTTTTTGTTTTACTGTAGGAAATGGCTTGACCCACAGACTTTCTTTCCAGGAGTTTTCCTTGTGAATGCAAATACATAAACCTTCAGCATGGATGGATCATCTGATTTTCATAGAGTCAACCGCTGAATGAATAAACAATTACATTTTGCACAAGTGTCGAGTTAAAATTCAATTACAAATGTTTGCAGAAATATCAGATTAAAAATTGCCACACAGAAGTACATGTGCGCTACAGATGTCTCAATGTGCAAGTCTGAACCATCTGTTTATGACAATGCACAACCTGCCCTAATCCATCTGCATCCATATAAAACAATTTCTATACAATGCTCTCATAACTGCAAATATCTTTCTTTGGAAAAACAAATTATGATGTCACTGAACGGAAGGTTTGGCGCCTTTAGAAGAGCAACATGTGATAAAACTCAGGCGTCTGCAGTGCGTTAAAAATCCCTGTCTAGTATCAGCTCAGCTTGCTTAAAACTTCAACCCAAGTACAAAGCAGTATCTCCTGAGGAAAAACAAAGAAAAGAGAGTTGGGTTGAGCTGAACCATGGAGAGACACTTAAAGCACTGCGGATTGGGGGAATAGTAACAGGTAGCAGAAATCTACAGAGTACACACTGTCACAAGTACCCTACTGTTTCCACTCTTTTAGTTTTACTGAACTCACTGTAACTCCCACTCTTTGTCTGCCTGGTGTGCTAACAGCATTTCTGTTGACAGTGCCAATAGTGTGGTGAAGTCTTTATGAGGGAAATAAATAACACCACTCAATTAATCAGCCCATTCATGCACTGTAACGGCAAGACCTGTTTGTGTAGGCTGATTGAATTCGAACTGAACCAATTGTGCTATAGACTCATTCCAATGCATTGCTATTGTTTGCTGCCCCTCCTTTTGCGTCTGTGACTCAGACAGCTACTGATTTAGACTTTTTCTCCAGGTAAGCAGGTGTCACATTAATCCTGAAGATACTATAAAGCCTGATGATAAACCCCCACAGATGGACCAGATGTCCTCATTTGAATGACAGAGAAATTCTCCTATGGCACTCGTTACATCAATCCCAGCACCAGATGACATGAAAATGATAGTACTTGTAATGCTGCTGCAGAGGAACACAGTAAACCTGTGATTAGAACAGAGGTGGCTGGATACGGTAGATTAGAAAGATGTGAGTCAACTCATTGTTCTGAGAGACGTGCCCATTTACGTAGGCTATGAAGCTTTATGGAGCCTGTCATATACAATAAGATGACAATAAGGTGTGTTTACCTGGAAATGTTACTTCCTAACCACTAATGCACCAGTCAGCAAGCAATTGGTTGTTGACAAAACTCAACAAGTTTTACCTGGATTGGCTTTGGCTAATATTCAGCAGATACAATGCTAAAAATATATATTTTTTTCTTAATTAAATGTTGAAAGAACAAAAAAACATAACCCATTATTTTTCATATGGAATTTTTATGGAAAAGTGGAATCGAGATATTGAAATTGTCTGTTTAAAAAATTGCCATTCACCTGTTTTCAGTAGAGTAAAGCTAGTTTTATGGTTAACAGGAGTAAAAGGTGCATTTTCCAACATACAATTCAACTGTCCCTGACCCTGCAGACAAATATCAAGTTGCTTCCATGGACCAGCTTCAGATGTATAAGCAATTATATGATCCCTCGATGAGGAATCATAAAGATAATCAAAAACAGCTCAGCAGTCGTAATACATCACTTTATTCCTTATTTATGGTTTTGATACTGCAGGCAGCCAGTTTTGGTGCTTTCTCCTTCTTACTACATTTCTGCTGGTTATAGGTGCTGCCCCTTTGTGTTTTTTTGAAATTATTGCACTAACATTGCATCAAGAATAAATGCCAGTCTAGTTTTTGTCCTTTCGCATAGAGCATTTGAAACTGCAAGTCTCTGATCCTGTGGGCTAAAGATTCCAACTTATCGGTCTCCCTGATTATGTTAGACTACATGAAAATACCTTCCTGGCTGACCTCAATCAATTCTGGCCCAAGGGAAGATTGCTTTTTGCTGTTACTCTCAAGGTTTATACCGTAGTTTGCAGCAAAGCAAATGAAGGAAAATAAATGTGGTCTTAATAAATCATCTTCATTAATGTTTGGTGCGGTTTTCTATTTTGTAGCTATCTTATTATCTTCCCTTTTTCTCAAAAAAACAAAACCAAAAAAACCAACAACATTTTATTCATTGATTTTTTTTTTTTTTCATCATATATTTAGGTAATTATCCGGTTTCATGTAAAATTGATCAATCTTGAGGTTTGAAACATTATTTATGAGCAATGTTTCGCAGCAGATAAATCATTGAGGATTGTGTGGAAACAGAAATGGATCATTCAAAAAAACTAATAGGAGATCAAGCTTTTTCCTGTTAAAGCTACAGTGTGTAATTTTCAGCGACATCTAACGTCCAGACTGCAGACCGCAGCAACATGAACATCTCCCCCCTACCGCTTCTCCCCCCCAACAGTACGGCGAGCGTTACAGGACAAAATGTCTTCAACGACGTCCGCATCACCTACCTTCTCAAGTGATGAGGTTTGTTTACATAGATCATTTTAATACTGCCATCTATTGTTCAGTACCGTCTTAGTTCATCTCTCTCAACTTGCCATAGTTACTTTCGAGCGTAATGGCCGATCTCGCAATCGCTAGTTTGTTGGCTCTGCGCTGCCGTAGCGCAAAGATGTCTGCCTCCATGGCTGCGAGACCCGCTCCTATGTAATTATAAATAACGAATTCTAAGGCAACGCAAATATTAGTGTTAAGAGGCTGAGCTCGTAGATGATGATAAATAACATAGTTATGTATAATATATTACATTTCTGACTGTATATCCCTGTAATTATTACACACTGTAGCTTTAAACAATAGTGCTTCAAGTTTAAAATACAGTACCCAGAATCAAGGGTTTACACTTGTGGTACCTTCTTAAAGCTGTCACAGAACCATGGTAATCATATGCTATATGGTCTGACAACCAGAAACCAATTTGTGAGCAAGTTCAACTAGGATTTGACATTTAAAACCCAATGATTTTTTCCAATCTTAAATATGCTTTTTTTCCTCTATGTCAAAGAGGTCAATAAAAAAACTTAGAACACTACCCTGAAGCTAAAGGTCCATTTTTTGTTCCATTATGTTTCTTACTTTAAGATCCCTTGGGGCAATGAGAGAAGTTTTTTTAAATGATAAAAGTAAAATTATCCTCTGGCCATTGTTGGTTCTCTACTGGAACTAATATCTAGCATCTTAAGTCATTTGGAGCAGGAGACAGAGAGTGTTTCAGGGTTTGTAAATAACTTCCATCTGATAAATAGAACATAAAACAAAACCTAAGACTTCATTTATCCTTGAAAGATTTTTTTCTTCATTTTCTGTTTATCAATTCAAAGACATGCTGGCTAATGGATTACCTCATCCTCCAAAAAAGTTGTTCCGTCTCCCTTTGATTGTATAATTCTCTTTCATCTTCAGAGAGACTAGATGGAATGATTAAACAAAGAACTCGCTCATATCCATGGCTCCTGTTGACATGCGACTTAAGATGTGCATCACTTGGATTAAAAAATAATGTGGGGCTTAGCACTTGGACTGCGTCCTCTCCACTGTGGATGCCTGTTGCATTATATTGAAGAAAGAGTAGTGATGCTGACACTTTAGTGTCTTTATCCAAGATATATTCAGGCCATGTATCACTACGCTACCATCATTTATTAAGCTTGCTGGCTAAATAAATGCAGTAAAAAACATTAGCAAGATTATTCACATTACTTTAAAAAACTTGATGTGTATCATATTAAGCCAAATTACAAATGTATAATTCAAAGTACTATATTGGGATTTCTTGTTTTAAAGATCCATACAAAGCATTGGATAATTTGAACGTAAATTTTAAATTATAAAATGCTTTAATCTTCTATATGAATAGGCTAATACTATATAAAGCTTCGTACTCAACGCTAATTCTGACATTTTGAATGGAAAGAGCATCCTGGATGGAAAGTGAAACATCTTCAAACTTGGAAACCAAGTCCAGATGATCGTTTTTTATTTTTGTGGAAATCTATATGAATAAAAAGCTGGAAAGCATTGATGAAATCAATTATAGCTAATTGTAGAAAGAATTCAGATTTTTCTCAATATGTATACAGCATGTAGAAGACAATCACATGACTTCCAGGGATGCCTAATATGTCCTTGGTTTTTTTCGTAACCCTGGTTGTACACTCAGTGAAGCTTACCATTTTTTAAAACCTTCTTTTATTTTAGTTAATTCATAATTTGTGTTTAGAGATTGTGTGAACATTGACACTCCCACTATTAGCAGCAGAGATCTATAAGCAGGCCGCCTCCCACTAAGTGACCAAATATTTTGTGCAAACTAATAAGGAAGAAACGCAGCACACACTTGCATCAGGCACCTCCTCTATAGGAGAGGTTACAGACATGTAAACCGATTAATCAAAATAGCAAATGTGAAGTCCTTTCTTAATAAACTGGATGATTTAGTGTAGCTTATCCGGCGTTGAGAGAGCTGCTTAGTTATGCTAACCGAGACATGGATAACCATGCATCCTCCCTACACACACGAAAAAATAGAAATAAATAGTAATAATAATATGTATATATATATATATATATATATATATATATATATATATATATATATATATATATATATATATATATATATATATATATATATATATATATATATATATATATATATATATATATATATGATGAGGAACCGATGAAGACATAGCTTACAAAAGGAGCTGAAAAGGAAAACAAAGAGTGGAATATTTTCTTGAAGAAACTGAATTACATATATCACTATTCAACACCTTAACACACCTACAGAAATTAGGGAAATATTGTCAGACACTGTAAATAACTGTAAATCTTAATTTAGATCTGTAAATGCACATCGGTCTGTACAAAGGAACCTTTTTTCTCTAAAAAAGGTATTGGATCACCACATTAATGTGCATAATTGTGCAAGGATCTGTAGCCTTGATATTATTCAGGGAGATCCTTGTGACCTGCTGGTAGATGACGTTGGATTGGTTATTGGCTAGTTTGTCAAAGAGGGGGACCACCATCTGTCTCCATCAGTGATGGGAGTAACAGAGTGTAAAGTAACGGCGTTACTAACACGCAAGCAACAGGAAACGCTAAAAGTGCGTAAAAGCTGCCCTGTGCTCACTCCACAGGGGAACTACGGAGAGCTGGAACAATCAAATGTTAGCCTATATGGAGAAAGGGAGAAATCAGGATGATGGATGGATGGATGGATGGATGGATGGATGGATGGATGGATGGATGGATGGATGGATGGATGGATGGATGGATGGATGGATGGATGGATGGATGGATGGATGGATGGATGGATGTTGCAGTATCTACAACAACCCAAACACACAGGATTTCAGAATTAGACATCCCCAGTTATTAATTTTATACACTCACCAGATCTGAACGCCCTGTTAAAAGAACGTCACAGCCATTAATAAAGAGGTAATGCAGCCTGATGATATTTACACCACATCAGATACCATTCCCCCCATGTTAAGAAGAGGGAAAACGCTTTCTGACGGGGTTTATAGGCCCATCAGATAGCGTTCCCCCTGATGTCATTTAAGTAGAGTTGCAATAAATGCAAAACTCTCTGCAGGTACTTGTCTTTGTCATCCGCTCTATTCAGCTGGCCTTTGAAGCTCATGGCGAGAAGGTGGGGGCTGGTTGGTGAGGGTTACGGGGCAGAGCAACGCAAAAGTAACACAATAGTTACTTTTATTAGTAATTAGTTACTTTTATTGTGGAGTAGCTCAGTTAGTAACTCAGTTACTTTTTGGGAGAAGTAACTAGTAACTAAATACTTTTTCAAAGTAACGTGCCCGACACTGGTCTCCATTGCTGTTCAAGATCTAACTATCCCTCTGCTAACAACAGGTTCTTTTGGGCATTCAACAACCACCCTCTAAGCTAAATATTTTCCCACACCTGTACCTCTGTGAAAATATAGTTAAATAGATAGAAATAAGATCACAATAAGAAAAAGCTCACTGACACTTGTCTATCCAGATCAAACGACTCAGCAAGCAACCTGCTTTAAAATCGCCATGGCTATGATCGGCATACTGTTGGAACACCAGAGCCGGGTTGCCCTGCTAAATTACGTGACACCATTAAATGCAACGTATGAACGTCAACACATCACGCCAGTCGCTTCTGATCTAATAAGCTGAAAAAGCTCTTTTTACACTAGATAAACATTAACCAGCTCTGGTAGGAGGAATTCAGAGACAAAAGAGTGAAAAAACAAAGCACTCTTATTACACCCTGGCTTCCTTACATGTTGCTCTCCATTGTTTACTTTCTTGATTTCTGTCACACTTGTGACATCAATAACACTAACCCAGCATGATGGTGTCACCAGACATGCAGCTGCAGGGGCACAGACGCCATGCAGCTTGCCAGCAAGGGGTTAGACAGGGCTTTTTTGCCAGTGGGAAGGGAGCAAAATGCTGATTGTTAGCAGCTTGACCCATGTTTCAAAAGAGTTTAACGTGCTGTTTTCAGTGGGAAAGAGGCTTAGGATAAGGCATGATATGTACATTTACTTTTACAAGTAAAAAACATTTGCATTACCAAACTGTATGTATTTGTGATTCTCAAAATTGTCTCAAAAAGTGCCAGGCTGTCCAGTTAGACTCGACTAATAACTATAACCATTCTAAACAATAATCACGCTGGAAACAAGACTTCAAGCTAGCTCCGTGAGTGAGGGATGGCATCTGGATATTTAATTTTTTCTGTCATCCTGTATCATTATAACCAGTAAGCATAGGATTCTCTCTGTGTTTGACAGCATTCGTGATAGAAACATGTGGCCATATTTAGGTCTTGATAATGACTAGTGAAGCATTAGAATAATCAGCACTGAGGGATAACTAAGCTCAATTTTCCCCGGTTTCATGGTCGATGTGGCAGGCCATAGCTATGGCTGTAAGGTCTGAAGTATATATATATATATATATATATATATATATATATATATATATATATATATATACACTCACCGGCCACTTTATTAGGTACACCTGTCCGACTGCTCGTTAACACTTCATTTCTAAGCAGCCAATCACATGGCTGCAACTCAGTGCATTTAGGCATGTAGACATGGTCAAGACAATCTCCTGCAGTTCAAACCGAGCATCAGTATGGGGAAGAAAGGTGATTTGAGTGACTTTGAACGTGGCATGATTGTTGGTGCCAGAAGGGCTGGTCTGAGTATTTCAGAAACTGCTGATCTACTGGAATTTTCACGCACAACCATCTCTAGGGTTTACAGAGAATGGTCCAAAAAAGAAAAAACATCCAGTGAGCGGCAGTTCTGTGGGCGGAAATGCCTTGTTGATGCCAGAGGTCAGAGGAGAATGGCCAGACTGGTTCGAGCTGATAGAAGGGCAACCGTGACTCAAATAACCACCCGTTACAACCAAGGTGGGCAGAAGAGCGTCTCTGAACGCACAGTACGTCGAACTTTGAGGCAGATGGGCTACAGCAGCAGAAGGCCACACCGGGTGCCACTCCTTTCTGCTAAGAACAGGAAACTGAGGCTAAAATTTGCACAAGCTCATCGAAATTGGACAATAGAAGATTGGAAAAACGTTGCCTGGTCTGATGAGTCTCGATTTCTGCTGCGACATTCGGATGGTAGGGTCAGAATTTGGCGTCTACAACATGAAAGCATAAATCCATCCTGCCTTGTATCAACGGTTCAGGCTGGTGGTGGTGGTGTCATGGTGTGGGGAATACTTTCTTGGCAGTCTTTGGGCCCCTTGGTACCAATTGAGCATTGTTGCAACGCCACAGCCTACCTGAGTATTGTTGCTGACCATGTCCATCCCTTTATGACCACAATGTACCCAACTTCTGATGGCTACTTTCAGAAGGATAATGCGCCATGTCATAAAGCTGGAATCATCTCAGACTGGTTTCTTGAACATGACAATGAGTTCACTGTACTCAAATGGCCTCCACAGTCACCTGATCTCAATCCAATAGCGCATCTTTGGGATGTGGTGGAACGGGAGATTCGCATCATGGATGTGCAGCCGACAAATCTGCGACAACTGTGTGATGCCATCATGTTAATATGGACCAAACTCCCTGTGGAATGCTTCCAGCACCTTGTTGAATCTATGCCACGAAGAATTGAGGCAGTTCTGAAGGCAAAAGGGATCCAACCCGCTCCTAGCATGGGGTACCTAATAAAGTGGCCGGAGAGTGTATATATATATATATATATATATATATATTTATATTTATATATATATATATATATATATATATATATATATATATATATATATATATATATATATATATAAGAAGGTTCTCTGGCTAGACAAGACCGAGTGAGCTTCTTAAAATTAAGAACAGGGTAGCTGATTAGCATAAGTGGGAATACTGTATGTATGGAGTTAAATATGGGGCAGTCCTCAAAGAAAGCGGTTAGATGCTATACAGGCTCGAGACAAAGGCCCTGAACATAACACCTGAGCTTTTTAAATTGGTCAAAGAATATCAAAGATAAATCCAGCTGAGATCAAAGAGTTGTTATTTAGTTAAATGTCCTTAAACTAATTCTTAACCAGAGTATATGATAACAGGTTTAATTTGGTGTTTATGTAATTTCTAGCCTTAGTCGGACTCAGTTTGAGCTTGTTTTGAAAAGGATACTTAAAATACTGGAATATCATAAAAAATGAAAGCAACTATCATTTACCCTTTCACTTTGTAATCATGCAACACTTTGTCTTGCTGTTTCCTATTAATATTAATTTATTATACTAAAGGTTAAGGTCAAGCAACAAAACATAAATAGCTTTAGAAGGTACAGTTCTTGCAAGTTATTGTATGAAACTTAAACATATTAAACATGAACTAACCCTTTTTATTGGCATATTTTGCTGTAATAACATGCTACAAGTGGTAGAATTAAAAGGAAACATTGTGAAAGGCTTTAGATTTTAGAAATTTTTAGTTTTATGTTTGTAAGAACATATTGCATGCTCTAGGTATCTTGAAAATGCCTTTTCACAGTGCTTACTGTCAGAGCCAGTTTTCCAAGCCAGCTTTTTGAAGCATTGTTTTGTTAAATCCCAAGTGGGAGGAGGTAAGGATTAATTTGTTGCATCTGTCAGTGCCATGCAGGCAATGCTGATAGTGTTCATGCCAGTGTGAGTCCTTCCATCACCACCGCCCTCTGTTGTAGCCACTGAGACCCTTTAGTTAAGCTGCCAAAACAACCCTTTCAACTGGATTGACACATTTCTTCTGTGTCATTGTTGTGCCCTCTTGGCTTTCCACCCGGACTGTCTCCTCTGACTGTGAGGTCCAGAATCTGCCTAGAGTTTTCCGGTTCTTTATGAATCCCTTTTGACCTGCAGACTTTCAGAACTTCCGCTGAATGTGATACAGACTCGTGGTTCATGAGGCTCAATGCATTGATTTGACATGGGAGTATGAGAGTGAGATTGTGTTTGTGAAAACAGCTCATGGCCCTCTAATGCAATATGGCATACAGCCGTCACATATATATGAGTCACAAGCTTGCGTGCTGCCTTCAGAGTCATTAGAGAATGTTTTTATTGCACTGTTTTCATTTAGTAGCTTGCAAACTTGAAGACAGAAACTTACAGATGACATCCCCTTTAAAAGTTTTGTCTTCAATTGAATTAGAATAATTCATAGCTCTTGTCACTGTTAAATAAGTGGCATGTTTGCTCTTTCCTTTTAAACACATCTTTAATGTGAGAGGTTATTATACAAGGTTTAGTTTTACTTGGTAAAAATCCAATTGGTCATAGGAATGTAATAGTTTTCTTTTTAGATTATTTTCATATAGCTTCATCAGTGTCTAAGGCTTGCATCACATCATAATCTATTACCAACAAACTGATGGACTGTGAACTGACTGAAGCTTACCTTTTCTGTGGATTGTGAAGTGCCAAAGAAGATTGGGATGAATGCAAGCCAAATAATACAGGTTGTGTACATCGTAAAACCAATAGGTTTGGCCTCATTGAACGTCTCAGGTACTCCTCTTGTTTTGATGGCATAGACTGTACAGGTGACCATGAGCAACATGCTGTAGCCCAGCAAACAGATAAGGGATAGATCCGAGATGTCACACTTGAGTACACCACGAGCTAAAACAGGGTTAGATGTCCTCTGGTCTTCATAGTCGATAATGGCCTTGGATGGATCCATCCCAAACCAAATGCACACTCCGAGCAGCTGCACTGAGGCCAGTGTAAACGTGATGATAAGTTGAGAGGCTGGAGAAATGAACCTGGGTGCACTAACAGACATAGTACCCTGCTCAAAGATGCGGTAAATACGATTGGTTTTGGTGAGCAAGGCAGCATAACTAATGCTCATCCCAAGGCCCAAGAAGATCCGGCGGAGGGAGCAGATTCCGACATCAGGGGTAGAAATCATCAGGAATGTTGTGGCATAGCAGAGGAAGATTCCAGTTAGCAGCACATAGCTCAGCTCTCTGCCTGATGCCTTCACAATTGGAGTATCATTGTGACGGATGAACGTGACCACCACAAACAAAGTGGCCATGATGCCAAGGACAGCAATGAGCACAGGGATGACAGCCCAGGGGGAACTCCATTCCAGTTTAACAATGGGGATTGGAACACAGCCAGTGTGATTCTCGTTGGGACGCAAATCAAAGCGACACATTTTACAGGTGTATGTGTCTGCCTGATATTGATAACCATCACAGCGCTCACAATGCCAACAGCAAGGAATGCCCTTCACAATCTTCTTGCGCTCGCCTGGTTGACAGGGTTGACTGCAAATTGAGGACGGGATCTGACGGACTCCACCCGGCCACTGCATCGAACGCACCTAAAGAGAGGAGAGAAGCATTCATATAGATAACTATAGAAAAGGAACAAGATAAAAACTTTGAAAAGATTGTTATACTGCAGTGGAAGGGTGGTATTTTTCCTGTAATTATAGAGATATGAAGGTAGTGATACTTTATTGATCCAGAAAGACCCTAAAAAACTTTGAAGAACAAGGTTGATCAAGGAGACAAAACCTTCAAGTACTCAAGTATATACTTAGTTTTGAGCATTTACTTTAGCAGTCATTGCAAAGGACCAGACTATATATCACATCAGTACTCACTCTACAAAAAGAAAAGGGTTCCGGTGGAAGGTGAAATTATGTGAAGGTTAAAAGGTTAGAAGAAAATTAAACTGGTTGTTTTCTCCACAGGGACATGATCTCAGTGCCTTTCTCCTTTTTTGACTTTTATGAAGAAAACAACTGTGTCAAAAATCAATCAGAGGAGTAAAAGACAAATTTCCTTTTTTCAGATAGTGGATTACCTCTCTTACAAGCATGCTTACAAAGAATAAAATCCCTCAATCCAACAGTGTCTTTCCTTCTTAGTACTATCAGTTTTATTCAATTGTGGCTGTTTGTTCAAAGCTAGTAAATTTCTCTTTAAATGTTTAATTAAGAACTCAAAGAACACTAATTAAAAAATGCCTGCTTAAGAATCAGTACTGCCAGGTTACACAGCAGGTTCTAGCTTCAAACCTCACAGCGTTTCTTTTCACTTCTACAACATGTCAGTGAGTAAGAAATAAAAAAGCTTCTCTCAATCTGTTGTTAAGTTTCCCTCCTGCCTTTTGAAGACCTCCTCTGCTTTAGAAAAACAAGAATTATTGTTTCCGTTCTTATTTGTAAATTGCTATGATTTTATGATGTTGCCACACAATATGGTTGGTTGTTTTGTTTTGTCATTTCATCACTTATGGTTTCTTGAGAGATTTCTATTCAACTTGTCTGTCTTTAGGCCCTTTTGACTTTCTTTTCATCACTGTTTGCCCTGTTTTGATTTAAAGCCGCCTTTGAATTTCCATACCTTTGAAGATATGACTAAGCACTATCTAATGATGTTGGAGCAGATTTTGGCGTGATGGTTAAAATCAAAAAGGGAATTTTTTGGAACTTGGACAGACATTTGTATAATATGTCTGTGAAAAGGAAATAAAAGGGTAAAGGAAAGTGCTTACATTCAGGTGCAGCTGATCTGTCCAGTTACCAATGACTTTATATTCAGCTGTTCGGTTTCTAATCTGGTATTGGTAGATCTCATAGCGCCCTGGGGCATCTCCATTTTCATTGAAGAGCACTGGGTTTCCAGCTATACCTAAAGGAGAGAACAATAATCATAATTTACTGTACAGTTGTTCATTTATGCATAGTGAGCATTGATCTGTGAAAATGAAAGGTGCTATCACTCTTGTCAAAGCATTTTGTTATTCCACTACATTACAACATAATCAGACTCTTAGAGGTTTTCCATTAAACGTGGATCAAATATTGAACACTTTGGGTGCACCAAAGTTAGAAGAAATACCCTTTTTATCTTTGAAGGCAACAAATATATTTTTTTTTACTTGATTTATGTTGAAAAACAAATTGTAATGCTGTATAGGAGATAAAATATTAACTATTGAAAACCAAATTTCTTCTTCATTACCACCATGGTTTATCTAGTCTGGCTCTGCATTTCCATACCACATCCCATATCTCTAATCACCACAGTGACTGAAAGGTCTACTCCATTGTGCAAACTTCCACGTAGCTGTTTCTGTCAACCAAAAGGTCAATCTGCAAATGTCTTTGAACAGGAAAGGATTGTGAGAGCAGATAATAACATGCTTCATTTGATGAAATGTATTAAAAAAGCTAAATTCAGCTGAGCTCGTAAAAAATATGTCGTTCACAGAACCCTTAATTTAGCTCTATAAAGTTTCCTCCCAAAAATCTCAAACAACCAGTGTTAAATTTCAAACATAAAATCCTCCTAATAAAAAAAGACAAAGTTTTTTTAAAGGTGTTTACCAACAAAAGTGATGCACCAGATCTTTTTATTTTTTTAAGTTTCCTCTATCCTGTCTGATTTCTCAAGATGTTGCTTGAATGTGTCCACCGTTTTCTTCCATCACAATATTATCTTTTTTGCAAAGTGTAGCAGTCAAAGAGGAACACTTTAATTTCAGTTTCATTGAAATAACAGAAAATGAATGTTTTCAATTATAATTAGTCTATTGATGCATTTACACAATATTCAATATTTCTGTTTCAGTTGCTTTTGGAGTAATAGCTACTTCCTTTCTACATAGAATTTTAGCCTACAGGAGTCATGCTACCGTAAAATGACACTTTAATCTTAATGTCATCATATGGTCTTTATCTTTTGCTCTGAGACTAATGTACACAGTTTTGACAAAAAAACACTTCCCTCCCAGCATGCCTGTTCCCTTCCTGAATTGGAAAATGGCTGGATATTTTGATGGTGTCCATAATTCATTGTAATTGCTTTAACAGATGAATGTGATACCTTCAGGCCATATGTGAATTATGCACAAGGATGCAGCAAACTTGTAGAGGTCAGTAATTACTCCTCTGATGACTTGACTGAATCCTTTTGTTTTCATGACATCACAAAAGCAGCAGTCTTTTTGAGGTCCCATGACATAATCATGTAGGTCTATTTACTGTTTAATCTTAGTGTGTAATGATTTTATTTAGAGAAAGTTAGTTCACATTAGAAAAAAAAAGATTTTCCCATTGTTCTGACTGATTTAGCAAAACAAAACTTTTAATCATCTTAACTGGCCTGAAATACTAAAGGTTTAGCAACATGTATATACAGGCAATGATGAAAAAAAAAAATATTTGTTTATTTGAAATTAAAAACAAACTTACTGAGATTACAGGTATCATCCTTCAACTGTATATCTGTTTGCTGTTTTGTTTTTATCCCTTTTTTTTCTTATTGTCAAATGAAAAAGAGCTACTCACTTCATTATTAAGCAAAACATTCTGAAATAAAACCTTAATAACAGTCCACAGTTCTTGATTATTTACTAAGGGTTACTCTTCAAAAGATGATATTAACTTATATTAAAAATAGTTTACTGATGTGGGATTACACGAAAAAACATTTTCTGCAAGTTTTCTATTGTATAGGAGCTAGTACTGTACCTTTTGGAAAGAACATGGTTAATATTGTTATTGTATCAAGTTCTAGTCAGCTCAAATGCTCAAAAATATCTCTTAGTCCGTAATCACGTCAAATTATTGACCTTAATTCATAGTTCATAAATTTAATAGATCAAACTGAATGCCTTGTTTTATTTATTTGAATCAGAAGCTAAGTAAGTAAAATGTGAGAGGTTGACCAGCAGCACAATAAAAAAAAAAAATTTACTAGTTTTCTATAGTGATGTAGAGATGTGCAACGGGCCATCTCCTGATTTTAAGACTTATCGTAACGTGGAATTCACATCAGGTTATTTATTGAAAACCAGAGGCATACTTCATTCAATGATCTATGAGGCAATACAATAATAAATATTTTTATTTCTGCTTTATAACTGACTTCAAACACCCCCTCCTTTTATTTTGGGTAACCACTGTTTCATTATTAAGTCTCCCAAATACAATGCACATCCCATTTAAGACCCTGCAGATAAACATGTGCACTTGCAGCTGTAGGATTTCTGCTGATGAGCATTGTTTTCCTGTTCTTTGTTTCCTCCCTGGAGGATACTGCCCTAATCCATATCTCGATGAGTCAGCCCCACTGGATTACAAGCATTACTGTTTTACTTAGCCTCTGCCAATGTGACAATTTCGCCCACACTAAAACATTGCGTGATCACTGCAGGATTACCATGATTCTATCAATCAGAAAGGAAACATCTCTCAATAAATATATCAAGCAATCACCCCAATTCTAATTTTAAATAGATTATTTTAGAAGATTTTAATCAGTTTTTTTTTTTCATAATTCCAGAGTGTCACAAAGTTATTTTACAGTTTATCTTTAGATCTTAAACTACAGCCTTGAAATCCTGGACTTAACCTATCTGCACAAGTGCTCTAGAAAACTGCTATAACCAAACAGGAAAAAAGCTCTACTGTTGTCTACTACAGACACAAACTATGTATAGAATTTAAACAAATGGTTTTATGGTTGAAAAGGATCTTCTTAACTGAGTATATAGTTTTATTTCTAAGACATGGAATTTTGTTAAAGAGACATATGCATACATGCAACAAAAAAAAAAGAAAAAAAGAGAATGAACTAGTCTTTGTTCACTTATTTCTCGTGGAAATATAAAATCACTCCAGAGAAGTCACGCTAAAGAATGATTCCAATTGAGACTGCATGGCCAGTGTTTGAGTTAATGGTGGGAAATCAAGCCTGTCATTTCCAATAAACTGCTTGTCTAAACAGACCTCTCTAAAGTCAGAGACATAATGAGTTCCACTGAGACCCCTGCCACAGCTGCATTCTGCTGTGTGCTAATATAACATAGACCAGTGTCACATAGGTGTACTATGTACCATTCATCTGACCATTTATTGTGTTCTCTTAAAGAAACAGTTGGGGTTAATGAGGTGGATGTAATTGTATGTAATATTCAATGATGGTGGCTCTCTGGTCTCTGCAATATACATATACTGCCTAATCATTACTGGGGGCCATAGGCGGATCTACTGGGGTGGCATAGGGTGGCAAATGCCACCCTAAATGACAGCCTTGCCACCCCTGCTGCCACCCCAGTTGGCGGTAGGGGTGGCGAGGCTTATAAATTATGGATCATTTGAGAATTACGACCGCTAATTTCCAATGTCGGACTGCAGTGAATGCAGCACGAAATGACGCGAGAGCGACTGAGACTGATTGTTTTGAAAACCGAATGGGGCAAAGCGAGGGAGCCAGGGGTGATGGGGAGAGGAGACACGGGATGAAACAGGTAAAAACTGATTAACTATCTATCGAGAAATGAAATCATAATGAAAGCACAGTGTTGCTAGCATAGCTGCAGTGCTGATTTTGAGATGATAAAAATCAGGTTGCAGAACGTTATCAGGCTCATAAAGACATATTTGCGGTCAACTATGACAGAAAAGAGACGATCAAGTTTGGTTGTACTCAAATCAAAACGCACAAAGGCATTGGATCTAAATAAAGTTGTGAAGCGCCTTGCTGAGCAACATGGAAATCGCTGCATTCAGCTGTTATAGTCATGTTAACTTTATGTCATGCTCTCTGGTGAGCCTTTACAGAGCTGTTACATTTTGTTTTGGCACCTGAGAAAATCTGATATTTCCTTTAATAAAACCAGAAGTGTTAAAAGTTAAAAATGTGATACTGGTGTGAATCCTGCTTAATATGAAGCAGTGTTGTTGTTTCTTTTGTGTATATTTAGTATGAAATTATCCAGAAATGACCCGTATGAACCTACTCACAAGCAAAATGTATTTTTATGTTGCTTCTTTTCAGATTTGTGGAGATTTTGATGTAACATACAGAACCCGCCTTTTTGTTGATTTGTTGATACAGCAGTATGGAGGACCAACTCTGCCATATTTAAAAATAAATACAGAAATAAATAAATGCTTAATAAATAAATAAGCATACAATTAATTGCCACCAAAAATACAAACAACAAATAAATGTAAGTAGAAATTAAATTATACAGCTAGTCATAAAGGTATATAACTCTTTTAATTGGCTTCTTTATTTCTTTGCCTTTTTAATATTTACCTTATTTATTTTTTTTGTCATTTATTATCTTCAACTTCATTTTTTAATTACTTATATTTTTAAGTATTTATTTAAGTGCATGTTATCATATTTTTGTCTGTTTTATTCTTCCTTTGTATTTTTTTACCCTAGTTATTTCTTCGCCGCTATTTCTTTCTGCCTGCCCTTTTAACATTTCTGCCTGCCATTATAATATAATTTCTAATTACATTTATTTGTTGATTGTATTTTTGGTGGCAATTAATTGTATGCTTATTTATTTATAGAGCATTTATTTATTTCTGTATTTATTTTTAAATATGGCGGAGTTGGTCCTCCATATGCAGCTCTATCAACAGCATATTTACATGCATGAAATGTCCCTTTCATGTTGCCGTAACTGCTGTATGTCAAGTTACTGAGGAACAAATGGGGTAAATGTGTGTTCAGAGTAACCAATACATAGATGTCTGGTACCTTGTTCGGGTGCCTTGACCCATTTATTTCTACTGTGTAGTTCTGCTCAATTTATTCCAGCTCAGTCCATAGATCTCTGATGGGTAACATTTTTTTTCTATCGTTTCTTCTTGTGCAAATGCTGCAAAGCTGCCTCTCTGACAGTCAATCTCACACATCTGCGACTCAGCACCTGTGTCTTACCTTAATACCTTTCCTGTGATAATGCCCCTCTAGAAGTAGTGTAATCACTCTTCTATCTCCTATTAAGTGAGATCACATTGTACGATGTATTAATAATATGAACTGTTTCACATGAAACACTTACTGTACATACTATTCTCACCAAACTGTGATAACTGTGATTAAATTCAGTGTAAACAAATGCCATATGTTGCCACCCCTAAAAAATTCCTGCCCCCCTCTTGCCACCCCATAAATATTTTTCTAGATCCGCCCCTGCTGGGGGCAGTAATTAACCTGTTCTTTTTCTTCATCATTAAACAACCAAAACATTTTGGTGACTGACAACTACACAACACAATCATTAAGCCCTAATGACCTATATGCAACACTTACATCAACTCCATTTCATGTTTCGAGTGTGTTTGATGTTTCTTTGCCATGCCTGCTTTTAAAATTCTGGTATCAGTTTGTAGAAAGGTTAATTGCTATAAACAGCTTGATCCTCGGGTTTTGGAGGAGGTACTCAAGAGACAAACACTGCCGTAAAAACCAAGAATGTAAATTTAACATGTCTGTCATCTACAAGGCCTTGCTGTACAACTCCTCACTTGGGGGAATGAGGAGGTGATATGAAGAGGGAGAAGGGTCAGCACCCCCCTCCTTGGATATCTTATGCAAAAATTAGCAATTGTCACTCATGTGCAATATTTTTCTCTCTCTGTGCAATAATACATGCCAACAACTGTGTAGCCTGTGTAATTTTTTACTTATTTATAAGGTCAGTACATCTCTGCAGTGCAAGTGCAATAATCCAAGTCAATTGCTGTGCAGTTTTTCTTAGCTCTCTACAGTGCAGATTTTTTTTTTATATCTAAGGGAAACATATTGCAGGACATTAGAAGTTGTTTTCTTTTTTATGATTTTTTTGTAGTATAAACATTCTTTATATCTTTAATGGCATCTTGCTTTAACTCTTTGTACGCTATATAAGCTACTGGAACCAGAATTTCCCAGAAGGAGTAATCCCAAGGGATTTTTAAAGCTGAATCTAAGTCTATTGAGAAAACTGAACATTAAATATTTCTAATAAATATTATCTCAAAAGAATATATACATTTCCCCATAAAAATGTAAAAACGTAACTAAATGTAAATGAATAAATTTCCCCATGAATAGATTTTCCCGTTGAAATGAATTATGGACATATGTTGTCATTTATCTACATTAAGATTTATTTATCAGTAGTTCAAGAATGTATTTGTATTTCATGATAAATATTTTTATGTATTTGTTTATTTATTTCTTTTTTCAAAACATGTTTATTTATTTCAGAATATATTGAACTATTTTATGATTATGTTTTATATTGTGACACAGTTTGTAAAGCCGTTATAAATATATTTCAAAGCCTCTTTGTACGTGAGTTTTTGTTATTTCGTTCTCTTTTGTTATGTTTTTACATTTAGATTAAAGGCACACTATGCAACATTTTTCAGTTAATTAATGTGTTCCATAACGTTATGGATGATTAAATGATTCATTTCAGGTTGAACAAAGGTATTCTCGGCCGCCCTGGTGGTCTGTGGGGGAAATACCGCACTTGCAATTGCAGGAGCACCGACCCGCACCCACAGGCTCAGAAGTCTCGTGAGAGTCAGTCTTGCTTTACGGCGAGAACTGCTACACGCCCCCAGTTAAAAGCATTCTCGTTGCTAGCACAGTGGCGATCTTTGTGCAGTTATGCTACGTTCACATCGGACGCAGCAAAATCGCGTCTGCTGCTTCATTTTTGCTGCTTGTACCAGTTAGTTCTGACGCGCGGCTGAAGCAGCTTTGCTGCTCTGGCTGCGCGGTGCAAAAGTATGTCTGACGCGCGTTGGGCGGAGCTTCACTATCCTTTCTCTGCCTTGCAGCTATATTTGCTGTGATCAGTGGGAATAAAGTAGTTTTAATATGTGTTTAAGTGAGAAAATACACCTGAAAACGTAATCAGTACCGTCAGTTCATCCAGATTATTATCCAGCCTTCAATATTTTTTCTGTCGGAGCCGCTCAGACCCCCACATACCAGCGGTGCACCGACAGTAGGGATCCCATCAGCAGCCTCTGGCCTGGTCGCCTCCTCGCGGTTCACCACGGCAGCTGGTAGGTGTTTTTCATCTAAATAATCCAAACTGCATATTCTGCCGGCAGATTTCTGCATTTTAAGTTAATTTAGGCGTCAATAAACTGTTTAAGAGGAGTGATCATCAGCGCTGTGTCTCTCTACCTGCGTCAGATGCTTAAACGCGCCCGATGCGCTGCTTCAGCTGCTCAGACGTGCTGCGCCTGCTGCTCAAAACGCTCCGCGGGACCTTTTGCTGCGCCTTGACGTTACGTTGCATGTAAACTCGCTGCTTCTGTCGCGCCAGCTGCGGTGTGAACGCAGCATTAGTCATTCGTTGCGTTCGCCTGTCTGCTAAGCTCAAAACAACCGCGCCTGGCTTGACGGAGAAACCAGGAGAACAGCTGAGCATATTTACGACAGTGCACTTTTACTTTCGCCCTCTGGGGGGAGCCTCGCTGGAAAATCAACACCGGTTGCATAGTGTACCTTTAAGGAGTGGAGTTTTCCCTGTAGAGCAGCTATATCTGGTCAGAGCTTTAACTCAGGTGGCAGTGGATGTACTGCAATGCTGAATGACTTGGAAGCCATGGGAAGGTTAACTGGGTTAATTATTTAAACCTTGTTGTATAATTCCTGTCATGTGGTTGAAGTTGCAGACAAACAAACCAGTGCAGTGACTCTTGGATAGAAAAAAAATTGTATGCTGACAGGTACTCTTCAAAAACAGTGGCAGGATTTAATGTGACAGAATAGCTGTAGAGTATGTGACACGATTTGAGGTGCACTTAGGGTTGCCACCTTTTGGAAATCAAGAAAAAGGATGCCCATTGCCCAAGTCTTGCTAACTGAAACGTTTTATTTTATAAGGCTGTTTTTTTAGTAAAGGTGGGATTAATAAGAAATTTGTCCAAATAAAGCCTATAATCATAAACTGTTATATAAACAGCTTAGTTATTGCACAATTAACAACTTAATCAGATACTGTATGATCTATTGTACATGGCGCCATCATCTACAGGTGGTTTCTTTTTGTGTGGTGCTTAGTGAAGAACTTTTAAATTTACACTTAATATTGAATATTGTCTATGCCGAATGCTCTGGCAACTGCTCTATGCGAGCTGCAATAGAAGCAACAAACTCATCTGCATTCTCTCTATGACATCAAACACTTTGTTGGTAAGTGCTCATTTTTTATAAGAATGATCTCTGCATACTGATTTCTCAAAAGTAACATCATTAAGACAGGAAAAAAAAATGTGTGTGCCTGTATTATTATTTTACTCTTACTGTATTAGCTGGACTTACTCTTTAAATGCACATCTAAATGGATTACTACTGTACTACAGTATATCAAATAAATTACCAGTAACTCCAGATAAACAATCACTATAACCACAATAATCAAAATCATGTAAATCTCAGGAGATGGTTGGAGTACAAAGGATTTAATGCTTGGGATTCTGTGAGTCCTGAGCCCTTAACAGCCCACTTTGCATTCTATAATTTTTTTCATCCCTACGTATCCTATCCAGCCAGTGTGTCGCTTCTCCCCACTCATGTCAGTAATTTTTCAAGAATTTCCTTCTAAGGAAGTGGTTGAGTAGAGAGCAGTGGTAGTGGAGCCTGTCTTTAGGCAACCATGACAGCAGCAGATGTGCAGCTGAGAAGGTCCTGCTTTCATTTAACTGGCTTTAGTAGCTCCTGTTATTTTTGGTTCATTTTTGTTAGATTTTGTTGTGATGTGTGTGTGCTTTGTGTATTTTATTGGATATTTATGATGATAAAGGACAAATCGCGTCTCTTATTGGTTTAAAACAGGACATAATGTTTACCTGCCAAATTAAAGAACAATTCTGTGGCTGGTGTATTGTGATCAATCTACACAACCTGTCCTTCCTGCTCTCTCACTGTGGCAAAGACGTAGTCACCTGAACAAAAATATGCAGCGTATCACGCCCATGCGCATGTCCTGGGAATTACACCAAAATCACTTTTTGTCATGGCTTGAGGGAGCCCATCAAGACAACTACAGTAAGTAAAGGAAAGCTAATTTTACATATAATTGTAAGGTAATTATAAAGGTATGTATGTGAATGAAAAAAAAACAACAACATAGAAATACCTTCTAAGATTGCACAATGCTCATTTTGACTATAAATCATTAAATAAATGAACCTTAAATAAATAACAAAGTAACCCAAAGAATAATTTTGAAGAAATATGTTTTATTTTATGGGGACAGTGATTTATTGTAGAAGTGGTATAGACATCCCCAAAAACTTTCACCAGGAATTGCAAGGATATCCTTATAGAATTTACTGACCAAAAGGGGCAGAACAGAAATATCTGTTAGACTTTTTAAACTTTTCTTTGTCAACAGATTTACATGCATATTTTATCTTCTGTAAACTTATATGGCTATTTTCTGCAGATCTATAGTGAACAATTAATCCATGTTTGTAATGCAAATTAGATAAGGGATATAGAAAGATTTTGTGTTGGTTTGTCACTAAATGTGCGATACTCATGTCTCTGCAGAACACACTCGTAATAGCATACATAGGACAGTGCAAGTTAAAAACCCCAATGTCCTCATTACAACAGCAACTGGCAGTAGGATAGATGCATTGTTTTTGTTGCATTGGCACAGTGTCATCTTGAAAGCAATCACAATAATGTGAGACTTGAGGCTGGCTCTGACATCTGTAAGATAAACTGGGTGTGTTCCAAACAAGTCAGCTAAAACCATCCTTTTAGCTACACAAGAAGTAACACCACACATCTTCGGAACCAGTGAATAAAGGATCTGTTAAAGAAGAAACTCTAAAAGCTTTCTTTTATTGCAGACACCATAACGTATACTCCCAGTGAGAATAACAACGGACTAGGCACTGTTATTTGGTTTGCATTGGAACAGAAGTACCTCGCTCTCTCTGATGTGATTGCAAGAGACATAAACACTGACAAGAGGCCTCATTCAGTCTTAGCATAGTGAAGCTTCAACCACAGCCAAGCTTGCACTCCAGGAGAAGGAGCTTTAAACAGATTCTTTAAAGGTGTTGGGTCTGTAGTTTCTTGTGGCTACACAGCTTAGGCTGTTGTTAAAGAAAGATGCATATCCCAGCAGAAAAAAAAGTAACCACAAATTCAGATCCATTAAAAAAAAAAAACACTGAACGGTGATAGCAGAAAAAAGGTAAGTAATATTTATTCTCATGTCCGATTTCTGCTCTTTTCTATAGTAGCCCTATATCATAAACTAGTATGATTCTAATATACATCTGTTTTTTTTCTTTAAGGATTTTATACGATTTAAAACTATAACAAAGTACACATAAATGAGAACAACTCATACCCCAAATTGCTTGTAAATAATTAATTGCGATATATGGGAAAAAAACAACTTACCCTACTTCCGTAATCACTATGGTCGGTTGCTGATTTGAGGGTAAATGGCAAAACTACTGTTTGCTTTCTGAGATGTAACATATAATTATCACAGCACAAAGAAAAATATCATCTTTGAAAATGTGACATGTAGCAAATCCACTCTCAGCAGTTTGCTGGTTTATGGATCTGGACTGGATCGATATACAGCTGTGAGCTGATGCAATTAGATGAAGTGTTGTGTAACCTCAAAGCAACCCTCTTGGACAGAGTGTGTGAATAGTGTCTATCTGCTAGAAACAAAAATCAACCCAGAAGTGCTTACTGCCCAGGAGCTTCCTGTAATCGCTTCCAAGCATCTTTTAAACACACACACACAAAACCCTTTTGGTCTAAATTTGTTCTAAAAAAGATTTTTTATTTTTAGATACGCCTACAGCACATTTGCATTCAATTACTGAAATTGAAATTATCTGTATTTTTTGGGAAAAACATTTCAGTAATATTATAATTTCCATCTTTATGTGCTGGCTTACTGGAGTGCTGAGATGAAAATCGAAACAAGACGCTAATCTAAAAATCTACTATCAACATGTTTGTCTAGGATTAACAGGAGAACACTGAAGCTGTTATGCATCAGGGCAGGGAAAGCATTAAACCGAAAATGAGGCATGTTGTTTTTCTGCACTGTGCCGTGGGACTCAAAGCTCCTCAGCCGGTACTTGGGGGACATTAAGGGGATCTTGATAGCTTTGGTTGAAGGACACTGTTTACACTATTTTCTATGTGATTCCTCTCACCAGCTTTATACAGATAAACCACATCTGACAATAAAAAGTAAAATGAAATAAAATATTACTTTAGAAATACCTGAACTGTGATAAGCATTTATATTTATGAAATGTTTTACCTTTAAGAATGAAAAAGTGCTTTTAAAGCTACAGTGTGTAATTTTCAGCGACATCTAACGTCCAGACTGCAGACTGCAGCAAAATGAACGTCTCCCCCCCACCGCTTCTCCCCCCCAACAGTACGGCCAGCGTTAGGGGACAAAATGTCTTCCACGACGTCGGAATCACCTACCTTCTCAAGTGATGAGGTTTGTTTACATAGATAATTTTACAGATAGTATTTCATTAGTCTGTATAGGGTATAGATTTCATGTAGACTTTAGATAATAAATATACCCGTTATTTTTTCTACATCGTTGTGACGTTTTGGTGAGCTGCTTTGCATGGTGATATAAACAGACGAAGGAATTGTAGTCATTAGTTTAACAGCAAGATTGTGTTCGCTGGAAGAATATATATTCCCCGTTTACAGAGTCCAAGTCTTGTTTGTGGCACGGGGGTTACAAGGCGAGGAAGAGGGCGAGGACAGAGAGGCCGGGGTGGGCGTGCAGCTAGGGCCAGGCGAGGGAGGGGAGCCAGCGGGGTGAGAGCAGAGGAAGAAAGGCTTGAAGATCTCCAAAGGAGCCGGAGAGAAGTAACCGAGGTATATATCCAGAAAATTATTTTACAGAAAATTACTGAATCATTACCTGTGAAACGTCAGGGACGTTGCTGAATAAGTATACTGGAGAGTAACAGCATCATCACGCAGCATGTTATTGTTTTAGACAGGTCTGAGCATTCTGTACTCCAAAAACTGCAGTGATATTAGACAATTGTGTGTGTAGGATTAATTACCTGTCCAAGAGAAAACTGGCAACTTGAGCGTCACTTTGAAAACCTTTTTCCTCCATCAGTGACTTCCATCGTGTAAATGCCGTGCCAATGTTGATCCGTGTTTTTTGTCGTTTCTTGTCACGCTTGCGTTTATTCTCGTCGTGTTTCCGCTTCTTAGATGACGGGGGTTCGGTGCCCGCCGCTTTTCGTTGTGATACAGAGTAGGCATGATCCTCCATTCGTCTGATGTTTGGCCACACAGTGCCAAACAGTTTGCAAAGTCACTCACGCCTGCCGCCTTGTTCACCTTTCTTGTTACTGAGGCGCAGTATACCTGCTTCTTCTTCTTCTTTGGTTTCAGGCAGACTAAACGCTTCTCAGGCATAGTACTGCCATCTACTGTTCAGTACCGTCTCAGTTAATCTCTCTCAACTTGCCGTAGTTATTTTCGAGCGTAATGGGCGATCTCGCAATCCCTAGTTTGTTGCCTCTGCGCTTGCCGTAGCACAAAGATGTCAGCCTCCATGGCTGCGAGACCCGCTCCTATGTAATTATAAATAACGAATTCTAAGGCAACGCAAATATTATGGTTAAATGGCTGAGCTCATAGGTAATGATAAATAACATAGTTATGTATAATATATTAAATTTCTGACTTTATATCCCTGTAATTATTACACACTGTAGCTTTAAGGTTATTATATCTGAAGTGTGACAATGCAATTTGCTACCTTGGCTTGAAGTGAATTGCAGTTTCATTTTACGCAGTTTAAGCCAGTGGTAAATTATTCCAGAACAGAATGTTAAATCTGATATCCAAAAATAAATAAATAAATAAAATAAAATTAGCTTTTTTAAAACAGGGTCACAGTGGAAGCACGGAGCTTGACTTGAGCAGTTGCAGGATGACTATAAATGGAATTAAGTATTATTTCTTAACATCAAAAATTACATAGAAGGTTTCAGTCATATGAATTTATTACCATTATTATGTGTGCAAGATCTTGTGCAATAAGAACGATGGCAAATTGACTCGCTCAGCTGTTTGAAAGAAAATGTTTCTCTTCACCTCTCAAATGTGAATCAAACATAAAACTGATATTCTGTAATAAGCAGATATTAGAATGACAAATTAGCTTGAGGAGCAAGAGTTAAAATGAATAATTTATCTGTATAAACAGTGCGTACTCAAGTCTCTGTAAGGAATTTTAATTGTATTGAGTCCTGTAGCATTTTAAAACAGTGTCTACATAATTGAACTCTATATCAGCATTTTGTGTGAAAGCAGTCAATTATTAATTTGCCCGTCATGAAAGGGAACTTGACTGATAAGTGGGTATAATGTAATGCTGCATGAAGGGAAGGAATTAGGACAAAGAAATGAAGGGAAAGAAGTCAGTTGAGTGGTCCAAAAGAGCTGGCATCTGAAAGAGGAGAAGGTTAATAATACTGTGTGTTTGTGAAAGGCGGCAGCTTCCAACGGTGTCAAGGTAAAGTCCTGTAGGTCGTATGAACGCACTTCAAGGATTTGAAAGAGTAATCATTTTTTAAATACTTCCATACAACATTATAACTCAAGGCCTTGCATTACAGGAAGCTATAGTAAATCATACAACTTTTAAACTTTACCACCAAGAACAGTCCTGTCTGAAGGAAAGATTTTAATCTGTTGTAAAAACTGAGTCAAGCAATAAAAGAAGTTGTGTTATCTGGCATCTTTACTTTCTGAACTGAAAGGATTTTGACCTTGAAGCTTCCTTTCATCACCAAACATTCAGTGTTATAGAGAATGTTGCTACGAGACCAACTTAGTTAACAATGTGTAAAATGGTTAAGCAAAGGATGTTTTCACAGTTCAAATATAGGAGAAATTCATCCATCCATCCACTTTCTGGTGTCTATCTGCAGCTGTCTATGGGCAGGAGGCAGGGTATACCCTAGACAGGTCTCCAGTCCCTCGCAGGGCAACACATAGACAAACAGGACAACCAACCATTACTACAGTACAAACACTCACACCTAAGGAGAATTTAGAGAAGCTAATTAACCTAACAGCCATGTTTTTGGAATGTGGGAGGAAGCCGGGGTACCCAGAGAGAACCCATGCCTGCTCAGGGAAAACATGCAAACTCCAAAACTCCAAGCAGAAAGATCCAGGGCCGGGAATCGAACCTACTGTGCCACTGAGCAGCCGATAAATTCAATTTCTATAATTTCACATTTTATTAGTAAATCTATATACATGCACACACTCTTAAACTATCATGAACCCAACTACCAGACGGTGTTGATAACACATACATTCGGTTTCAGGATTAACTGCAAATTACATACAATAATTTCACGTTCTTTTTCCAAAATTTGTTTTAAATATATATTTGATGTGTAGAAACTTGCCCACCTCTAACGATGCACATGGAAAGCTTGGATTTATTTTGCCATATAAACAGTGATCAAATAAAAGAGAAAATCCTGCAGAATCATACATGTACAAGCTGGTTCAAACTAGGGCTGCAACAACGAATCGATAAAATCGATAAAAATCGACTTTTAAAAGCGTTGGCAACGAATTTTAATCATCGATTAGTTGTGTCGCGCGATTAATGCGTCATCCGCCGCCGCCGTCATCACTGCCACTTGACTAAAACGGGGGAAGAAAAAAAAATACGACAGAGCGAGCCAGCGCTGCAGGTGCAGTGTTGCCAACTCAGCGACTTTTCAGACCCCTCCAGCGACTATTTTTCAAAAAAGCGACTAGCGACAAATCTGGCGACTTTTTACGGTGTCACTGGCGGCTTTTGGAGACTCTTACGTGAAAGCATGTATCGTTCCTACTCTGCCGTGGGGCGCCTCCCCCATCCCAACCCCGTTCTCCCGCAGGAGTCCCTCTCAGCGCTGCAGTCAGAGCCACAGGATTTTTACCCTCAACGTCCAGACTGCAAATGCAGCGCACATGCGCCGGTGTCGTGCGAAAAAGTGAATGTCTGCGAGAATCCGATTGTGCTCGCGGGAGCGCGCACCGCAGCCCGCTGAGCGATAGCGTAAACCTGCTTTTCTCTGGATTAAACGGTCATGATATGCAGATACACACAGTTGCATTATAATATAGGCCTAATTAAAGATTCGAAAGCTTAACGTTTGTCACATAACGGCAGTTACGTGATAGACATGTTTCTATACTCGGTCTGATGACTTTGTGTAGCCCTGACATTGGAGACTACACTACAATAAATATGATTTACTGGAGGGTTTTCAATAAAGATATGATAACTTTTGCAACGATCCTCGTGACTCTGCATTGTTTTTTATCTGATCTGGCCGTATATAGCACGAGTTTCCCATGTTTCTATGTGTTTTGCAGTTTTCGGTTTTCACCCGTCAAAAATTGATTGAAGGCACAGTATAGTCAAAGATTATTTCTACCTAAATATGACTAGATTTCCTTCAGGAGATGCATGATTTAAAGATATGAGCTCAAAAAACAGCTTGGAACTCTTTTAAAGGACCATTACAACACAAAATAGCCATTATGACTTGCAAAAAATGTATTAAAGCCCAAATACTCTCATTTAAAGGGGATATCTGCCCAAATATGACTTGATTTCATTCAGAAGCATCTTATTTTAAATAGAACAAGTCCTTTTTAGGCAAAAATCACCTTTCTTCAACCACATTTGGCCTTTAATCAATTTCTAGCAGGGAGTTTTGACCAGCCGACTTGCTAGAAAATGATTAAAGCCCAAATACTCTCATTCAAAGGGGATAATTGCCCAAATATGACTTGATTTAATTCAGAAGCATCTTATTTTAAATAGAACAAGTCCTTTTTAGGCAAAAATCACCTTTCTTCAACCACATTTGGCCTTTAATCAATTTCTAGCAGGGCGTTTTGACCAGCCGACTTGCTAGAAACTGATTAAAGCCCAAATACTCTCATTCAAAGGGGATATCTGCCCAAATATGACTTGATTTCATTCAGAACCTCCATAATTTAAAGATCTGAGCTCACAAAATAGCTTGGAACTCTTTACCACACTAAAAAGCCATTTTGACCTGCCAAACATTGATTGCAGCACCTTCCTTGTAACTATAATATATTTACTGCCTCAAAATGTGTGGTCTTGACGCTGAAGCATCATATGTGACAGATTACAACCTCATATATCTCACACTAACTTTTTACGCAGTTTACAAGTTGTGAAAGCCAAAGATATAAAATCTATTCTATATTACTGATGAGGGACATGAAGTGATTTTGAGGCCGAACTCCCCTTTCAGTTGAACATCAGTAGCTTGAAACCATATTTGACAAGTGTAAAAATGCTATTTATGCATTGCATTGATTCCTTTGAGGCATGCGGACTGCACATGCATACTGCGTGTGTCAGGGTCAGTCCTGATTAGATTGATGTCACTTTTATTACCTTGTCTTTTCACTTCCTGTTTTATTTTGATACTCATTTACTCTCTCGTTTTAGGCAGCTTCACTTCCTGAGTTCCTTCCTGCAATCAGGATCTGCCACAGCCTAATGCAATTCACCTGGTGTATGTGCCCCTCTCTTGTTTGTTAGAGTATTTAGTTCCCACCCTTGCAGCTTCCCTTTGCCAGTTCGTCTTAGTCTTTTGAGCTTAGCTTTCCAGCCTTTTGCCTGTTAGATTTAGCTTTCTTGTGTTTTGACCCCTGCTTGGATTTGGACCTGCTTTGCCTCTGCTTTTCTGCTGGATTTTTTGTTGTTCAACCCTGGACTGAATTAAAAGAACTTTGAGTTTTAATCACTGTTTCAGGTCTTGCATTTGAGTCCTTCATTTCCGAGCCTTGTGACAGCATGCACACTTCAACGTAGCTTCTTAATTGACATACGCATACGTGCGCTGGACACTAGACGCACTTGCGACGTTGTTGACCATGGATCCCAGTCTCTTTGATCAAATAAAGTCATTCTTAACCGATGGAACTATGCCCCTTGGCTTATCTGCATTCCAACAGAGCAATTTTCGACGAAAGTCAAAGGCTTTTGAAGTGCAAGGTGAGATGGGTCCTCGGGAAATGGCGTCCGAGGGACTTATACATTTTCTATTTTTCTTGTTGTAAGAAGTACCAGAATTCATGTCGTTAGTTATACATATATAATTATTTTGTTTTTTTTTTTAATTTTAGATTCTGCAGCTATTTGTATTCTTTTTGATGGTCTATAATTGATAGTTAAGAGTCCATTTGGGAAGTGCGCTCTAAGACGAGCTTGTGCGTCTTTGAATGCATATTTCATGTTTCTCTAAGACTTTTTTCAAAACATGGTCAGCTTAACATAGTTTACTTCTTGTGTAATAAATTGTTAAATTATTAAATAGTTTTCATAGTACATGCTTGTAATTAATAATTTATTTATTTTTTCGCAGATGGCCATCTGTACTACCTAAGGCATAGAGGTCAGCCTAATTGTCATAAGGCCAAGGTGCTCCGTGGAAAAGAGGAGGCCAATGTAGACTTTTATGCCAGCAGCACTGGTGCACACTGTGGCCAGAAAAAGACAACAGAGGCCTGGCATGTCAGACGACATTAAACAGTGGGTCAGTATGAGTGTATGTTATCCTGCCATATCTATCTATCTATCTAAAAATAAATTATGGGACTCTAAGTCACACAGATGTGGAAAATGATCATACTTGTTTTTTGTCAGTTGAACCAGTGTACTGCATGCCAGGCCAGCAGAGTCGTCATTAAGCAGGAGGTGGAGTACAAACCAATAAAAGTAAAAAACAACAACAACATAATTTCAGTCATATTATATTTTACTTTTAGATAAAATGTGTTTGACATTGTACTTATTGAGGACATATGACATGATATTTTATGTGTTACAGGTTTCAAAACCATTTGAGCTTATTGGGATGGATCTGATAGGCAAGTTAAAAACAACAAAGACAGGGAATCAGTATATTTGCATCATGGTTGATTACCTGACAAAGTGGCCCCAGGCATATGCCATAAAAAACAAGACTGCTGAGGAAGTCAGTCAGTGCATCCTCAAGTTTTTTTTTTCAGTTTGAAGCTCTCAAGAGGATCTTGACTGACCAAGACATTTCTTATATGAAATCATATAAGAAAAAGTGATTTTGCAAGTGAAAATGGCTTTTTAGTGTTGTAAAGAGTTCCAAGCTATTTTGTGAGCTCAGATCTTTAAATTATGGAGGTTCTGAATGAAATCAAGTCATATTTGGGCAGATATCCCCTTTGAATGACAGTATTTGGGCTTTAATCAGTTTCTAGCAAGTCGGCTGAGGTCAAAACGCCCTGCTAGAAATTGATTAAAGGGCAAATGTGGTTGAAGAAAGCCGATTTTTACCTAAAAAGGACTTGTTCTATTTAAAATAAGATGCTTCTGAATGAAATCAAGTCATATTTGGGCAGATATCCCCTTTGAATGACAGTATTTGGACTTTAATACATTTTTTGCAAGTCAAAATGGCTATTTTGTGTTGTAATGGTCCTTTAAAAGAGTTCCAGCTGTTTTGTGAGCTCAGGTCTTTAAATCATGCATCTCCTGAAGGAAATCTAGTCATATTTAAGTAGAAATAACCTTTGAGTGACTATACTGTGCCTTCAATCAATTTTTGACAGGTGAAAACCGATTGAAAACTGCAAAACACATAGAAACATGGGAAACTCGTGCTATATACGGCCAGATCAGATAAAAAACAATGCAGAGTCACGAGGATCGTTGCAAAAGTTATCATATCTTTATTGAAAACCCTCCAGTAAATCATATTTATTGTAGTGTAGTCTCCAATGTCAGTGTCATGATGGGTTCACTGAAAGCGACCCAAGAATGCAGAACACCACTGACGGACACAAGGATGAAAGGTTAACAGTTTTATTTTGCACAAACACACTGAATATTCTGGTTCAGGTTCGGGGCCTGGATTCTGGTTCACCGGAGTCTCCATGAGAGACAGTTCAGTTAGCGTTGCCAACAGAGGTTTGATTTCCAGAAGTCTACTGATTGTACCTTGAGGGTTCTTGAGGTTAGCTTTGGGAGAGTCACTGTTGGTTCTGGAGAAGAGTTCATCAGCAGAGTCCGTAGCTGCTTCAGCGTCTCACGTCTACTTAGAACAGACCTTGGTTTTGGGTTACCCAGCTCAAGTTTAGAGCTGCTTGGAGGTTCTCTGTGAATCTTCAGGTTTGGCTCAGAGGGTTGGCTCGGCAGGTTAGCTCTTCCAGAGCTTTCACAGAGGAGGCACAGGTTTCCTGGAAAACAGACACAGGGGTTAGAATCCAAGCTGGATTCAAAAGTCATAGATTTACTCTGAGGATCTAGGCTTAAGCGCTGACCAACTGGAACAACACTGCGGCGTTGAGGCAAGGTCTGAAGACAGTTTAAGTAGTGGATCCTCTGATGATCTTGACGAGCTGCAGCTGTGCAGGAGGCTCCCTCAGAGGATCCACGGCGGACTCTGCTGGAGAAAGGTGGAATTTCTCCAGCTCCCAACAGTCAGGGCTACACAAAGTCATCAGACCGAGTATAGAAACATGTCTATCACTTAACTGCTGTTATGTGACAAACGTTAAGCTTTCGAATCTTTAATTAGGCCTATATTATAATTTAATTAGGCCTATATTAAATGCAACTGTGTGTATCTGCATGTGATGACCGTTTAATCCAGAGAAAAGCAGGTTTACGCTATCGCTCAGCGGGCTGCGGTGCGCGCTTCCGCGAGCGCAATCAGATTCTCGCAGACATTCACTTTTTTGCACGACACCGGGATTTATGGCGCAAATTGATCACAATAATTAAAATAGCCTGCGCTTTGTAAAGTGAAAAAAGTCGTAACATGCAAATTTGTAAAAACAAATTAACATGGCACGGAACCACCATGTTTGTTTCGTTTTAAAGTGGGAAACGTAAGTTTCTCAGGTAGCTCATCTGATGCTTTCCTTACCTTGTTAGTAGGTTACAGACAGTGATAAGGTTGGCTACTTATTTTACTATTAATTTCATTTGAATTAGCTTAAGCAACGTTTATATTTCCTTTATAAATAAATTAACTTGCAAATTATGAGGGCAAGACTTTTAAAGTTTAAATCTTCTGGCAAGGTTAAAGTAAAGAAGATCCTGCAATTTATGGAAGTAAAGCAGAATAAAATCCAGCAAGATCAGTAATATGTCAATTAATTATATGCCAGATTCCCATGTAAACATCTGTCTTTGGAGGATGTGTTTTTTAGCACCCCTAGTTCTCTCATTTTTATTCCAAATACAAATCTCTATGGTTAAGTATTTTCTCAAGTAGCAACTTTAACTGCTATACTTTCCTGTCTTAAAGCTGCAGTCTGTAACATTGAGAAGAGAGCAGACTTGGACTGAAAATTTGAAGAAAAACAGGTTTCACGTCACTCCCCCACCCTCTCTGCTTCACTCATGCCCCACCTCCAAGCATGCCCCACCTCCAAGCTCCACCCCTCTCACAGCATCTGCGCGGCTACCGCATGCGACCACAAGCGTCCAAGCAGCGTACGCGGCATGGAGTGTGAACCGGTAAGAGCGATAACTCACCTCCAAGCAGCTAGATATAAGATGCTGGTTATACCGAAATTTGCCGTGTAAGCAGTTGTCGGCAGGGGCAGTAAGGGCAGTTTCTCTTTCGCTGGTGGCTGTCGCTCCGCCATGACTTCCACTCGCGTCCTCCTGACTGCGGCAGCCGGGCGCTGCGGCAGGTTAAGCGGTGAGGGGGGGGGGAGCTGTGATTGACACTCCATCAGACGCTCCTCTGGCTGTGATTGGTTGTTTTGACTCGTCCCGAATTATTCTTTTCAGATTGAAATACAGGCAGTATGCGGGACCAATTGAAGCAGTTTTTTTCACAGGTTACATATCACATGTACTGCTGTCTGGGCATAGGGACAGTTTTAGCCAATATGACAAAAAAGTGATTTTTAAAAACTTACAGACTTCAGCTTTAAAAGGCAGAACTCTTCTAGTCTAAAAAAAAACGAATTTGTTGAAATGGGGGGACCTATTGTTTGAACCCCTTAGGGGCTTTTAAAAACAAAAATGTCTTTTTTTGCACTTTATGAAACAAAGTACCCTATATTTTGTGGATGTACAGCTACATTTCTCATGTAAGTTTGCATAGTTTTAACACATTTATTTTTCATATTGCACCAGTACAGTTAATGAGCAACCTGTACTTGTGTGCTTGTTTGTTCTGTCTAAAATGTTTATTTTGGAATAAAGCGGTTAATATAAAAAATATTTTTTGTCCGATTAATCGAAAAAATAATCGTCCGATTCATCGATTTTTAAAATAATCGTTAGTTGCAGCCCTAGCACAAACAATTAATTACTTAATTCATATGATTAAATCAAGAATTTTTGTTAGTTTTTTTCCCAAAGAATTGTAATAATAAAATCACTTTTTCCTTTTGAAAACGTGTCAGCCTCAGAAAACTCATGATATCACAGCTCTTTAATCGGAGCCTATGTTTAAAGCTAAGAAAGAGTAAAAATTGTTGTATATAAAAAAACAGAGTTCAATAGGAAAATTACACATAAATAAAAGCAAAATATCAAGTTTGTTTTCTTTACAGCATGAAAAAATAACAGCTAAGTAAAAGGTCACCCCTGTTGTAGAGATTAAGTGCTTAAGTAAGGTTTTTATGAAAATAATTATCCTTCTTATTTTGTAAGGAGTTAGCAAAAATATAATTACTTGAAAGCAAGTAGGACATTCAATTGCCAGTGTGTATAGGACCTTTACACCACCAAGAAGCAGGAAAAAGAAAAGTAAGAAAAGAAAGTGGAAAGACACCCAAACAAAAGAAAACACCAGAACAGCTATTAGGTGCAGAACAAATTTTAGAAAAAACAAGCTGTAAGACACATGCTGACTTAACCTTGGTTCCATCGGACTTGCAAATGACAGCTTGCTTATTCTGGGTTTGCTTTTTTCAGTTTTCAGTTTCACTTAATTAATAAAAAAACTGCATAGAAATATAGTCTTAGTTAGTAATTAAGTGTATGTTATTGGCTTTTTATTTAAATTGTAAAGATGTGAATGATCAGGAGATTATTTGATTAGCAAAATAGTTGCTAGTTCCTGCTCTTAGTGAGTTCATAAATATATTTCATTTTAAAGGAACTGACCTGAGAACTTCAATCGGCGAATATGCTTGAGCAGGTGGGTTCCGTTGATGGGATCCATTTTAGCGCAGAGACCCACCTTCCCAGGGCAGAGTTCTTTGTGCATGTTGTGTAAAGCATGAGCCATTGAATACACCGCATCAATAACAAACTGCACCTTTCCTTCTTGCTCGTAATGCGAGTCCTTTCCTATTCGCTCCTGATCTGAAAGACAAAATGACATTTACAAATTAAAGTCATGTATATTCTAATATTTGTTTAATTTATGTTGTATTATTATTGGATTAGGTTGGATCAACTTAATGACATATATATCTTTATGTGTTTTTTAAAGGACTTTTTATGACAACAAATAAGAAGAAATAGAGGTCATAGTCCTGAAATATCTGTGTTATTGTTTGGGCCATTCTAGAAGCCTATATCCCATTACACATATGGGAAATGTATTTTAGTCATACAGGAAGATACAATGACATTAAAGTTGCATGCAAAGCATTTAACACAGCATCATAAACAATGTAAGCAGATGAGCCTCCCACAGATTTTTGAAACTTGTCAAAACGTTCTTCAAAATTAATGACACACCTTTCATATGAAAACAAGCATGAGCTGCCAGGCCATAACACAAATTTTAGGTGGTAATTACAGAGATTACCCAATGATAGCCTCACCGTACCTAAATGCTTGCAACTTTATGACAACCTTCTTTCAGCACTGAGTTATCCCTTTCTTCAATATGAATGATGCTTAAAAGTTAACAATTACGGACTGACAACTTTCTCTATTTTCTAATTAATTTGGCTCACACTCACAGAGCACTCAAATTGAATTTCCATGGAGCAATTGAATCATGCAGCCCCTCCATTTCGGTATGCAGCGTAAACTTAATCTATCTGTATGATATATAAAGGCAGCCAGATTGAGGACTTTGGAACTTGGGTGATATGCTCAATTTTCTTATTTTTAGTAAACCTGCTTGCAGTAGATTCCTGCTCAGCTGAAGCTGTTTGATTGACTCAACAGTTAAAATTACATTAATTATTGATTTATGTTTGGAATCAAGTTTGTGTGGGTTGTGTTTTTGTGTGTTTTCCCTCCACCACCAGGGGGCGCCTGGTTCTCGTTGGCCTTCTCACACACCTGCGGATGGTTGCCTCATTACCAGAGGACTCTTAAGCTGCTGACTGCCACTACCTCGACGCCAGAGTGTTTTCCAGTTTTGGGTACTCAAACAAGCAGAGTTTTGCTCAAACTGTCAAACTGAGTTTTTTTGTCACCTGAGTCTTTACCATGTTTTTTTTTTTTTTTTCCTTTGCCTCTCGGCAGGAAGTCATCCTTCAAACTGGACTTTTTGGACACTCTCCCCCTGGAAGGATTGTCTGAGCGTCAAACTGAGCTGAGGATTCAAACAGGTGCTTTAGATCAACTTTTCCCCAAGGATTGTTTGGGCTTCACACTGAGCAGGGGATTCATCTCCACAGGAAACCGTTCAAGTACCATAGACAATCTAAGTGGCAGTCAGCTCCTCTGGTCCTCAAGGAAAAACCTCAACCTGGGTAAACCCTGTCCACCCTCTGAAGAGCAATTCTATTACTGGAACAACCCACACCAACTGGATTCAAAGAAAGACACATTTTCTGGAAACGTGAGTACTGTTGCCTTTATTCCCTTTTACAAATCGAAACACAAATTTCCCTCTGAGCCTGAACCAGGATCTTCCCCTTCACTTTTCAGTCCCAGTTCGCCAGTGTTCAGAACAGCACTGGATCCTTCTCTACCAGTTCATAATAAACCTGTTAAACCCTCCCCTGGTCTCTCTGTTTGGTTTTCTGCATATGGGTCAGATCTTTGGATAAAATCATGACAATTTAAAATTATGACTGTCAGTGTAGATTCTGAGTTGAGAGAAAAACTAAAATAATCTTTATATAAATATAGGTCAAAATAATATCATGCAATCTGTAAATGATTCAGGACCTAAACAATTACTATAGATGGATTCACAGAAAGAGTTTAGTCAATAAACTTTATTTGAGGCTACAAATTGTGCACAATATTAGCAAAAAATATCTATCTTAGGACTTGTTCACAGAGTAATGTAAATATATCATTGAAGTGTGCCCCACTTATTAAAACTTGGCTTTTAGCCTCGTAGAGCACCTTAAGTTGGGCTGATCTGTGCAAGCTATTTGGAATGGACCTCTTAAATGAATGATGTTGCTGTAGTCCAAAAGGCATAGAAGAAAATGCATTGCTCCTCTGTGAGTCTTATTCTTTCACCACTGAATGGGTCCTGCCTCTTGCAATTAGCTGGAAGGTAAACATTGGAATCACTGTAGAGGAGCAAATCAATTTCAATATCTTGAGGGGAAGTTTTTCTCTTCTGGGAAATCTCATCAGTTATATATATATATATATATATATATATATATATATATATATATATATATATATATATATATATATATATATATATATATATATATATAAAAAACTCTCTTGTATTTCCACTGAGTACAGATGCAATTCTCCCTAAGCTTTTGCATTGGATCTTTCGCTGGCATGCTTTTGCCTTTTTGTCATAAACATTGATATGACATCAGTAGCTTAAACAATCTTATGTTAACTCAAATTTGAGTGAATCCTGACCTTGCAGGTAAACAATTAAGCAAAGATCACAAGTATAAATTGATATATTTATATCTGGACAAAATTTAATCCCTCTATAGTCTCAATGTAATAACTGGTGATTGGAGTTAATATTTGTTTGGGCCGAGTTGTTGCATAGTTTTTGTAATTGTTAATTGCTCTAATAAGGTAAGGCCTGAGCAAAAGACCCAATATGTCAATCCAAACTCATCCTTTCTCTCCATAAGCCTCAAATCATAATGCATTCACATTGTAACTCTGCTGTATGTGGATAAGAGAGTATTTAAAAAAATAAATCAGGTGTGTTCAATTTAGATTAACAATAGACTAATTACTGCGGATAAGCTAATGATAAAGCTGAATACATATGTATTTACAAAACTGCAGAATAGAATTCAATTAGGATTTGCAAGTTAATAAGAGTCTGACAAGGTTTATGCTGCCAAACTCCCTTCAATTATGATTAACGTTAGGAAAAAAAACAGTATATTTAATGCTATGAAAATAACTTTGCTTGTGTATTTTTTACCAGAACTGTTTGGTGAAACCAAGAGTGCATAAAATTGTTGTCTATCTAAATGTGTTTAATTGGATATGATTTAGATTATCCCTGTAAACGATATACAATGATAAACCTTTAGCATTTTAGGCAGAAAATTATTTAAAAAATTTAAATTTAAAAATACATATACATAAATAAGAATATTCTTACATTTTAATACAGTTTTGAACTCAGAGACGTAGACCTTTTTGTACAGTTTCTGTCAGTTTCAGCTCATTATACAGTACAGTAGCACTGTAATAGCATTGGTGTAAGTCAGCGAATATATTCTCTTGACCTCAGATATTTGATTTATATGTGTATATGTACTTTTAGATCTCAGCGCTGCTTTTGATACAACCTATCATAATATTATTGTAGTATGTGTCAAATTTTCTCTGGGAATTAAGGGAACTCTAAGATGTAAAAAAAAATGCATATATATATATATATATATATATATATATATATATATATATATATATATATTATTTTTTATTTTTTTTACCAGAGTTATGGCGATGCTACTTTAGATTTGTCTATATACCCTGATGAAACTTCCCTATTGTCTAAACTACAGAAATGTCTTTAGGACATAAATATTTATGACTTAAATATGTCTGGTATTGAATTTAAGAAAGAGAAGAAGTTACTTTGGACTAGTCTTTTTAAAAAGAAGCTGATCATTCACTCACTTTGGGTGGAATTAAGTTGGTCTCCTATACTAACATAAAATCATTAGTGTTTTTTTTTTTTTTTTATCAGAAATTTGTATTTTATATCCCATGGACATTAGCCATTTTTTATTAAAAACCTTTATTGTTATATTAAAAAAGCTAAATTGCTACACCAGGCGTCAATAACATTAAAGAGTCTGGATGTTGTTGTAAATAGCAGCATTATGTAACAAAGCATTTTTGATACCGTTAGTTATGGATAATATTACAGATGCTTGCCAATGTTTTAAACAATTTTTGTCACTCACTGCAATCTAAAATAGGAAACCTCAACCTTAGGAGGTCCCTTTTTGTTATCTGTCTTTCATTCCTGCACCTCACTTCACACCAGGGGGCTTTAATGTCCCCTATTATCTCATGAGCTTCTGAAACGCTTGAATTATTGTTGGAGGTTACGGCTTGGTAATTAAGAGCCACAGGTCCCTGATTGGATAGAGATTGTCACAGTTTTGGCTGGCATGCTGATACCATGGGGAATCCTTTGAGCCATAGTGGGTGTGAGAGTGATATTTCCCTTGCAGGCTTGGCAAGCCACCCACACTTACTTTGTGTTGTGTATTCTCCATAAGCCTGCTTTCCTTTTCCCCACTGTCTCTCCCTTTAGCTTCCCTTCATCGGAATTCTGGCTCTCTCACACACATTTTCCCGGCTGGCATTTCAGAGAAACCCTTTTAGGTTACATAGAGCACAGGCAACGTGTGGGTGTTCCTCATGGAGAAGTCACACAAAACTTTATGTGACAGAGAGTGTGTGGGTAAAGACTTTTGACCTTTTTATTGTTCTTGTGATGCGCCAAAGGCAATTCAGTCTTTTCCTGCCAAGTCAGTTGGTGCCACTGTTATGTGTCCCAAATTTATCTTCTTTTTAATTTTTTTAATTTCTTCTAACTTCTATGTAGACTTATGTCATCTATATTACATCTGAAAACTATTATCTTTCTATGTAGATAGTAAAATCTTAATAACATAACTTAATGATAGTTTTTTTTTACTACAACAAAATGAAAATATAAAAAAAGCAACAAAAAAAGTCAAGGTTTTAATGACATACCCAATTATCAACAAAACCATCTTTGATTACTGTTAAAGTAAATAGTTTTTTTTTTTTTAAATCAACATTATAGGGTATTGGATTACACATGAGATAAAATATATAGTAAAAATTAAGGTTTTATTAGTGTTAAATGTTAAAACAGAGTTAAAAAGTGTCAAAGCTGAAATACTGCCAAGCATGTCCGAAGACTTTAACAAACATTCACAGCTTATAAAATATGGAGCTCTCTCAGAAACTAAAAATAGGAATATTATAAGCTAAATAATGCAAAAAAAAACTTTATTGATGACTACAATTTTAACTAATGATAATTTAGTACAGTAAAAAATGTAAAACTTTTCGACCTTTTGCCACATTTTAGGGTTCAAATATAAAGATATAAAATTTGTAATTTCTTGTTAGGAAACAACAACAAGTGGGACACAATCATGAAGTGGAATTAAATTATCTGGACGTTTTTAACTCGTACAAATAAAAAACTGAAGACTGGTGAGTGCAAAATTAATTGGCCCTTTATATTCATTGTAGCACACTATCTAGATTTTCAGTGAAAATCTCTTAAAAGAACCAATGTTGACCTAAATGACTAATGATGAGAAATAGAATCCACCAGTGTGTAATCAAGTCTCCTTATAAATGCACCTGCTCTGCGATCGTCTCAGAGGTCTGTCTAAAGCGCAGAGAGCATCATTAAGAACAAGAAACACACCATGCATGTCATAGATACCATCTTGGGGAAGTTTACAGCCGGATTTGAATACAAAAAGATTTCAAAAGCATTAAACATCCCAAGGAACACTGTGCAAGTGCTAATAATATAAATGGAAGGAGTATCAGACCACTGCAAATCTACGAAGACCCGTCCATCCCTCTAAATTTTCAGCTGAAACAAGGAGAAGACTGATCAGAAATGCAACCAAGAGGCCCACGATCACCCTGGATGAACAGCAGAGATTTATATCTGAGGTGGCTGACTCTTAACCTGACAACAGCCAGATGCATGTCTCGCTCCGCCTAGCTCCACTCACATACATCTGGGACACCGCTCATTGAAAGATTTCCCCAAACGAATTTATGTTCTGGCCAATCAGGATGCAGGGTGGGTGTTTCCTGCATGTGACGTAGTGGAGAAGCGAGTTCTGTAAGTCATTTGTCTATACTTTGTTGGTTGGCTTCTTTTTTTAAAATAAGTCTGCTGTGCACAATGTTGCCTTTTATCCGCACATTTTCATGGCACAAATGACATTGATCATTTACCGACATTGCGCTGATTCCACTGTTGCTATTTCCAAGATGTCGGCTGTTCTGTTCTGTTTTTTCCTGCGTAGCTCTCACAGCGTCACGGGTTAGCTTCGGTGTGAGTGGTTGAAATAGCATGTCGATAAAGATGACAGACAAGTGGCTTCTCCAATCATATGCAAGGAGTTTTGATAAGGCCCAGCCTTCAGTAAAGGCAATTCCTATGGCGGTGTCCCAGATGTATGTGAGTGGAGCTAGGCGGAGCGAGACAACAGCATCTGGCTGTTGTCAGGTTTGCTGACTCTGTCCATAAGACAACAATCAGTCATATATTATACTGCACAAATCTGGCGTTTATGGTAGAATGCCATTTCTTAAAGACATCCACAGCCAAGGTGTTAAGGGGATCTGTTTTTGTGGCCTTAGGATCTCTTTTATTTGCAGATGATGTGGTTTTATTGGCTTCTTCAGGGCATGATCTGCAGCTCTCACTGGAGCAGCGAGATCCCGGATACAAGAGGCTGAAATAAGCTTTCTCCGTAGTGTGTCTGAGGTCTCCCTTAGAGATAGGGTGAGCAGCTCAGGCATCCGAGGAAGACTCAGAGAAGAGCCGCTGCTCCTGCAGATCGAATTGAGCCAGTTGAGGTGGCTCGGGCATCTGTTTAGGATGCCTCCTGGACGTCTCCCTAGTGAGGTGTTCCAGGCACGTCCCACCAGGAGGAGGCCCAGGACAAACTGGAGGGACTATGTTTCTCAGCTGGCCTGGTAGCGCCTTGGAATTCCCCCTGAGGAGCTGGCCCAAGTGGCTGGGGAGAGGGACATCCCTACTGAAGCGGCTACCCCCACGACCCAACCCCGGACAAATAAAATATCCAGGTGTTAGAATGGCCAAGGCCTGCTAAGAAGCACTGAAGTTCTCATGACAGTAAAGACTCACTGATAACTTTATACAGGCTGTCTCCATACAGTACCATACTGTCTTCTACACGCACTCACACACACCCACACACTCATATGGACTGGGTGATGTGTTAGGAACAAAAGGACGCCATATAATTTGATGGAGATGAAAATTATCAACCTACAGAGGGCTGAATTCAAAGACACCCCAACAATTACAGTGAAAACATGATGCGGCAGGCTACTCCATTTTGCTGGAATTTCATTGCAGCAACTCAAAATAGTATTCAGTAATTTGTATGGCCCCAATGTGCGTGTATGCATGCCTGACAACGTCCGGGCATGCTCCTAATGAGACGACGGATGGCGTCCTGGGGTATCTCCTCCCAGATCTGGACCAGGGCATCACTGAGCTCCTGGACAGTCTAAGGTGCAACCTGGCAACGTCGGATGGATCGAAACATAATGTCCCAGTGGTGTTTTATTGGATTTACTGTAGGTCAGGCGAGCGCGGGGGCCAATCAATGGTATCAATTCCTTCATCCTCCAGGAACTGCCTGCATACTCTTGCCACATGAGGCCGGGCATTGTCGTGCACCAGGAGGCACACAGTACCCACTGCACCAGCATAGGGTCTGACAATGGGGATTTCATCCCGATACCTAATGGCAGTCAGGGTGCCATTGTCTAGCCTGTATAGGTCTGTGCGTCCCTCCATGGATATGCCTCCCCAGACCATCAATGCCACGTCTTGTTGGCAGCCGATTAGCTGAATCAACCTCATTCTTTAGGCAGGGACTGAACTTTAAGACCAGGTTTGTGACTCACATGTTCATTATCATCCTCCGCTAGATAGACGTGGTCACTAACCTGTTTTCTCCTCCTGCAGAGGTTACTGCTTCAGACATGGACACTGTTCACTGCAGCTCCTTTTCTAATAAACATTTTGAGAAATCCAACTGTCTATCTGCCTTGATTACTGAGTCAGACTGTTCTGAGTATGACCCTTGCGTCCCCTCTAAATGTATTAATATTTTATACTTACTTTTATCCATTTATTCATATATTTTTTTGCTTTGTGGTTTTAGAGTCTGAATATCTCAAATATGGATGAATTAACAGTGAAAGTAAACATTTTAAATTTTACTTTAAATTTTTTTTAAAGTATCAACAAGCGATTTAAATAATTGATAGAAGTATCACACCTTACTGTAATTTGAAGGGCTTTTGCAAATATATGAAGCAAAAAAAAAAACATTTGAAGTTACCCTGAGGTTATTATATTAACTTAATATTATTTATCATTCGTAGTTAATATTAGAAAATTTTAACTAGGAAAGGATCTAAATTTCAATAACTCTGTTAAATGAATAAACCATGTTCTCTGCTGAATTTTATTTTTGAAATTCAAAAGAAAATCATGCTGTTCAAGCTTCCCAAAATATTTCCTATCTTTTGCCCAGTGCATTCTGGGAAACATTCCAGCCACCCTGTAAGGCTCTTCAGGATAAGCGGTTTAAAAAATAGATGGTTGGATGGAAAAGCTCATGCTCCCTTTGTCTGTAGTGCTTTGTTTTCTGCAGTTCTCCCACATCATTAATGCCTGAACAAAGCAGGGAGCACAGTTTGAACAATTCCAGTTTTACTTTAGCTACGTTTTCCAAATGAATCAATATCACTTTTACATCTTCTTCACACATGAATAGGAGCATTTCTCACCTACTTTTTTCCAGCGAGTTGTGCCCATCTTTCTGCTTTGATCATGCTTAGAAGTGGAGTTACCTTTTTTTCCGATAGTGATAATTCTGTAGGACGCTGCATATGGCTCTCGCACAGCTGCCATATGCAGCAGCTCGTCACCAGAGCAGAGACAATGCACATGTCACAAAAGAACTCAACTAATGCTAATTCCCCCAAACGCAACAGAATAGTGCAGCTCCAAACCAAAATATATACACCAAAATATCTTTAATCCTCTTCAGCCAAGGATTTGATTAAAGCATTGCTCTTTAAGGACAAAACAATAGTAGCAGCTTGCCATCATCAGGCTGAGTAAGGGCTTTATAAGGTATGGCAAGGCAAGTTTATTTGTGTAATACAGTTCAGTACAAATACAATAGTTGTGTCCGACCACCTGCCCTAATCACGTGGTTATTTAATTTTAGATTAGTATCCCAACGTCGAGTGGATGAAAAAGTAGTGGACTCAAAATTTCCCACGATTTACCTTGAAAAGTAGTGATTATTCATGGTCATTAGCAGAGTACATATATCAGAATGCTCTCCTTGCAAAGCATCATGGGATTTGTTGCGGCGGCGAGAAAAGAAAAAAAAATGGCCCGGGAACTGTGCAGGGAGCCGGAGATATGTGATGTGATTTACTTTGAATGAAAAAAAAATATTCAGGCTTTAAGCACTTTTACAGTCTTCTGGAAGTTTGTTACAGATAAATCGAGCTTACAAACTGCATGGTGCTTTTCCATGTTTGGTTCAAGTTATGGGTGTCCAGAGTAGGATTGGAAGACCCGAATGGTCTGGCAGATTGACACACTGACAACAAATATATGTAACAAATAATATGTATTTAGGGGCTGATCCATTTAGTGTTTTATAGACTAAAGGGAGCAAGTGGAAAGACTTCACAACCAGGCTAATGTGCTCTGCTTTCTCAGTTTAAGTGAGAACACAGGCAGTAGTGTTTGGGATCAGCTCTCCGATCGACTTTTTAGGCAACCCTATGAAGACACTGTTGCAGTAATCAATTCTACTAAAGATAAAAGCATGATTTAGTTTTTCTAGATCCTGCTTGGACATTAGATCCTTTAGTCCTAGAAATGTTCTTCAGATGATAAAAGACTGACTTAGTAATTGGCCTTATGTGCCTCTGAAGGTTCAGGTCTGAGTCCATCATGATACCAAAGGACCCATTCTAGAGAGATGCTACAGTACCAGAACCTGAGGAAAACAAAACTATACCAAGCTGGGATTGAGGTCAGGACTGATCTGAAGAGGAGGGCGGCAGAGTTTGTGGATGTTGTGGAATCACAACTTCGGAAGATGCAGAATCCGGACTTAACCAGAGGGCCCTAGTAGATACTCTGGGAAAGAGAGAGGTCGGTCCTATGTAATCACGGACACTTTTTTTCAACAAGGCACAGCGAAAGGACAGAATACCACTATCCTAGAAGGAGAATAAATAGGAGATGAGGAGAAGCAAGCTATCCATATGGTAGGGTTGAGTCAACAGAGAGCATGGAGAAAATGGGAGCAAACAGTACAGCATCAGGTCTCATTGACCAAACTCTGGAAAGCTGAGCCTCATCATTTATTTTTTGCATGGTATGCCTACTCTTTCTACCCTTTACACTTAAATCGTGGAAAAAGTGGAGTCACCTGCACCTCTTTTGAGAGGAACTCTTAAGAAAATCCTCAACAGCTTGCATGACTATGTCATCAAAGCAATAGTTGATACTATCTGCATTGGGATCAGCTACTATTAGAGACTTTGTCCAGTGATGAACACCAAGTTTATCAGAGCTCAAAAGAAGGCTCCAATATTTGATACCCATTGACCTGTAAGCAATGACATGACTGAGATTAAGACCTCATGTGTCAGAGGGCAGTTTTTTTTTTTTCTTGGAGCTCATGTGGTCTGGTAGGATTAAAATAAAGAATGAATTCAAAGGCAGAAAGGGGGCAAATAACTTTGGGCCAGTAGGAGAGTGCAAGAGCAATTGATGGCTGGCAAGGTGTGAACTCAATGAGTTGGGATGTAGAGAGTTTGTGGGCCAATACCTCAGTAAGCTTTAAAGGATCTGCATCACAAGGGCCACCTAGTGAGAAGCCATGAATTTTGTCACTAATGCATTAGAAGTGCCACAGAGGTGGCTGTGGGTCAGGAGGAGAGATGTATGGTAACGCTTTCCATCTCTGATCAGGTTAAGTCAACTTGGCGAGGAGGTCTGATTTTTGAAAGCATGGGACTCCTATGATCCTCGGTTACATCACTAATGTGATGTATGCTCAGGAGGATGTACTTTGAATGAGGGTATTAAAATGAACACTCAAATGCCTTCATACCTTGATTTGTTAAATGATCTAATAAATATTGATATCAGCAAAAATAACCTGAGCAAATAAAAAAATACACTTTAAAAATTATTTAATCTATTAGAAAATGCATTTCATATTGTTCATGTTTATCACCCTTTCCGTAACATAAAAGATGTTCTCTTAATGTTGTGTAAGGCTTTGTTTTTTCTCTTTTTTTTCCTCTTATTTGATGATTCATATAACCAGTAACAGTAAAAGTCACCATAAGTTTTACAAGAGTTACTGATGCTCAGTAATTAGATCATCAGCTCAGTGATTTTTGTAGATTTAAATATCTACATTTCGTATAAATATCTCAATTTTGTACATAATGGATGCACAAATCTATTTTGCGGATTAACAGCATTTTTTTGTTGTTGTTGTTGTTGTTCTACCCGACATTGATGTAATGGTAAAGTGATATACAGTAGAAAGTACAGTTGACTAAAGGCAACATATATGACATAATAACAGAGGGTCCTAAAATTTCCAGCTTATCCTTATGTCCATTGTTAGTGGTGAACTAATACTAAACACATGGATATTGGAGCCTTTGAGGACCCAAGTGCAGAGAGGAATAGGCACAGATGAGTTTGAGATGATTTAATTAAAGTCCAAGGGGAACGGAGGCAAAAATCCAAATATACAAAAATACTAAAAAACCAAACTAAAACCAATAAACGCCAGGGGAAATACTCAAAGGAATCAACAGACTAGAAAGCAATGAAACAACATTAACAACACAAGAAACCAGCACCGACTGAAGGTTCTGCTGCCCTTTTAAGCCCAGCTCTCTGATGAGAAAGATTATTTTCACCTGTGTATGCTACCCAGGTTCTCCACAAAGATCCTCTCTGTAAGAGATGCATAACTCGCACTCACTCACACACAGGAACCCTGACTGAAATTGTTGTAAAGGAAATTACCTGTGGCATTACAACAGCTGACATGAGTCAGAGTAATATACATTTTCTCAGCATAGATTTAATTAGCTGGTGTTTTGCAACACTCACAACTCTGCCACTCAGTTTTTTTCTATTTTTATTCTGTACACAATACTGTGTTTCTCTACAGCTGTGATATAAGATGCTATAAAGAGAACCTGTTTTGTCATTCGATTTCTCTTGCACATTTAAATGTGTGAGGTAGAATCTAAAAATACATGAGATATATTTACTTTATTCCTACTCATGTAAAGAAGACAGTAAACAATGCAATATATATTTTGATCTCAAATGAAATTAGTCTTTATTTTTGTAAAGTAATCTTACAAAAAAATTTCCTTTGCAATGATTACACAAAAAATAAGTATACAAAAAAATCTAAAGTATTTGCAAACTACAATAAGTTAATCAGTTTTTTTTTATTTATTATTTTAATACAATAATACTGGAAATTTGCTGGGGACTGCTTATACAGGAGGACGACGGGAAATAGGGTAAAGCAATTTGCAAGAAAGTTGCAACAGTAATAATAAAAGCAATAAGTGTGATTGTTTGTTACACACCTTGTCAATACTTATATTTAAAATAATCCAGATATTGTTAATCCAACACTGAGTAGACTTTGTTTTATGCCTGAAGTTGGCTTATACTGCAGTTATTTTAAATGTATGTATCAGTTCATAATGTAGACTAATACTGTAGAATCATTAGCGCAAGCATATTCATCAAACTAAGGTTTTTAATATTAATTAGTTAATTTGTAGTTAAAGTTTCACATCTAGTAAACTTGAATGTCAAGATCAATATGATTTAGTGTTGCTTTAATTCACCACCTCACCCCCTCTGCATTGCCAGTTTCTCTTCTGCAAACTGAACATTAGCATGGGTCAGAGTTGCTGTTAGGATGGCACATATTTTTTACCAATTTTTTTATTTACAGTCCAAATAACATTCGTATGAAAAGTGACGTATGTGTGACGATCTCGGCACTGGTGCTGGCTTAATCTCCAACTCCTCACACCTGCTCACTCCACCCTGCCTGCAATTATCTCTAATTGGTCCCACCTCTATATATAGCTCATTTGGATCTGTTCCCAGTGCCAGATCGTCTCAAACCATCTTTTGAGTACCTTCCAGCTCTTCTACTTTTTGCCTGCCTACCTGTTACCTGACCTGTTTTTGCCTTTTTTCTCTCCGAGCCTGCCAAACCCCTTATCTGATTCTGACTGCCTGCTCTGAATCCAAACCAGTAAACGGACCCTCGAACGGACCTGGACCTCTCTTTTGGATTGCCCCTCTGTACCTTCGCTTGGACCCCGTCTCTGAATCCACAAACGAACTGCCTCTGGAGCTCATCGGCCTAAGCCCTCAGCTGACCATCCGCCGCTCAACGGCCACCGTTTCCACAAGCCCCTTCATCGATCGGACTCCTGCCCCGGACCCTAAGCGGTGCTAATCGCCCACCCTGCGACCCAGTAACAGGTTAGTGATCCAGCCTCAGTTCCTCTCTAGCTCTCTGATTGCTGATCACTAACCTGTTGTCTCCGCCACAGGGGATTTCCTGACCGAGAGCCGCCTGTACGCTCCCCTCGCCTTCCATTATAAATAAAAACTGTTGCATTCTGCTTACCGTTCTGAGTTGTTTCCTGGGTCCAAAATCCTGTACGTTACAGTATGAAAGTTTAAGGTTATGTTTTATGTGTATGCAACCATTATGAATAAGACCTCAGTTTTCCTTAAATAAGGTATACCTTTTTTTTAAATAAGTTAAAGGTTACCCATACAGCAGCACCTCTGTATTTTGTCGTTTTCTAAACTTTGGCCTAAAAGATTAGTGTCTATGTTTGGACCTGAGGTGCTTTTACAGCAGTAGGTGTCACCAAACCCTTATATGCAAATTGCCGCAAGATCAATATGCCAATCTTATTTCAACGGTTATTGGGGCCATGGTCACCATTTTTAAGTCAATTTTTATGTGCTTACATTATTCAATATGCAGATCATATTCTAATGACCAAATCACACAAATTAATGTGTGGATAATATGCAGGTGTTTACTACATGCAAAGAGATTTTTTCGAAATCTGAAATTTGTTTTGATATTTACCATTATTACCTCCATTGTCGTAGCTTTGAACCTCATCTTTCTATTATGACTACTCTCAAACTGCCTGTGGAACATGCAACCAAACTGGTTTACAGTGTAAACATTTGTATTTTTTTTTCCATTTGTGATTTGTAATCTCTGTATATTACTTGCAACACACCCACCTATTGCACATACTAAAAAAGGAATTACTTGTGCAATTTAGCACCTATTTTTTTTATTCTTTGAGGAACCGAAGAATCAGGCCCCAAATTGGTGCAAACTGAAAGTATTAATTTAGAAAAAAAAATGTAAATAGTAAATAAAGCATTGTTTTGCAAATTTTGACAGGTCCAAAATATAGCAATTCTGGTTACAAAACCAACATTCACATGGAAGGTTTCTGCACACATAGGAATAAAATGTTGAAGTCATATGAGACAGAGTTAACGAAATAACAAGATTAAAGTAGCTCTCTTATAGCACTCGGAAATGGCTTCTTCTTGGAATTACATTTCTCGTATTTGACCGAAAAAGAAAAAATTATTATAATAATTGGTGCCAACAACTGTCTCAGATGTGATATATTATTTGTTTGTTTTTATTTTTTCTTCACATACAGTAATTGTATCATTTTTTGAATATTTGCTGATCTAAAATATCCCTAAAAATTTTGTTGTTTCTAAGTGGAAAATGTAATATTTTTTTACCTCTGCCTTTACCCACAATCACAGCTCCCTTTTCTGTGGGAGCATTCTTCACTGCAAAGATGGCAGCCCTAGTTTTTATATTAATGTCATGCAGTCACCGTAAAAAACATTTGGAATTATGCCAAAGCACTGCAACCATAAATTGATTTACATAATTTAGAGTTTTTTGTTTGTTTGTTTATTTTTTTTAATAAAACAAGATAATAAAAAACATATTTCAGTTTTTAAGTTTTTTTATTGTCCTGAGCCTTTCAGTATTACCCTTCCAGTTTTTTTCTATTAAGATTCTGATTTGAATTGGATAATGTCAGTATACAACTTTTACATAGATTTGATAGTTAAGAAAAATATGCACTCTCTAGTTATGGAAATTTGCAATAACTCTAGGCTATAAGAGCTAAAGAAGTCTGAGAATGATAGTCTTACTTTAGCTTCTGATAGGAATGATCTCAATTGTACTGTGACTCTCATCAGCAGACCTCTGTTTTAATAAATATTTTCCACGGCATAGTATTTTCATTATGAGTTTCAGTACCGCAGGTATTAATTATTCAAGATAAGAGCGTGAATAATTTTCCAGAGTGCCTAATAAACGTATTCATATAATTTTTTTCACATCTTGTCACTTTAAAACCGCACTCTGCTGTACTTAGATTGATTAAATACGTAAGAACAGTACAAAGTGATAATAAAGTGGAAGGAAACTTATAGATGGTTTTACATTTTTTCCTTTACAAATAAAATCTCATTGTTCCCACATGTTTATTCAGCAACCTTTACTCTGAAAACCCTGAAAACTATTAATTTCAAATAATTGCATTCAGAACTCATCTAATTAGCAAATAACAGCCACCTTCTACTAAGTTTTTTTTTTTGAAGAACATTAGTGATCAAAAAGCATCATGAAGATCAAAGAACAGACTAGATAGCTTAGATGATATATATGTGCAGAATTTGAAAGTAGGGTTAGGTTATAAAGCAATATCAATATCAATCAATTGAAGATGGGAAGAAAAAATGGAACAGCAGCAAAATCCCTATAACTATCATTCCATGCAAGGAGTGCAATACCCATCTTAGAAACCATAGCTGTTAAGATTAGCTTTTTACTAGGCTGTTTTTGTCTTTTTTTAAGTGTGAAAAAAATGATTGTTTAAAATATAAATACTCTTAAATAGTGGCCTACACTTTTTCTAAGCCTATAGCACTAGTAAAGACACACCTCAGTGCTTCTAACTAGAGTAATACCATTATTACACTCTTTTCCTGAGGTTGCATCTATTTCCTCATATAATGCCTCCAGCATTAGTGGAGCAGAGCACATAGTGCTAGGGGGAAAAGAGGAGGCATGTAGTGCAACTAAAGCTCTAGAGAGTAAGTCATGAGGCAAGGAAGCTTTGAATTGTGCATAGCATAAGACAAATGTAAAGTGCTGATTATAATTTGACGATTTTGAGTTTGAGGTTATTCATTTAGGGGAATGTACAAAAACATTAATCTCGGTAGAAAACATTTGCACTGAATCAGATTTAGCCACCTTAAGTCTTTATAGAAGGTAAAATATAAAATGCCTTTAAAAAGAAAGGCAGAAAGAAAATGCAACTACAAAAACATAATTGCAAACTTAATACTGCTTTAGATTCTCTTTCTTTTAAAACATACTTTACTCATTCTTATTTCATGAGGAAATTCCCCAAAGCTTTTCCCAAAGATGTTCTTAATCTATCTATGCTCTATTTAAAGCTGCTGGATAATTTTCTTAAAGGAAGTGGTAAAAAGGCCCTGCATGTCATAAAATAAAACTCGAGACATAAATAACTGGCACGAAAACATAACACGAATAAAGGAAGAATAGTGATATAATATAATGATTTGGCCCTGATAGCTGGGCTGAACCGTATATATAGCAGAGGAAGCAGGTCAATAAGATGATCATGAAATGATCATGGCGAACCCGCTTGGGACAAGCGTGAAGGAAAATGGATGGATGGATGGATGGATGGATGGATGGATGGATGGATGGATGGATGGATGGATGGATGGATGGATGGATGGATGGATGGATGGATGGAAGTGGTAAAAAGTGTCTTAATATCTGTGAGATGATGTCTCACAATCCCCTGTGTTGGCGAGGACAGTAACTCCTTATAACACTGCTTTATGCATCTTCTGTCGTGACCCTGTAGAAGAGAGAGTTTGTGGCATCTTAAAGATTTCTTTCTATGATAAACGTCTTCTTGCCCTTCTTCCATAAATAGATTAAGTTCTGACATAATGTTCACATACCTGAGCTATAGATAACTGCTGCTCCTCTGGTGTTAATTGGTAGTTCCTTTGCCTGGCCTTTCAGTTTATATTGATGGCCATGCCATGGTAGTAGAGTTTTGGAAGACTAAAGGGTTAACCGTCTAACCAGGTAGTCATTGGGTGCATCAGATATTAAAAAGAATATAAGTGGCATGGTGGCTGCTTTGTGGCATGGTGTGGTAACAATTGTCTAATCCTGAAGGGAAATAAAACAAGGGCTACAATCGTAGATTTCAGAAGAAACAGCAAAAAAATTAAATACTATTATTATTACGGCAGAATAAATGGAGATAGTAGAGGAGTTTAAATATCTGTGTTCATTTGGACAACATGCTAGAGAGGAGACTGAATTGTGAAGCTGTCTACAGGAAAGGACAAAGTAAACTATACCACTTAAGAATGCTTATGTCCAGTTTAGTTTTTGCAGCAAGATGCTACATAGCTTTATAAATCTGTTTTGAAGATTAGGATCTCATCTGCCATCATCTGTCTAGCTACATCTATCAATATCTACAACAAGTTATTAAAAAGCCCTGTGAGAATTACAACAACATCTAGTTTCCTTTTGGGGTGAATAAAATAAATGTAATTTTATTAATATTATATTTAACTGCAGTGAATTGAATTTGGTTCCACTGAGTTTTATTTTTGGTTGACAGAGCAAAGGTTGAGTAAAATTTCCCATCATACTTTAAGTATATTTCAAGGATTTTTATTAGCAGAAAAAAAAAGACAAAAACAAAAGAAGAAAACATCGCACAATCTTTCTTCCACTACCCTAAAACGTTGTTGGTCTAGCACAGTCTTCCCAACCCTGTCCCACAGGACCTACTGTTCTGCATGTTCTAGGTACAGTATTTTGATACCACCACCCACCTGGGTTAAATAAAGGAGTGATTAATAGGCCTCTGCAACCCTTGATGGCTTCTGAGGATGTAATGCCAATATTTGTATTAGATCTCCAGAGAACATATAGAGTAGTAGAGCATATACTGTAGAAGTGGGACCTCTAGGCATGGATGGGAAACACTGGTCAGTCACAAAAAATTCTAGTAAACTATGTTGCTGTTTGTTTTGTGATATGACAAAATGTGATAAAAATTTTGAGGAGAATTTAAAAAAATATATATGAAGTGATAAGAAAAAGAATGACTAACATTGTATTTCATCAGTAAGAGGTCATGTGTAACTCTGATTGTCTCGTCTTATTTGAAAGAAAAGTGAAGCTAGTGATCTCAATTTTGACAACAACAGTTTAAAATTGTTCAGTTTAAGGACTCATCGAGATAAATAGAAATTGTTTAATATTTCAGACTTTTAGGAAAAATAAGCATGTATCAAAAGATGGGTGTCTTTTAGGGATTCAGGATTTTAACACACACATAATGTGAGGGATTTTTGGTCTGTACTATTCCTTAAATTCAGACAGACAATCAATAATACGAAGCTAGCACCTGCAATAACCACTGATAACTTTGGCACTTTTTTAATGTTAAAGGAACAGAGCTCTTTGATATTGAATGTGTTTTTTGGAAAGAGGTTATACCTATTTAATTTTAACCTTGATAAATGTCCCCTCATAGAGCAGAACTTACATCTTTTCCATCTCTGTATATTGTCCTGTTAAGTATGAATCTAAAATATGCAATGCTTTTCCTTTTCCATTCAGAGAGATTCTACTAAAGCTTTAAAGGTATGGCACAGAGCCGGATTCTCTACCATGCAGCCCATCTAAGCCTTTCACTCATTATGGCCATATGGGTAAACAAAAATGACTCAGCAAAAGCACAGAGCAGCAATAAACCAAGCTTTCAGATGAACTGTGGCTTTGAATAAAAAATGTATAGCTTTTGGACTTTTTATAGGTGGGCATTGCTGTCAAGAACATTTTCACGATGAGCCAAATGTGTCGCAGACATAAACAGAATATTTTCACGTTGGTTTAAAGATTGAACAAAGAGCCCTGAAATAGCTTTTTACTCAACAAGAGGAGATCTTACTTGTGCACTTTTTCAGCCCAGACCCTTTTTTCACTGCATGACGGCTGAGTTTGCAGTTGAAGTTGTTCTCCCAGAACTCAGCAAACCAGATATTCCTTCTGTTGTTTTCCAGTGTTCGGCTGATGAAGTACCTATCAAACCCTGAAAAGATTAAGGAGTTCATTGTCACAGGTGCAGCCTTGAAACATTAAGATGGTAACACCTCTGAGCTATGACTATGTTATCAAATTAAGTAGAATTCAGTGTGGTCTGTAAATCATTATACATTTTATACAGTGAGGAAAATAAGTATTTGAACACCTTGCTTTTTTGCAAGTTATCTCACTTAGAAATCAAGGAGGGGTCTAAAATTGTTATCCACTGTGAGAGACATAATCTAAAAAGAAAAATTCAGAAATCACAATACATGATTTTTTTAATATTTATTTGTATGATACAGCTGCAAATAAGTATTTGAACACCTGTCTATCAGCTAGAACTCTGACCCTCAAAGACATGTTAGTCTGCCATCAAAATGTCCACCTCCACTCCCTTTATTATCCTAAAATAGATGCACCTGAGGTCGTTAGCTACATAAAGACACTTGTACACCTCATACAATCAGTAAAAATCAAACTACTAACATGGCAAAGATCAAAGACCTGTCCAAAGACACTGGAGAAAAAATTGTACACCTCCACAAGGCTGGAAAGGGCTATGGGAAAACTGCCAAGCAGCTTGGTGAAAAAGGTCCACTGTTGGAGCAATCATTAGATAATAGAAGAAGTTAAACATGACAGCCAATCTCACTTAGAATGGGGATCAATACAAGATTTCACCTCGTGGGGTCTCAAGGATCCTAAGAAAAGTTAAAAATCAGCCCAGAACACATGGGAGGAGCTTGTTAATGACCCAAAAAGATCTGGGACCACTATTTCCAAGTTTACTGTTGGTAAAACAATAAGATGTCATGGTTTGAAATCATGCATGGCACAGAAGGTTCCCCATGCTTAAACCTGCACATGTCAAGGCCCATCTTAAGTTTGCCAATTACCATTTTGATAATTCAGACGAGTCTTGGGAGAAGGTCATGTGGTCAGATGAGACCAAAATAGAACTTTTTGATCACAATTCTACTTCAACCACATTTGGACCAAGTAGAATGACGAGTAACATCCCAAGAAAAACATCCTTAATGTGATGCATAGGGGTGGTAGTATCATGCTTTGAGGGTGTTTTTCTGCACATGGGACAGGGCGACTGTACTGTATAAGGAGAGGATGGCCGAGGCCATGTATTGCGAGATTCTGGGGAACAACCTCCTTCCCTGAGTTAGAGCATTGAAGATGGGTCTAGGCTGGGTCTTCCAACATGACAATGACCCAAAGCACACAGCCAGGATAACCAAGGAGTGGCTCTGCAAGAAGCATATCAAAGTGCTGGCGTGGCCTTGCCAGTCTCCAGACCTAAACCCAATAGTGTCAGAGGCAACCAAAGAGGATTCAAATGCAAGACTCAACTTAGGGAAAGGATGTCAAAAAGTCATTTAATACGCTACTGCACAATGAGTGGAGCAACAGGCACAAATCTAAAAAAAAAAGGCCTGTCAAAAAAAACAAGGAAAGAGCAACAGGAAGTTCAAAAAACAACTGAGCTAGACACAAAATGACAAAATGGAAAGAAAGAAACTAATCAGCAGAGCTGCATGTGGCAAATAGAGAATCTTTGGAGGGAGCTCAAACACAGAACCCTGACTGATCCAGAGAAGATCTGTGTGGAGGAGTGGGCCAAAATCCCTCTCACAGTGTGTGCAAACCTGGTGAAAAACTACAGGAAACGTTTGACCTCTGGAATTGCAAACAAAGGCTATTTTACCAAATATTAACATTGATTTTCACAGGTGTTCAAATATTCCATTTGCAGCTGTATCATACAAATACATACAAGTTAAAAAAGTCATATATTGTGAATTATGGATTTTTTTAGATAATGTCTCTAACAGTAGACATGCACCTACAATGACAATATCAGACCCCTCCACAAATTCTAAGTGGGAGAACTTGCAAAATAGAAGGGTGTTCAAATACTTATTTCCTAACTACTATTAAACATTGTAAAAAAAAAAAAAACTGTTTTCCTTTGAAGCAACAGAAAATTACCCAGAGCTCACATAGAAAATAATATTTCATTAAAATGTGCACAGAGTTGTAGAGCAAGAACATATGATTTTTGCACAATTCTCACACTGATACCTTTGATGGACTGTCGCTTCGGTAAGATGGTGACGGCTCCCTCTGCCATCTCCTCCTGGTGCACAACCGGAGAGATCTTTGAGCCCCAGCTGTCTGAACCCACCCAGATAAAATGACCTGTCTGGTTGGCCTTTTTTGCTGCATGGAGAAGCCGCCTGCGAAGGAAAAGAAACAGATGTTGCCTTGGATAAGGTCAGCATCCTAACCTGCTTCGCTTTGATTTTGGTTTGTTACACAGTCGGCAAACACACAGGTAGAAACATTTTTTTTTTCTGTTGTAGTCCCGCTTTTCTTATCTTCAAAGCACTATAACAGTATGTAGCTATAAGCAGGCTTTACCTGATATCGTCTTCGTTGGCAAAGAGTATGACAACCCTTGCATTTGGATTTTCCCCAAGTCTTTGGATGATCATGTCAAACTCTCCCTGTTTAGGTTCCCGGGGAATCTTAACAGACTGTGAGATGCACACACCACCTAAAACAGAAACATTTAAAGTTCTGTTATATCCCCTGATTAATTCACATCAAAAAGGAACATTACAGAAATGTAAACATTCATTATTTATTAACAGAAACAGGAGTTTATGTAGGTTTTTTTAAATAAATGTTCATCAGGGCATTTTAAAAGTGACACTAAAAGCAATATCCATTATAATTTATGTTTTATAGGTATTATTTTTCACCATTTTAAGTTTGAAATAGATTTATATATGTCACTCATATTATTCCCAATCAAAATATTGTGCTTACTCTGTCAGTCATAATCAAAATATTAATCTAAATATGCAATACCTGCAGTTATCACTCTTATATTTTTTTTTTGTAATTTTGTATGAAATAAAAAACATAATGTACTCCACGTTGAACATTTTATTTATGTTATGTTTGGACATACTGGGTGTAGTATCATTATTTGAGAAAGAGCATTTAGGAATGAAATGTAAATGTGAAAGGGATTCCTTTATTCTGTTGATGCTTTGATTCTCTACAACAGCAGGAATGTGATGCTGTTGCAAACTTTGTCCAACAGTGCAGAAAGATCTGCTTTGCAATGCTCAGGTGAAAACCTACATTTTAAGAAACAAGACACATTTCAGTTTCACTGCAAAAAAAAACTCAAAACTTATCAAAAATTTACCTGAATCTACAGTAAACATGTATTTGGTGTAATTTTAGAAAGACTTGTGTGCATTACCATAAAAGCACAAGATATAATCGATGAACAACAAATTAATTAGTCACACATTTCTCATACTTGGCCCAGTCTGGTGTTTATGCACCACCCACATTCATGTCTGGATACAAGGCTCCCACACAGAAAGGAACTCAATCGGTCAATGAGTTGTACTCAAAAGATCCAACAGATTAGACTCAGCAACTCTTCTGTAAGTACGGGCAAATCCAGAAGAGAAAGAAAAATATATAGTTGGTGTAAAATTAGTAAACATTGAAAAAATAGTTTAAATGTAGTACTGCATTTGAAATATATTTTTAGAAAAAAAAAAGACTGATGTTAATACCATCATTTGTCATGGCCATTGTCAATTTTGAGTGTTACCTTTAAAACAAGAAATGAAAAACTAAACTACAGAAAATGTACATTCATTTTTTTCAGGATCATCAGATGAATTCAGGTTGGTCAGAGCAAGGGAAAAATAACTGTTACATACTGGATTTTTGTAGAGGATGATCTTAATTAAACTGATTCTCAAAAAAAAAGTTCTCTAAACTCACATCAAGTTGCTTGATATAAATGTATGGGGAAATCATATATTTCTGTACATGCATTAGTATTACGGATTTTATGTTTAACTGCATAAATCTGTGACCATGTAACACAAGGACGTTGTTTTGATTCCTGTAAAAATCTGTAAAGACAAAATTATTACTTTAAACGCTGTAACAAGACAAGCAGGAGTGCAAGACTCCTACATGGTTCATAACAAGCAAACATTTTTTTCTTTTCTTATTGAGGGTGTTGGTTCTTATTTAATCCACAAGAGAAGTTAGGAATGTATTATGATCAGAGCGGTATGCTAATTTGTGATTTCAGTTGTTTAAGTTCACAACTTTATAAATCAGCCATACTTAACAGTAAATCACTAAGATGTTAAAAAATCTGAGCTCCATTCTCATGTAGAAACAGAATTAAACAAACATATCCTAAAAAGGATGTATGGTAAAAATCAAACTTCAGCTGTTTTTTAGTTCAAAATTATTGTTATTTTGTTTTTTTGGTATTCTGATGCCTGATATGCATGTTGACTGCAGTTATGACAGCCTTTTATTCTCAGCCATGTGTCTGTGATGTTTTGTCCAGTTGAATTAGATGGCATCCTTTATCAGCCATTTGTTTGCTTAAATTGATGGTTTAAGATGTCACCATAGATGGCTATCCTGGCCTTATTTGGACAAACTCCATGTCTTCCTAGGAAAATAATAGAAACAAATACAAGCTGTTGTATGGGGCTGCTGGCTACAGTGAGGAAGTCCGTCTTTGTGATAAAGATCTGCCATCATATCTCGGACCTCCAAGTAAAGCTATACACTGTGATTCCTTCCAGATTAACTACAACATGCACAGCAGGGTGAATATAAGAGACAGACAAATGGGTAAATATGGTTGAAATGAAAAAATCTTTTCATCCCATGTTTTGGAGGGCACTTTGAGAAGCATTGTTAATTGAATAGTTTAGCTCTTTTATATATGGAACTGGCTGTCCCTCCATGTCCCTTCCTTACTTTAATCACTCAGTCAGACACATTTCACTAAAATACAAGAGACCTTTTGAGCATATGCATAAACTAAACTATCCTAATCTTTTTTATTTATTTATTTTTCTTTGAAACTATGTTCTACTACTTTCTTTTAATCTATGCTATAATATAGAGACTAACTTTTTAGATAATCAGTGGATGACTGTGATGGGTATAGGTGTGTCTGTGTTTGTGAGTTTGTAATGTGTGTGTGACTCTATTTTAGATCCATATGTATGTAATGAATAATTTCGAATCAATTCTAAACTAGACATAAATATAACATTTATTTTCCTGTCTTTTCCTGTAAATGGAAAACCTCCCAGTTTCAGCCATGATTCTGATGCAATTTCAAAACATCAGCAGTATTGAAAAGCTCATTATATTAAAATTAACAGTGAAGCTTAATGCAAAGTGTGATGTACAGTAACTAGGCATCGTATGGCGATCACTTTTCTGAGGTGCATTCAAAACACTTCTCAATGACACCTCTGGTTGAAAAAGTTAAAGCTGTTGAACAGGGTCCAGGGTAATATCACTCACTATACTGTAGAAGCTCTGGTGTCAAGGCAGGCTGGCAGCACCACTCCTTGTTCCTCACTGTTTCAACTAGCATGATCTAGTGATGTCTTACCTCCACCATGCTATCTGCTCATTTTTTCCCCAAATCCGTTATCCATCTGCACCTAGCATTCTTCCCAAACTATCCCTGAGGTCCCCTGCAGGCAAAAAACCTTGAAAACGTAGGTAGGCCTATGAGGAACCAATACTTAAAACCCTTAAAACATTATATTCTCCCTGTGATATTTTTTCCGATCTCTTAAACCATTTTGTCTCAGCAGTTGAATCAACTAAATTATCTTAAATTACCTCTCTGTACTCAAGATCAGATAAACTGCCTACAAAAGCAGTGTTTCCATCATACTGAAATTTGTCAACTTTTAAAAGTGCAAAACAAAGGAATTGCATATTTGTGGTATTTTCATTTGGTTTGATGCAAATCAACCAATCTCTGCAATAGCATCCTATGTTGTTGTCCATATGATGTCTAAAATTCTCTTAAAGATTGTCTAGAAACAGGCAACAGTCTTTCTTTTTGTAAATAAGGTTTTGGGAATCTTCCAGTTAGTAATACAGTTAGTAATATAATCTGTGATTTTTTTATGTTGTTTTTCTTTTTTTATTTTTACCCCCATTTAAGTTCCTTTTAAATTATTAATGATTGGTCTGTATAATAAAATGCTTTTGTGTGTAAAATGTCTTAGAAGAGAAAAATAATTTAAGGTACACTGTTTTTTGCCATTTTAGTGAAAAAAGCTCAGGCAGACAGTGAAAGTGCTTGTGCAAATGATGAGCAAAATGAAAGGTTCATTCATTTTTATTCAGACATAATAGTTTTTCAACTGTTTTTGGTTTTTTAAACCAATACAAATTAGTCACATTAGCCAAAATATGTGTTGTGTTTTATCACAACGTTCAAATGTCTTAGGTGGGTCTTAAACTATTAACCTAAAGAGTGGAAGTCCATCTCTTACAGCTGAACCCAGTAACATAATGACAGTTCTTCAGATAGCAATACTACTAAAAACCCATTATTTCTGTTACCAGTGGCTTGCTCAGATTTTGATCATTACATTGTTTAATCTAACCAAACTAGTTTTGAACCATTAGATTGGTTGTTTTTCCAACCAAGCTATTCTTAGAATATATCTAAACTCTATCCAGCTCTCTTACAAACTCCCACATCTTGACTGATACAGAGGCTGTTAAAATGCCTGTCAAAGTTCCAGGCGAGCTGAACCACTTCCCGAAGGGGTCACATGGTATGGCAGGGTAGAGAGGCTTTGGACGTCATTTATTTTGGCTCCTTACCCAAATGTAGCAAGCCTTGATACGCACCTTGCGGAAATGCCTCGGCTCATCTCATAACATCACTACACAGCACTGAGTCTGCCCATTTAAAAGTGTTTAATTATATTTTCTTAGCTCCTGACGCTGGTGAAAATGCTTTTTTTTTGCTCTTTGACTTAACTACAGCCTTTGATGCAATTGATAATCCTTTTATCTCATTTAGAACATTGGGTGGGGGTCTGTGGAACAGCATTGCAGTGGTTCTGCTTTGAGGGATCAAATATTTTGTGTGAGTCTGGGAAATTCTGTATTCTCCACTGCACCTCTTTTACATGGAGTTCCTCAGGGTTCTGTCTTGGTCCCCCTTCTTTTTTCTCTCTATCTGCTCCCACTTTGATTCATTCTTAGGAATCAATTGCGCCTGATAGTCCACCCTCAGACCTTACCCCTCAATCACTACATAGAATGGGGACTATAGAGTGGACCCCCTCCGGTCCGTTGGAAGCCAGCCAGGTCAAGATCCGCAATGACAATCATATTAAACATGAAAAAGAACATTGAGAAGATCCAGTTTGTCAAAGTAAAATAGGGTAACGACGGATCAGTAACCACTACTAAATACTAAAACAAAAGAAGACTGTTTTATTGGATGCAAACCAACCAGCAAAGGTTATAGGCGTAATAGCTCACTTCATTTGCAAACTAAGTTTTTCTGAAAACTGAAAAATATTATATGTTGTATTTATACTTTACAATTTGTTTTTACTAAGTATAAATCCCTTATGTGTGTATTTATAATATCAGCACAGTGTGACCGAAGGTACGATACTATACATCATCACCTTCCAACAAAGCTGTGAAAATATTGAAGAAAAGTCCAAGACACAGTGTAAGAAAAGCGCAAAAAATACTTGTTTCCTACAGGGATAAAAATCAAACAGCACTTGGAATGCAATATAAAAGTGGGTTCTTCACTAAAGCAGAAGTTAAAGTTTTGAAGGCATTCAGATATTGTTGCACAATCACTGAATGAATTATTAAACCCACTTTTTATACTTAAACTAGTGATAACAATGCTATTTTTAATCCCCAAAATCTAAGTACCAACAGTTCTGGTGAACTGTAAAGTGCCTTGAGAAGACGTGAGTTGTGAATTGGCACTATATAAATAAACTGAATTTAACTGAATTGAATTGAACAACATTTAAAATAAATAGATTGTTTTAATGAAACAACAGACCAGGGAGCACAGTTTCTGTCACAGCTGCTAAAATTTAGAAGACTACTCGAGATCAGATTTGATTTAGGGCTTGTCAACTTCAAACGCTTTGAGTTTGCATTCATTTCAGTTAAAAAAGTTCTAGCCTATAACTTTTCATTTATTTATTCACATAGTTCTTACCTTGATGCTCTGTCCATTTTTGGGTTTGGTAAGAAACAGAGATTTTGTTTTACCTGGTACTCTGATAGGAGGCTCTGTGGAGGATTCACTCTCACTTAAAGTAACTTTAGATTGGTTTATTTGATTTATAATAAAAAAAAAAAAAATTATTTGGTCTTTGACCATACCAAGCTGTTGCCTTACCCAAGGCATTGCAGGAAAATCAGACTCTGTTAAGTAGCTGGGTCAATTGTCCCTATGTAGCTCCTGGATAGTTGCGTGATACTGCCGGCAGATGGGGTACAAGTATGTGTATGTCTGTTAGTTGTGCCCTATGATGTAATTCCATTTAAGCTCAAAAACAAAACAGAAAATTGTTGCAACAATATTTTATCATGATAAAATGGTTATTGTTCTTTTTCATGAAGGAATACAACATTACTATGCTCCTTTTTTTACAAAGTAGCTTAAAGAAAATGCTCAGGTTTCATTCATACTTTGATGCTCACTCCTCTACATAACTCCTGGAGACATTTTCATCTCTTTTATCTATGGATATTCACTCTTACTTAGTTTTTCCTTTTATTCTTTCGCTACTCAAATGCACTGGTCTTATGTCACATACTTTTGCTGCATTTGGCACACTGTTACCCGGCAGGAATTCACATGACAAGCAGACTGCTCCAGGGTACACATAAACTGTGCCAGTATGGCATTTTACATACTGTGTGAATAAAGAGTCGTGATTTAAGTCTTCAGAGATGAGGAGTGTTGTGCCACACAGCCATGGGATGAATATGAATAAGGAATGATTTTGATTATTGGCTCAATATGATGCTGGACTGCCTTCCAGACTGTGAGCTCAGACATCTTAAAACATTCACTGCCTAAATAGGAGCTTCATGCAACATCCTGAGAGGTCCTGCGGGTCAGCAATATATATGCTCTGTTATTCCAAAACACTCTCTCTTATCCTGTGGACAGATCCAGAGGTGCCACATTGGGGAGATTGTTGAATAGCTGTCCCTTCTGGCAAAAGGGATCAAATTCAGATCAAAGGTTAAATACTGCCTGTTATCAAGAACTGGGTGGCACCAAACTACGTGCATGTATTTTCTTCGAGTTCTGCAAGAGAAGGTTGGCACAGAGATTCAGCAAAGACTAAACTGAAGCAGCACCCTTTCATGGGTCACAAACCCTACAGCAACACAACCGCTCACAGACTCCCAGCTGGGACACACTAAACCTTTTAGGAACTCCTCATCATCCTTAGAACAGAGCTACATTAAAGTTCCTGGTCTTGAAACAGGGAAACTTTTTTCAGTTAAGCATTTTGGGTGTCATTGATGAACTGACCGGATGCTAACAATGACGATAGAGGGACTGATGCTAGCAGTTCTTTGAGATTACATCTTAAAGTTATAAAAAACGTTTTTTCAAAGACAAATATGACATTAATCTTTATGTGTTTTTGGATTTGGTAATTATATTTGATTGCTAAAGTAGGACCAGAGAGTCCTTTAAAAACGAGCTCCCTAGTGCCTGCTAGGTGTTAGCTCTTTGACTATAATGGCTAAAAGGCATCTAAACTTTCACTAAGAGCTCATGTAAAGAGATTGTGAAAACAAATTTAAGTTAAAGATTGCACGAGTGCAATAGAAAAAAAATATTTTATGGTCAATTGAAATGTTTAATATCCTCTTCATTTTTTGGAGTCCACTTTAAATCTGAAAAATTTGCCTTACTGGAACAAAATGCATGCCTAGAAAGTGGAAATAACTGAACTCTTGTCTAAAGGTCACTCATTTCTATTGGTGCTGGGAGATACACTACATCAGGTAAAAGAAGTGTTGAACAAGCCACAAATTTTCTCTGTAAATATATTTTTAGAGGTGCTATTAAAATGAAATTTTTACCAGATGCTGGTAACAACCCATGCAATCAGCACATACAAAGAATTCAAAACACAGATGTCCAGAAATTTGAAGGATGGGAGATGCTGTCATGATGCCATAATCTGTAAGTGGAAAGAACATAATTTCACCATAAACTGACCACGACTAGGTACTCCTCACAAGATTTCTGACAGAAGAGGAAAGAATTACCAGAAGTGTTGTCCAAGAGCAAAGGATAACATGTGGAAAGCTTTGGAAAGACCTGGAATTAGCAGGTACAATTGTGTCAAAGAAAACAATAAGTAATGCACAACATTTCGACAAACCTGTGAATTACGGGGAGAATAAACGCTGGTCAGATAAGACCAAAATTGAACTTTTTGTATGCCATAATACACTTCATGTTTAGAGGTCAAATGGCACTGCACATAACCCCAATAACACCATACCAACAGTGAAGTTTGGAGGTGGGAACATCATGGCGTAGGGCTCTTTTCGGCATATGGTACTGGCAAACTTGAAATAATTGAAGGAAGGGGAAGGATGAAGGGAAAAATGTAGAGAGACATTTTTGATAAAAATCTGCTGCCATCTATCAGGATGATGAAAATGAAGTGAGTGGACATTTCTGCAAGACAATGAGCCCAAACAGACAGCCAAGGAAACTCTCAAAATCTATGGAAAGAACTAAAGATCAAAGTTCATAAAAGAGGCCAATGAAACCTTCAAGATTTGAAGACTGTTTGTGTGGAAGAATGGGCCAAAAGAAAATCTGAGTAACGGTTGTGATTAATTTGTCCATACAGGAGGCACCTTGAAGCTTACATTGCCAACAAGGTTTTTATACAAAGTATTAAATAAATTTCAGTAAGTGTGTTCAATACTTTTCCCTGTGCCATTTCAGTTTAGTACACATATTTTAATTTCTGGACATCTATGGTTTTATTTCATTGTATGTGTGGATTGCATGGATTGCTGTCAATATCTGGTGAAAATGTCATGTTAATAGCACCTCTAGAAATATATTTACTGAGAAAAATGGGTCATGTTCAATATTTATTTCACCCACTGTATATAGGTCTAATGATACACTCGGAATCAATTCAATTCAATTTATTTACATAAACAGAAATATACATATATATGTTCCTGTTTGACTGTGACACCATCCTGGAGAAATACCAGCTGTGCTGCTGCCATCAACACCTTTGTTTATAGATGTTGGAGATCTGCCTGTTTTCCAGTGTAGTCCTGTTTCTCTGACTGTGACTGGCTGGATGTGCTCAATTTATCCTCTGACATGGGAGCTGGCTCAGAGCCACCTTTAACAGTTGCTTTTTGTATCTCTGCTTCTGTCTCCCTGAACCCCAGTCGGCCTCGGCAGATGGCCGCTCACACTGAGCCTGGTTCTGCTGGAGGTTTCTTCCTGTTAAAAGGGAGTTTTTCCTCTCCACTGTCGCTACAAGCATGCTTAGTGTGAGGGTTTGCATTCGAGTTAATGAGTCGATGCAGTCAACTGGTTTTCCTTAGAAAAGTTTGAATTAATTTGACTGTATGATCTGGTGAACGGTTAAGTGCCTTGAGATGACATGTTGTGAATTGGTACTATAGAAATAAACTGAATTGAATTAAATTGAATATAGTGCCAATCACAACACATATCATCTCAAGGCACTTTACAGTCTGTAAAGTCTGTACATTACAGAGACAATTCAACCAGATCATACAATCAAATTGATTCAGTTTCTATCTAAGGAAACTGGCATCACAGTGGAATTCTGCCAAAAATACAGCAATTCGGTAAGCTACAGCCTGGATATTCTGATGTTTTTTTTAAGGAGGCAGAGCAGGAGTAAATGAGAGGTTGATAAGAAGATACTGTTGCCTGAATAAAAAAAGTTGTGTATGAACTACAATCCAGGAAAAATAAATCTAATGGGCAGCTAAAGAAACACTTATAACTTGTGACAAAGACTGATATCTTGTCATATAACATTTATACATTTTGCTTATTATATGATATGGGAGAAATAGTTAGCAGATTTTAATTTAACACATTCCTGCATTTCCTTTAGTATCTGTATGTTTAGGCTTTATCAATATTTCCACCATTTTATTTTTTTTTTTTTTTTTTTTTTTTTTTTTTTTACAAATGAAAACATGGAGAGCAGTGGTGGTATGTATGTGATGCCTCTAAACTCTATGCTTTATGACTTTAAGTATAGCAAGAACCTGCTGAGTGTGGTTATTGTTCTTCAACATTTATAGGACTGAATGAGGTCAAACTAGATGTATTCAATAACATGGCCGGTTAGCCAGCCAGTTAAGAGCAGTATGTCTTTTTGACCCATGCAGAAAATGCATGCTACTCAGTGTCCTCCATTGTCAGATTTCCATGTTTATAGACTGGTAAAAATTGTAAAGTAAAAGTATGTAATTCTTCAGTTTTTAATGGGTTGGGGTTAGCTCTACTGTTGTGTGTTCAGATTTGAATACATGATGTAAAAATATATTATGTTATTAAGTTATGCCATTCTATGTGAAAAACAAAGTAACGTAAGTCTTCAAAGTCAGTATAAATAGTATTAAATTACCTATAATAATATCAGCCATTACTGGATAATTGAGAATAACAGAGTGATTTAATGGAGGTCTACGCTGACTGGGGTAACACTGCATGCAGACTTATGATCTAGCAGTTGTGACTGTGACAATTAAAAGGAAATATTTGAACAATTCAACATCTAAATGCCCACAGCAGGAGCACTTTGCTTTTACAAATGATATGTGAAAAGCAGAAAAGTCACAAAAAGTCAAAGTTCAAAGGTGGATTTAAGTTCTGCAAAAAAAAGAAAGAATAAAAAAAAGGTGGAGAGCCAGCTACACACATTTATCAGACAAACAAAGGCTTTCTGTTTAATTCTAGCATGGAGGCTGTGGAGGATTTTCAGAATATAAATATAAATTATCTCTTTGGAACCATCTTTTAGTTTATCCCAAAATTGCCCTATAATTCTGTTTGACACTTTCTAACCAGGAAAAAAGAGTTGTAAAAATTGTATATTGACTATTGCATGCCTGTGAAAACATTAGTCTGTTATAGTTTGCCATACTCAGTTCATGTTCAATTGCACCAAGGAAATGAAAGTATTAGGCCTGAAAACACAATTTGTTGTTTTTTTCTTCTCCGCCGAGTTTCCTAATTGTACATCTTTCCTCTGTTATTAGTTCACCACTCATACTTTATTGTGAGTTGAGTGTGTGGAACCACTCAAGTAAATAATTAACATGTGGCACATGCCATCTTGATTTCTTTCTTGCCTCAGATTCCAAAAGTAATGTTTTTTTTTTAGTTCATCTGAAGTGTATGGCAAGGTTGTATCTTCAATGTCAGCTAAAAACAGTCCCATAAGTCAAGTGGGAAATTATATATCATCCAAGTACCACTCAGCCAACTTGATTTGAGAAAATAATATCTTGTACGAAGCACTGTGCAACCTACAAATCAAACCAACATCTGGAAAGAAAACAAGGTGAAATAAATGAAATAAAAATTAAAATCTGGCCTATAATCTGCGTGCAATAATTTTAATAAATGTTTAAAATCCTAAACTTGGTTTGAAAAGGTATATTAAAATATATAGATATTTCCCATAGAGGTTATGCTTTAAGCCTTTTTTGTATAAAAAGAGTTTCTTTAAAATATATCATTACAATGCTTTTGGAAGGTGAGGCCCAAAACCAAGCAAAACATCCAGCAAGACTGTATTATGGAGCCTAAAAAACCAACAAAAAAACAAAAACAGAAATACAAGTAGTTTGAACTTTTTTGTTTTTGTTGAACAGCAGCAGTCATTAGATCAAATAATAAGGGAACAACCAGAAGTGATAAAGCTGGTGTTGATATGTTCAGGTGACAATTTCCTGACAGTGCCACAGGGCCGTATTTGTAGTCAGATCAACAGAGCTTCACTAAATACACCAGCAAAAAGAATTACATAAAGGTTTTGTATTTTAGTTTAGACATTTTATATTACTGACATTTTCATCCCATCAACAGACAGTTAATGCTAGCTGCTGGCAACAAGCCAAGTAATAGACTCATACAAAGAAATCACAGCATTTTCTTCTCAAATAAAGTAATAGGTAAAACAGTGTAGTCGCACAGAGAAGCACTGAACACATATAGAAATGTCACAACTTTACTCTCACCAAACAGCTCAAATAATCTGGTGCTGTTGGTAGGCAGACAAGCAGCATAGATAGCAGCAGGAACCAGGTGGAAACGATAACTGCGATGAGCTCCAGGGCCAATTAGACAGGTGACTAGTCTAGTGAGTAAATGAAACTGCTAAACATCAGCACTAAGACCAGTGCTCTGTTCCAATTCATGGGATCCGTCCTCAGAAGGCCAGATTTCAAGTATGATTTCGTCATAGTGTCTGATCGGATTCCAAGACTCCTCGTTATGTGGCCGACAAATGCGTTGTTCTTTTTCCCCCGATTTGAAGGATGGGTCCGATGTATCCTGCTATCCTTGGATATCCCAGGATTTATTGCGAGACCAAACAAGCCGACTGCTCTGTGACAGAGGAAATGGTACTTGCTGTCTAACAGTGGTGAATATTGGAAGTTTGGTTTATATAATCCAAGTGTGTGAATAGTTTCATCTGAAATGAATGAAAATAGTTATTTTAATGGTTATTAAGTCAGATATGTGGCAGGTAATGTTTAATTTATCTAAATTTATCTGTTAGTATAAATTAGTTTGGATGTAATTTAAGGACAGATTCAAATAAATCTGCAGTGTGGGGACTATAAATCAGATAGGATTTTTATTTTTTTTATTTCTGCTTCGCACAATTTGCATATCTAAATATTTTTTTGTTGAATATTACAGATGTAGTTCATCTCTTTCTGTCTTTATTGGAAGGGTATGCAAACTTCAAGCAAAATTGTAAGTAAAATCCTTTGCGGAGGTGAAAAACACTTACTCCAACAACCATATTAAGCAACAAAAGAATATTCTAGGCTTTGACTTGTCAGTTAAAAAAACTCAAATAACTTGGTTAATTGTTGGTACCTTTAGCTAGTTAAGAAGTACAATCTGACTATCTAGCCTCAATTTAAGGATCAGTATGAATTATGCAACAATGCATTGAAAGACAATTTCCTCTACACAATTTTTGTCTTGGTCTAAAATGAACTAATGGAAATTTTCATATCTATGTCAAAGCCAGAAAAAGTAAAAACATACATTTGGCATTCATAGTCTATTTATACCTTTTTGGCTATTTAACACAGAAGGATTTTCAAAATCAGAATTTATTTTCATAAAAAAATATAAATTGCATCTTTAATCACAATAATACAATTTAGTATCAAGCACTCAATGGTGAGTAGGGCTGAGTCCTTTCATGTTTCTATAAGAATGTATTTGGAATGATAATGTCTTTATGTGAACTACCTCACATTGAAAATAATTAGAATAATGTCAATACAATTTACATGTTCAAGTTCAAGCCTACTCTCTACACCCAGAAATAGAACCAAACATAAAAAAGCAGCATTTAGTTTCTATGCTCCACTAATCTGGAACTAACTTGGAGAAAACTGTAAAAGTGCTGAAAGATGGAGTTCTTTTAAGTCAAAGTTAAAACCCCATTTGTTTAGAACTGGCTTTGACTATTGAAGTTAAACTGTTAATTGATGTATTATAACTTTGAGGTTGTGGTCCAATTGTTTTATTTGTTTTATTACCTGCTTTTATTATGTTTTTATATTTATTTGCTTTTATTCTTCTTCTATACAAATAAACTTGCCTTGCCATTGAAGAACAAACATCAAAGCTCCAAGAATACTACAGGAAGATGGTCCCAAGGGTTGAAGCGCTCAGTGAATGTCTCATACAATGGAAGATGGAAGAGAAGGAACTGGAGGGACCATCATGGGAGGAAAAGACCTGTATGGGACGTGCCACGGACAGATCACTCAAGTGGCTGTTATGACCATTGGCCATAGAAAGACAGCATACTGTAGAAGGACTGATCATGGCAGCACAGGAGCAGGCGTTGAGCAACAGCACAATATAGTCCCAGATCTACTATAATAGGCAAGTTCCAATGTGCAGGATATGGGGAGACCCCAAATACAATCCAGCTCTTTAACGAAGAGTTTAAGATATTAGCAAGAAAAGGAATACAGGCAAAGTCATAACCAAGTTGCTGGTATATTTTACAGAAACATCTGTGTAGAATAGAAACTGGAGACCCACGGGTCAAAATGGGACCAACCTACCAAGGTGGTGAAGAAAGACACAGTAAAGATGCTGTGGGACTCCCACATACCAAAATGGTTGTGGTCAACCAACTGGAGATCTTAATCATTGATAAACAGCAGAAGATACCCGTAGTGGTTCATGTGCCCTCCCCAGTAATGGGATGGCCACATATTCTGTTAATAAGCAAAAAAGAAGAGGTGAAATTGGAGAAATATCAAAGGCTCAGGGAAGAACTTCAGAGAGCCTGTAAGGTGAAGGCAACTGTAGTACTTGTGGTCATTGAAGCACTGGGGGCAGTAACCCCTCACACTGGAGACATGGCTCCAAAACAACCTGGAGGAAGAACGGGCCTTTTAATCCAGAGATGCAGAGATCTAGGGGTTGATCTACTGTGAAAATCCCTACAGCTCCCAAGCCTCTGGTAGAGAACCCGAGCTTGAGAGGAGGAGATTATACAATGATACTGCAGCTGGCAGAAAGGATTTGATGGTCCTCCTTTGTGCTCCATTGGTTTTACATTTTTTGACTGAAAAAGCTCTTGAGGTTTGTAACGGCCTCACGGGTGTTTAACAGTGATTACATTTTTATTTCAGTCCTTCTGGCCATATGCTCACCTTCCTAGTGAGCTTATCCAACTACTTCCTGAAGGTGCTGATAATATCGCTTCAGCATACAGTATTACACCTTAGAAGATACTGTAATGCAACCACAGGAAGTAAAAGTAGGTCAAAACACATTTTTTGTCTTTCAACTCTGTTTTGATCTGTTTTTTTTTTTTCCAAGTCTGCTCTTGATTCTTTTTTAAGACTGATAGTGATTTATGGAATAAAAACGCTGAACATCTAGTCAATTTTCACCACTCTATTTCTTCAGCAACAACTGACTTAAATCTCCAATTACCACTAAGTCAATTTAAAACAAGCATATTATGTCGGTCACTGCACCTCTGTATGTTGAAAGTGCTACTATATATCTCTTATATTCTGATGTCAACTGGATTTAACTGTTGAAGAAAGTATGATGATGTTTTGTTGAATGTCAGCTTGAGAGACATTTTGCCGAATCTCTCTTATATATACTTATATCTTTGCAGAAATATATCTAATTATGTGTGTGCTTCACTATTTACTCTAATAGCAGTCTATATTTAAAAGAAGCTTTTATAAAAGGCTTTTTTTAAAGATAATCCACAACATCAGGCAACACTCCACACGTCAAATCCCGTCTATTTAAAAGGCTGACCTTTTATTTACATCAAACTAATCATTGCAATGATTTTAAACAGCAAATCACAGTGTCACAATAAATCTGCTCCTAAAGGGTGAGCAAAGCAGGAAGGAGGTGGGGTATGCCATTTCACATTTACATAAAAGAAAGCAAATTCAATTAGAGCCACCCTCTAGGTCAACCATAAGACACCTTTCAAATATACTATCTCATCCCAGACATCCCGCTATCAAATGGACTGACACAAGCATGTCAGTGTAATCACTCACTCAAAGTGCGTGACATTAAAATGTTACATGGCCGTGTAATAGCTTCCATGTTTTTTTCATCTTTAAAGCAGAAGCCCCGGCTTCAATCAAAACAATTGACTTCTGCCTGACCTCCCTTTTCTGACTAAAAACCACCAGCGCCTTAGGCACCGCTGAGTCCACACACAGTACCCTTAGCATAGGAGTCCTTCAGATTGCAGCCTAATTGACTTTGTAATAGTGCCATAGTTTACTGCCACCAAATTGACTGAATTTTCAAGCATACTTTGGCAACACTGATACTCTGAAAAATTACAGAAGAGCCTCCCATGGCAACTTCACATTTATCATTGAGATTGTAATAAAATAAACAGAATTGCATCTGATTTTCTGCAGAACTGATTCTTAAAAGCATTTAATGTCGCTCTATTTTAGTCATTCTCCCATCAGCAGTCTGCTTCTGTAACTGCTTCTTGATGTTTGATTTAAGGAAATAAAAATAAAATAATGTGATCTTCCAAGATTATATTTGGAATTTCAATTAACAATTTCATCCAGATTCATCTAAATGCTGTCATATTTATTTTTTATTTTCACAAAAAAAAGGGAAAAAATTTAATTGGTTTGGGTTACATGAGCAGCTTTACACAGACATTAGTTAATTTAAACTAATACACATGCCAAAGACTTGGAGAACAGAAGCTTCCCAATCCTAGGTGAAAGATGAAACAACAGTTTGTTTAAGCCTAAAAAAAAGAGATTGTCTTTATGAATTGAGACGGTTGGCTCAGATACTGATATAAAAGTGAAGCAGTTTTCCATGCTGATATATTCTTAGGTTTTAAAGCAAGGAACAGACTAACTGTTGCAAATAAAAACATTGGTGTAGGTTGTTATCTGAAGGGAAACTGAAAGGGGAAAATAATTTTAAAATTAAAATAAATACACTGGAGAGAAAATATAAAATCACATAGATAGCAAAAACTGATTTTATTTGAGACTAAAGAACAAGATTTTCAAGAAAATAGTTTCATTAATGAAACTAAATTCATTTAATTAATAAAGGATTAATTGAAATTTGGAAAATGATTTCCATATTGTTTCAGAGTGAAAAGATTTTCTCTCAAAAGTATTTTCTTCTTTCTTACAAATCCTATCTTTGTTCTCGATTCAGGATTATTATCTAGATGTCAGAAATGAGTAATGGTTTCTATGTTCCTATTGACCAGTCTCAACAGAAATGACAGCCGATTGCAAGCAAAACAATAAAAAAAATTTGAGAGCAAGAATATATTTTTGAGAAAGAGTCCAAATTCTATGAATAAATATTTTCTTCCAGACTTTTTATCCAGTCTCAAATAAAATCTTTTTTTTTTTCCATAATATGAATCATTATGATGAAGGACTAGGGTTATAACAGAATTAAAAGTTTAAAAAGTTGATGTATCATTATATACAGTACCATATGGAGGAAATATGTATATATGGTGCTTTATAAATTCATGAACTGAATTGAATATAGGCCCCTCAAGTGAAAGGAAAATCTACAAAAGTCTTCAGCAGGTGCAAGTACAGTTGGCCCTCTTTTAACCCAATATCTCAAAAAAAGGCTGCAATACAAACTGCCTTCAGAACTCAAGAGATGAATAAACAGAGCACATCCACTTGTTATTTAATCCGACACACATGCTGTGAAGGTCTTAGAGAAGTGTCAGGAGCATTAGTAAGCAAATAGAATCACATAATGAACAAGAAACATACCATATGGTATGATAAAGTTGGGGAGAAGTTTTAGAACTCAAAAACTAGCAAGACATGGATGCCCTATTTACAGGAGTGGCCAGCTAAAGAGTGCATTAATAAAAATAGTAGCCAAGAGGTCAGTAATAAGCTTTGGATTGCTGCACAGATCCACAACTCAATCTAAGAACTATTAATAGTTCATACCATAAACCTGGGCTTTACTGAAGGCTGGCAAAAATATACCTACTTTTAAACAAAGTCAAATGTCTCATTATTTGTCAAAAATCACACTGACCATGCAAGAGCAACATCCATACAAGAGACAAAGCAATTAAGGGCCGGATTTATCAAGATCCAATTTTGCGTGCAGTAATTTGCGCTCGCAAACTGGAATTTTGCGCGAGGGGCTGAACCATGGTTTGCAGGTGATTTAACAAGAGCGATTGCGTAACTGGTGGCAGGTGCAAAACTGTTGGAGACGCACTATTTAAATGATGGTTTTGCACGTTTTGTGGTTTGCGGCATGGCGAGTTTGGACAGCAGAAGGCGCAAAAGGAAATTCGACCCCATGGAAATGGAGGTATTGGTGGATGAAGCCAACAAACATTTAAGTGAGCTACAGCAAAGAAGTGTGACTGTCACACAGAGGAACGCTATATGTGAACAAATCTGTAATAAAGTAAACGCTGTTGGTGAAACCTTGCGAACAGTGGATGAAGTAAAAAGAAGATACCAGGATATTAGAAGGCGAACCAAAGAAAATGAGCATATAACAAAACATCTGCGAACAAAACAGGAGGGGGCAGAGTAGATGAGATGCCTCTGACTAGCATTGAGGAACAAGTACAGCTGACGCTCTGTGAGGAGCAAATCACTGGAATTGCAGCTCCAAAATGGCAATGCTGGATAAACGACATGTTTTGATGATCGTTTCCTCGTTCATTCCAAAAATATTCACACGGAGTGAAAAAATGCGTTCTCTGCGTCTCCTTGCTTCATTTCGATGTCTCCTTCTTGCGACAATAACCGCTGCCATGTGTGCGCAATTACATATACAGACCATTTGCACCTTCTTTTGAAACGTGTTAAATATAGAGTCAGATACCGTTAGCAAAATTGCTTTCAGGTTTAATAAATCACTTTGCGAGCGCTAAATTAATATATTTACATGTTCTCCTCCCACAAGACGCACTTTTGCGTGTAAACGCCCCATATTGCATATTAATTGCAGAAAAAGTATTAAATGGATAAGAGGCGCTATTTAGCACGTTTTAAAGACCAAATCCTTTTAGCACGCTGTTGATAGATCAGTTTGTAAATTTTTTAGCGTGCGCAGTTAAATAGCTCACGTTTTTATACATGCAAACCTTTGATAGATCCGGCCCTAAGTCTTCCTTTCTGTCAGCATGTTAAACATGTAAAAAGAACCTAGCATAGCAAATAACCTGAACAGATCATCCCGACTGCAAAACCTAATGAGGATGCTGGTCTATAGTGATAACATGATATGTTGTCAAAGCTGAAGGGCAGATATACAGAGCAATACTAAATAAAAACAACAACAAAAGGCCTACAGTGGCCAAGTGGTGCAAATATAATGCAAAACTATAATTTTACAGCAAATCAAAAAACTATTGCAAGCACAATTAAAGGGCAATTACATATTTTCGATCGGGTTTTAAATAAAAAAACAAACTCAAGGTTGTTGTGATCCTCCTTGAGAGGGAAATGACTAGTCGTCATGCTGTCAAAACTTTTAATTTAACTAATGTGCATTGAAGTTAAACTCTAATTTCAGAGACATTGTGGAATTTGTCCTTCACACCCCTCTTTTTACTTAAATATCATTTAGATTCCATCCAGAAAAATCAACACTTTTTATAAAAGGAACAATTATTTTAAGTTCTCACTATATTTTCTTTTCTCTGTCAAACTCACAGCTTGCAAGGGTGTTCTGTCTGGACAGGCTCAACCTCCTCCAGAGACTATTTTTCATGCTTTTCTCCTGCCTACTGTAGAAAAGCAAGCTGCTGCTTACCTTCAAAAGGTGTTAATTAAAAAGAAAAATAAAGTTGAAGCACCATATGGAGGGAGGCCACCTTACAGCAGGCTCCCACTGTTCTGGTGTTTCAATTTAATGCTCCTCTTGTGTTTCTGTAGAGAAGAGGTCAGCTGGAAGTGACATCCTGACAATGAATAGGTAATGGGTCTTCACAGGCTGCGAGTGATTCATAAATTTGCCCTGCTGGATCACTAGATTCATTCACAAATTTGGCTAGAATGGTTATTTTTGTTTTTTTGGCAGAGATGAACATTTGGAGGTTTTATTGGAGCATTGGCTTGCATAGAGTTTTGGAATGTATGATAATGATACATTAGATTGTGGTACTTAATAGAGAGAGAAAAAGAAAAGAGAGTCTGGCAGTAGACCTGCACTGCCAGGACCCTTCGTTGCAGACCTGTAAAATGGGGTCTTTTGCACTGTCAGGACTGGAAGCTTAGTCCAGCAGCAGTATTCGAGGCCTTCGGAAAAAGCGCGCAACACGTGTTTGCGGCCAGATTAGAATTTATGACAGAGTTAAACTGAGCATAGGAGCAGTTTAAATTATACAGCATGCAAAAATCCTCATAGGACAGCCAACCTCCATTGTCGTTTAGAAAATGTCTTATAGACCAAATGCCCTTTTTCATCCAGCAATCCAAAGACAGAGACTTAATTCTATGTAGCACATATCTATTATTTCAGATAGGAGTTTGGTGGGGAGTTAAATTGTGTGTGTACATAGGTTTCCAGCATAACAACTAGCTAGCTTCAGCGGAAATTTATTGACTCTAGCTTTTACTTTAGAAAGGCTTTGAATCTACATCCAGTACTAACAGTGCAGGTCTGGACAGTAAAGCTCTGGGTCCTGAGAGTGCAGGTCTGCAGCCAGACCCCTCTCGAAAAGAAGATACAATAACATCGGAAAGCTCTCATCAGAAATAATTTATCACAGCTTTTAACGATTGTTCCACTGTTACTCAGTATCTTTATAGGAAGTTGTTGCTCAGGAGCAGCAGAGCTTTCAAAGCAGAGAATCTAACCATTAGTAAGAGTCTGAAAGCAAAAGCTGTGAAATGACCATTTTTACAAATTTAAATAAATACTTAACAAGAGTCTCTTTTGTCTTCTTATTTATCTTGCTGCTAGGGATCTGCTAAAGTTGTTTTTTTGTTTAGCTCTTTTTGTTTAATTTTTTTTCTCACCAAAATGGTTGTATAGACCATAAGATACATTCAAAGAAATTGCTTCATATCAGAGGATGAATTCAGTTCCAGGATTGATGAAGGAAACAAGTCTTTTCAAAGTGGCTGAATAAAGTGCCTGCTCACTCCTTACAAAGCCCTCATATTCTCCAGTTACCTTCTGCTTTCTGCCCTTGAGATACAACCTTAGATTGCGTGTGTCCTAAAGAGAGATTTGGCCGCAGGATGAATGTTCTCTGTCCAATTTCCATTATCACCTACCAACCAATTAAAAAGCTCATGAAACACTACAGAGGAAGCAGCTGCTTTCATCTTCTCACTGAATGATTGATGTGCCAGTTTTCCCATTAACTCATGAGAGGATTTTATGTTGAGAGTGGTTGTTTGATTTATAAAACAAGATTGTAGGGGACACATATGAGTAAGAACTCAATAGAAACATAATTTCTGAATTCATTTGCGCACACAAAGCAAAATATGTTAATGAAACTTATTTTGGTCATCTATTTCTGTACTGCTCATCAAGAACGAATGCAAGTCTATGCCAAAATAACAAAAAATGGAGCACATATGCATCATTGCGGAATCATGAATCTCAAAATATGAAGCAGCAGAAGACTGACTATCTAGGGCGAGAGTTGTTTACAAGATTCTGTTGTTGGTGCTGTCTGGTTCATCTATTCAGTGTTGTCCAGCCCTGAGGACGAGTTATTTTACAGTAATGTTCCCTTCATCGGAAATCTGTTTAAACTCTTTTAGATTACTTTTACCTAATAAACCATTTTGAGCTAAAGGCATTTTCCAGTTTATTCCACTAGTCTAATGCATTTCCAAGGACTTTAAAAAGCATATTTTTTGCTACTATAAATTGCAAGGTCTAATAGGCAGGAGTTTGTTTTGAATTTAAGAGTTTGTGTTTTGGCTTTTCCCTAGTTGTGCTCATTCATTTTTTGTGTGTGTGGGTGTGTGGGTGAGTGTGAGTGTCCTGTTTTGGCAATATATCTCTGCTAAAAAGATGCGCTAGACGATAGCCCAACAGATTTGCTTTTACAAGCTGACCATTGTGACCATACCTTTTTTCAAACATAAGAGCTCAAGAAAAGTTTTCATTTGATTTCACCCAAGAGATCAGAAACGAGTGATGTTTACAATTGGACCAAAAGTCAGTAGAAAATGAAACATATTTCAATGAAATAACTAAATATGTGAACTTTATGACATAACATGGTTGCTTTTCTGTAAGACATACAGTAGTAATTCCGAACTATTTGCCAAACAAAGGCTACAGGTCAAAATGGAATGTTTAAAAACAGAACAATATCAAAAAGTGTAAATCTAATACAGAAAAAGAGTAGATAACTGTTTGTATTAATTCCGTAAAAGTTTAAAAAACAATCCCCTGGACTTGGTTTCCAAGATTTGAAGACGATTCGCTACCTCTCCAGGAAGCTTTCTCAATTCAAATGTCTAGATCCGCAGTAAGTTTGAGTCTTTATATAGACAAGGCCTTGTATTGCTTGGAAACATGCAAATGGAAACCGATGAGTGAATCGACTTGTAAACCAAGTCCAGTGGATTGTTTTTTAAACTTTTACGGAATGACTATGACCTGGATGACTGAGAATCTTCATCAGCACTGTTTGTATTAATAGTCATAAAACAATGCCTTTTATTTAGACCAAAAAGGTAGATTTATTCTTTCTACATTTCGCCTGGTCAGCGCGGCCAACAGTGACCCTCACAACTCTCTTTTCAGAGGAATAGGCAAGTATCAGGTATTGTAGGCCAATAACGACCTCAACGTTTCGCTATTACTAAAGGGTGGAGTTGTTTATTCTTTTCAATTTGCATGCTTTGTAAGCCATATCAAGGCTTTTGTTCGGATACTGTATAAAAGCCTGGAACTCAACACTAATTTAAATTCAAAAAGCTTCCTGGATGGAAAGCAAAATGTCTTTAAACTTGCAAAATAGGGGTTTATTTTTTTACTTTTTTGGAATCACTATGACCTGGATGACTGATGATCTCCACCAGCATATCTAATTACATCACCTAATTATAAATGAAACTTTTTTTTTAAATCAACCTCATAGGATAAATATAAAAATAACTCCGCCAAATAATAGTTCCAGAAGTGATATGAAAATGTAAATGTTTTTAGTTATTTTTTCAATAGATGTTTTTAAGCGGTTGTTGTGTGTAGTGTAGTTTTTTTTTACTCTAATAAATATGTTTGTTTATATCTTGCCATAATTGAATCTATATATTACGTTTTTATCACTTTAAATATTCTAATCTTATAAAATCCACTCTCTTATGTCTCATCCAACTATCGAAGGGCTTTTAACCTCTTAACTATACAGTTTGAGTCACACAAATGCTATAATGCAACTTTTTGTACTCTGGTTTTCAGAGAGTTTCCTTTCTACTAGGGCCCCTCGAACACACTAGAAAAAATAGGATAAAAACAAAACAAAAAGGAGACTGTTGCTCTAGTTTTGTTGCATATTACTGACATTCTGTAATATTTAAATAAATAAATTATATAAATAATATATAATCCGTCTCTTTCAACTTCTTTTTTTTTCCAGTAAAGAAACACTGAGGAAAAAAGGACTTTTTAAGGACATCTACAAAATATTTTGTAGAGTATGTTTTAGCAGTGAAAAAAAAATCAAAACACTTAAGATCAGAAATCTTAAAGTTTAATAAACATAAAATACTAGTTTGCAAAGATTGTGCCTGTTTATGTAGATCTGATGAGCTAAAAAATATCTTGTCAACTTTATTTACCAGCTTAACAAACTTTTGCTGTCAGTCTAAGTTCAGTTTGGTAGTATTTTCCATTTTAACTAATATTGACAAAATAAACCATGAGACAATCAAATTATATTTTGTGTTTCAGAAGGATTTAAGAAATGTGTATTAATGTTCATTTGTACGACCCCTAAAGCGAGATTCTATGCTCCCACATGGAAAGAGAATAATTCACACACAGTGACGTGTTCAGCTGCACTTAATCAATTTTTCACCAAAGAAACTTGATTAAATAATATTCAAAGCAACAGAGAAATTATTTTCCGCAAATCCCCTCATGTGTCTTTGCTTATTTGCAACATACTTGATTCCACACAATGCAAACATGTTTTTTGTTCCTCCAAATGTCAACAAACATCAGCATACACAAGCGTCTCATTAGTTGTCTCTTTCAAAGCCTGACCTTCAGTTTATCATAATGAATCATTTGTTTAGTGTTTATATTATTCATTCACTGATATCCTTTTCATTTGTAATTACCAAATAAAGCTGTTTAGCATATTTACTGTTGTTTCATGCTGAGAAAGCGGTATTTAGAAAGCATTAAAACAGTGTTGTGTTGAACAAACATGGCCTCTGTGTGTTTAGCTGTACTTCGGAGAGGATAATTTATTTGTGCTTCAGCGTGTGTTGATTTTAATATATGATTAAAGACTTTAAACTGACTAACCCGCTGGAACAATTGTATGCTTATGAGGACCAACCTGGAGACCTCCCACCTACACAGAATTCTGCCTATAAATATGTAAATATTTTCGTTCCTATACAGGTCTTTTTAAAATGTTTTTTAATACTCTCCAATTGAAATTAAATTCCAGTAATTTCTTAACTACAAACAGCATCTGTTCTGCTTAGATCTTTTTTTCTTTTCTTTTTTAGCGTATCAATTTAATAACTTGTAGAAAATTTTGATAACTTTCTCAGTTTTTCAGGACGGCAAGTATATAACAGTTTGTTTATTAACTTTTCTCTCCAGTTCTTGCTCAAAAATTTCAGTAATGTTTCATTTCTAGGCCTACCAGAGCCATGAATGCTTTTGCCTTTTTTTAAATTTAATGTTTATCCATGCTTTTTTCTAAAAACGATCCAATTTTTCTAACCCCACTTTATTTTTGCCCAAACATTTATTGTGATGTGTGAATCTCCCTTAGTCTGCTTAATTGAGTCAATTTTTCACTGTACCGGTACAATGTCCCATTTGTCACTGCCTGCACTAAAACTTACTCCGAACCTGATCTAAGCAGGAAGAATATTCTCTTAAAGCAATCTTTCTTCTTTAGCTTATTTAATTCTCTTTTTTTATCTGCATCAAAATTAATTTCCAGAAGTCTTGGTACAGTATTACCGGAGAGCCGCACATAAGGCTCCTCATTGATGGATTAAGGTATGAGTATGCCTTGCATTTTATGGCTTTTCTTAACAACAACCTCTTAAAAAGCAACAGCTCTGAAAAGCTCACTATATGTGATGTTAGGAAAGGATAAACAGTGTTCAAAGCTTTATAAAAAGGCATCTTTACTGTTTATAGTTGAAATATGCAATTAACATTTGGTTTCCCCTAACTGTATTATTAAACACAATGATTATTAAGATGTTGTTATTGAATTTTTAGATAGAACTGTGTACCTCTTTGGATTTTATATATTTTTGAAAAGTGAGGAGCTTCAAGCTAAAAAATCTTTCAGGTATAAGCAAAACAGCACAACTAGTGGTCTAAGCTAGATATAGGCTCTCACATCCTTACAAGCATAATTTCCTCAGTATGTAAATATATGGGAAAAAGCAACAGAGCCTGTAAATAAAACCCATTTTCCCTTGACAATTTTGATGCCGTTCTCCTAACAAGTGTTCCTAACAAGGAACACCAGCCTCTCAGTGAACTGTGCTTACTTTAATTTGATTAATTTTGTCAAGGCATGCAAAATGTTGCAAATTTGATAACAGCCTTCAGTCAGAATTGGAAAGCATTGTATAGAAAGATAATTGGGCTTAATCAATGTGAAAACAAATTTAGAACAGCTTTGTCAGAAACGGAGATAAAAACATTTTGAGTGCCCTCTTTTAGTCTTGAACTGACTAATTAATTATGACAGCACTGCTTTTTGCTTGTTTAATTAAAAGACCTGGATTCACACAAAATAACATTAAAATCTAAAAATAATGAAAAATAATGATCACTGTATAAATTCTAACTTTATTTTAGCATAAAGATGAATTAAAATCATGTTTTTTTTCTTCTAGTCACATCTCAGTGTTCATACAGGCTTCACAGTAAAGCAGATGTAGATATTACATTTGTGCCTCTTCCCTTTAATTCAAGTATTCTAGGGAATTCTATTGAGACTTTTGGGTTGAGTGTACTTGTTCTTTTCCCGTTGATATACAACAAAGAACCTTGGATAGGCAAGGCAAAGATAGAATGACTAGCATTTCGTTGATTCATCTGAAGAACATCTGTATACTATGAAAGATTCATGAATCAAAGATTTTTTACATTTTTTTTCCCTGTCTTATTTGGTTCCCTTACTAAGTAGTCTGTCTACAAGGGTGTAATATGAGAACTAATAGATTTTTCATGACTTCATAATCATTACCTAGATCATCATTATGATGGTTACTGTGTACTTGCAAACAAAGGACAGCAGAATATATATATATATATATTCATTTTTAGTACTTTTTAAATAGTATTTTCTTTCTTTTATTTTGCATGGATAGGTTGTATCAAAATGTTATGTCAGGACAGAAGATTTGTTGTGCTGAGCTAATCTCATGGTCATGGCATATACACTATATTGCCAAAAGTATTTGCTCACCCATCCAAATTATTGGAATCAGGTGTTCCAATCACTTCCATGGCCACAGGTGTATAAATTCAAGCACCTAGGCATGCAGACTGTTTTTACAAACATTTGTGAAAGAATGGGTCGCTCTCAGGAGCTCAGTGAATTCCAGCGTGGAACTGTGATAGGATGCCACCTGTGCAACAAATCCAGTCGTGAAATTTCCTCGCTCCTAAATATTCCACAGTCAACTGTCAGCTGTATTATAAGAAAATGGAAGTGTTTGGGAACGACAGCAACTCAGCCACGAAGTGGTAGGCCACGTAAACTGACGGAGCGGGGTCAGCGGATGCTGAAGCGCATAGTGCGAAGAGGTCGCCAACTTTCTGCAGAGTCAATCACTACAGACCTCCAAACTTCATGTGGCCTTCAGATTAGCTCAAGAACAGTGCGCAGAGAGCTTCATGGAATGGGTTTCCATGGTCGAGCAGCTGCATCCAAGCCATACATCACCAAGTGCAATGCAAAGCGTCGGATGCGGTGGTGTAAAGCACGCCGCCACTGGACTCTAGAGCAGTGGAGACGCGTTCTCTGGAGTGACGAATCGCGCTTCTCCATCTGGCAATCTGATGGACGGGTCTGGGTTTGGCGGTTGCCAGGAGAACGGTACTTGTCTGACTGCATTGTGCCAAGTGTAAAGTTTGGTGGAGGGGGGATTATGGTGTGGGGTTGTTTTTCAGGAGCTGGGCTTGGCCCCTTAGTTCCAGTGAAAGGAACTCTGAATGCTTCAGCATACCAAGACATTTTGGACAATTCCATGCTCCCAACTTTGTGGGAACAGTTTGGAGCTGGCCCCTTCCTCTTCCAACATGACTGTGCACCAGTGCACAAAGCAAGGTCCATAAAGACATGGATGACAGAGTCTGGTGTGGATGAACTTGACTGGCCTGCACAGAGTCCTGACCTCAACCCGATAGAACACCTTTGGGATGAATTAGAGCGGAGACTGAGAGCCAGGCCTTCTCGTCCAACATCAGTGTGCGACCTCACAAATGCGCTTCTGGAAGAATGGTCAAAAATTCCCATAAACACACTCCTAAACCTTGTGGACAGCCTTCCCAGAAGAGTTGAAGCTGTTCTAGCTGCAAAGGGTGGACCGACGTCATATTGAACCCTATGGATTAGGAACGGGATGTCACTTAAGCTCATATGTGAGTCAAGGCAGGTGAGCAAATACTTTTGGCAATATAGTGTACCTTTGGGTGTAATCTCTGTTAAGACTGAAAAGCGGAAAATAATGTGGCCGAGAAGTCAGGTTCACTTGAAAGGTTAGACAGTTCTTAGAGTTTAAAAGTATTTTCCATTTTTTCCATTGTTTTGAAAATATTTTCCTGCTTTGGTAATTCTAAAATAGGTACAGATGTAATTCCTCTGGCCAGTTGCTTGTGAAATGGATTACTCTCGGTCCAAACACATTTTATTAATCTATGTCAGACCATTATGTCTTTCTCTTCACCCATTTTAAGTAAGCAACACTTTTATTTGACCGTCAGAAAAAAATTGGTTTGTTCATTTGTGTTACACAACCATAATATTTGAATGAAGAGAATTGCTATTTTTCAGAGCTGCCACATCCTGCAGAAACAATTCAAGTGGCATGAAAGGCACTGTGTGTTTTTCCCTGCTGTCTTGGGGAGCAGATGAGACATTCTGTAACTCTGAGCTGGAGAGCTTTTAACCAAAGGGAAATCTTCTGAATACCATGAGCATAGGCAGCACCTGTTGGTGAAAAACTCAAGCTGCCTTATGGCTGTATCCTCTGTGACTGATGCTGTTGTCAGTTATGAACAGAAAGAAATACCTTTTAAAATTCATGAAAACTCTATTGAGCTACAGCTCGGAGCAAACTGAACAAAAGTGAATTAAACTGAGACTTGCATCGTCACTTTTGCTAGCCTTTAGACTTTAAGACCTTCTGCATCATTTGTATATCTTGGCAGCTTGGCCACATAATTGATGCCATTCATTACATGATTGAGGGAGGTGTTTATGTGTGGTGAGCGAAGGTAGCCAGACCATTGCTAAGAGCATCGTAGACTGAAGTGATTGATAGAGAGCAAGGTGCATTAAAGCTGAAGTTTTTTTTTATTTTTGCCTGAATGCAAGTGTTACTCTCTTTGCAAGCTTCAGGCAATGCCATTAATAAACTTTGCAAATGATGATAGCTGTTTTATTGATTCCAGTTTGCACCTGCTATCCCAGTTGCCTCTCTTTATCCATTACATTGCTTCAGTAAACACAGGCATTGAAACAGTTGACCTGAGCCGTCCCTGCCATTGATCCCCCTGCTGATGTTGGAACATCACATTTTCCTTGTTTGTCTGGTAGCTTAATCCATTCAAAAAGCATACAGAAGGTGGGTAACAGGATCAATACAACAGGAAAAAAGTTTGACACAGAATTTTATCAAAGCATTAACTGATCAGTAAATACCAGTAATTGTGTTCCACAATGTCACTTTAACTATAGTTTGTTCAAGCGGTTATGCAATCCAATGTGATGATACTAACTTAATTAAATTCCTTCAACTGGCATGTTTTTATTTGGGAAATTTGGCTTAATGTGCAGGGTGGCCTTACCTGGAGTTACAATGAGATGTGTCCCAAAGTCACATCCCCATAAAATTTTTAGTTTTTCCTAATCACACAAAATTCCGTTTATGGGGTGCTTAATCAATCATACTTTTATGTAAGCTGCCAAAGAACAAAAAGTAAAAAAAAAAATGTCTAAATACCTGGCTGGCTCATGTGATCATGAACCTGCATTTCAACCTGAAAAACTCACAAAAAAGAGGAAGGCAATTAGAGGAGTTTATTAAAACAATAATTTAAGATTTTGGTGCTCAGGCCTCTGTGGAAAACATTAACAATGAATTTTACTTTGATTATATGCATGAACTGCTGACTGAGCACGGGGATGAAGCCCCCCAGGCCTGAAACCGGTACTGGAATTTGGATATATGAAGGATGCCAGCTGGAACAAGGCACAGGATCATATGAACCTCCATGGTGAGCAGACATAGAGCGACAGTGGAGAGAAAAAACTCCCCTTGGGAAAAAATCTCTGGCAGAACCAGACTTAACATGGCGGTCATCTACGGATGCCTTTTGAAAGCAGTACTAGTCCAGGGAGTTACTTCAAAAGGGGTAAGAAGTGGCATGGAGAAGGAGCAAGGTGAGTTTGTGGGGATGGTGGAGAAAGGGATGGAGGAGGGCTGAATCAGGTTTATTAGAATCAAAGTCTTACATGTGATCCAACTCATATGCTTCTGGGTGGCAGATTAAACTGTTGATTGAAGTATTTTAAGCAGGACCGATGCTGATTAGATTATGAGCAGGTGTGGATGACTGCTTCAAGACAGTCTAGCCTCTGTTTGAATCAGTGTGAGGATTCCAGTTTAACACACCAAATCCGATTTTGCATCCGATCCAACGGAAAATCATGTCTGCAAGGAATAGACCACCACTCTACTATAGTGAGACTACGCAGCAATTCAGCGGTTATTTCATGGGTCTGACAGGAAGAAACACAGTTACATTGTAAAACACATCAGCTTTGGGGAAAAGACAAAATAAAATATGTTAATCACAAGGGGTTTTTGAGCCGCACATCGCATATATAGCAAGCTGGACAGACTCCTGCAAAAATAATGAAACATAAAAAAAATAGAATAATTTACCTGTGATAGCATTTCATGAGGACACGAACAGGATAAAGTAATTATCCTCTTTGAGCCACAAAAAAGCGACGGACAGAAAGTGCAGTTTATCACTCTCCTCGAAAAAGGAAAGGATATTGTAAAATTGTGATCCTCTTTGAGCCTTGCAAAAAACCAAAATATTGAGGGGCAAACAGAGCAGGTAAGCAAGACTTCGATAAACTTCACAGACCTCTCTCTGCCTCAGTTAGCATAAAAAAAACGCGTTTATTGCAGTGTTCTCTTTTCTTTCATATAGCTCTCATTATGTTTTTAATAAAGGCATATAAACATTCTCTTTCTGTTCTTATTTTAGATGCTGCACAGACTCTTTAAGTTGGGCTTGGCTTTATAGTTGCACTGGTTGTTTTTTTTATTTTATTTATATTTAATAACTTTTTCGGAAACTGTCCAAGTCGGGACAGTGGGAATTTGTTTAAATACAGGTGCTGGTCATAAAATTAGAATATCATGAAAAAGTAGATTGATTTCAGTAATTCCATTTAAAAAGTGAAACTTGTATATTATATTCATACATTACATACAAACTCATATATTTCAGATGTTTATTTTGTTTAATTTTGATGATTACAAATGACAACAAATGAAAATCTCAAATTCATCATATCAGAAAATTAGAATATTACTGAAGACCAATAAAAACAAAGGATTTATAGAAATGTTGGCCAACTGAAAAGTATGAACATGAAAAGTATGAGCATGTACAGCACTCAGTATTTAGTTGGGCCTCCTTTGGCCTGTATTACTGCAGCAATGCGGCGTGGCATGGAGTCGATCAGTCTGTGGCACTGCTCAGGTGTTATGATAGCCCAGGTTGCTCTAATAGTGGCTTTTAGCTCTTCTGAATTGTTGGGTCTGGTGTATTGCATCTTCTTCTTCACAATACCCCATAGATTTTCTATGGGGTTAAGGTCAGGAGAGTTTGCTGGCCAATTAAGAACAGGGATACCATGGTCCTTCAACCAGGTACTGGTAGCTTTGGCACTGTGTGCAGGTGCCAAGTCCTGTTGGAAAATGAAATCTGCATCTCCAAAAAGTTGGTCAGCTGCAGGAAGCATGAAGTGCTCTAAAACGTCCTGGTATGTGGCTGCGTTGACCCTGGACCTCAGAAAACACAATGGACCAACACCAGCAGATGACATGGCACCCCAAACCATCACTGACTGTGGAAACTTTACACTGGACTTCAAGCAACGTGGATGAAGTGCCTCTCTTCTTTTCCTCCAGACTCTGGGACCTTGATTTCCAAAGGAAATGCAAAATTTACTTTCATCAGAGAACATGACTTTGGACCACTCACCAGCAGTCCAGTCCTGTTTCTCTTTAGCCCAGGCAAGACGCTTCTGACGCTGTCTGTGGTTCAAGAGTGGCTTGACACAAGGAATGCGACAGCAGAAACCCATGTCTTTCATACGTCTGTGTGTGGTGGTTCTTGAAGCACTCACTCCAGCTGCAGTCCACTCTTTGTGAATCTCCCCCACATTTTTGAAGGGGTTTTGTTTCACAATCCTCTCCAGGGTGCGGTTATCTCTCTTGCTTGTACACTTTTTTCCACCACATCTTTTCCTTCCCTTCGCCTCTCTATTAATGTGCTTGGACACTGAGCTCTGTGAACAGCCAGCCTCTTTAGCGATGACCTTTTGTGTCTTGCCCTCCTTGTGCAAGGTGTCGATGGTCGTCTTTTGGACAACTGTCAAGTCAGCAGTCTTCCCCATGATTGTGTAGCCTATAGAACTAGACTGAAAGACCATTTAAAGGCTTTTGCAGGTGGTTTGAGTTAATTAGCTGATTAGAGTGTGGCACCAGGGGCCATCAATTTTGAACCTTTTCACAATATTCTAATTTTCTGATATGATGAATTTGAGATTTTCATTTGTTGTCATTTGTAATCATCAAAATTAAACAAAATAAACATCTGAAATATATGAGTTTGTATGTAATGTATGAATATAATATACAAGTTTCACTTTTTAAATGGAATTACTGAAATCAATCTACTTTTTCATGATATTCTAATTTTATGACCAGCACCTGTATTTGTGTCACAGAGAGAGAAGTGAAAAAAATCTGCACAGATCTGCTCACCAAGTTGGGGCCTCTCTATACACAGTCAGTGTGACATGGAAAAAAATCAAATCGGAGATTAAAAATTTGTACACAACTGGTGTGACCTGGATTTTATTCAGTTGAATTTTCGCCTTGGCTTTATTTTACAGGCTGTTTCTCTGCTGCTTTTAAGAAGCTGGACCCCATTTGATCAACCACACTGCAAAAACAATCCAGAAATAAGTAAAAAATGGCTTAAATTAAGTATATTTAGCCTTAATTTGAGCAGGTAAATAAGATGATTTGCCAATGGAATGAGTATTTTCACTCTTAAAATAAGATAGTTAGATAATATTTACTTGAAATAAGACGATAAAATAGTTTTTTCTTATTTTAAAAGGAAATTGTCTTGTTCCATTGGCAAAGTGTCTTACTTATCTCCTCAAATCAAGGAAAAACACACTTATTTTAAGAAAAAATAACTTATTGAGATTTATATTTTTTGCAGTGCATAGTTTAAAATCCAGAATGGATACAGGTGAGGGTGAGCCATCAATAAGGACTTTTGTGTGAACACTGGCATTGTCTGCTTCAATTCCCAGTTGTAGATGGAAAGGCAAGTGGTGTAAAAACTTTGCAAAATTTGATGAGTATGATAAGCTATAGTGATCCCTAAATTAGGGGCACCGTAAAGGACATACAAAAACTTTATTGAACAGACCATTCCAGTATTTGTTTGTTGTCTTTTTGCTAAGTTGTCGCAGCAGTCCACAATGGACATGTGTAGGATCCATCCATGCATCACCACTTATTTTGAAATTCACTTTCCTCTCTCTCTCTGTGTCTGATTTCCTGTTTGACGTACCAGATTTTTAGAAATTGACATAAAAAGAAGCAGGAATAAAGCCAGTGGTGGTTCTAGATTACATTTACTAATAGGGCCAGGGTAGGGCCTGTGTTTTTTTCAAGGTGTTGCAAAAAAAAAAAAAAAGAATGACAAATTCAAATAAAAATATAAAGTAAACGTTAATGTGTGAGAGTGCATTGTTTTTCTATTAGCTGAGCCACAAAGCCAAGGTTGATCACACCCTGATCTAACAGACACTGTGATCTATGTAAGGCTGAAACTTCAAGCTGACTGTTATCTCTAAATAAATTGTCTTGGCAAAATATTAAAATATTAACTTGGTTCAAGCGACTAAATAGTAACAGTCTCTTCTGCTATTGCATATCATCAGAAAAAATTATTTAGAATTACTTTGCAAAAACTGATCTTAACAGGTATAGCTATTCTCAAAATAAGTACATTTAACCTTAATTTGGGCTGGTAAATGTACTTATCTGCCAAAGGAATGTCTATTTCTGCTCTTCAGATAAGATAATTACATATCATGCATTTGAAATGAGGGAATGGAGATTTTAATTTTTTTTCATGTTAAGCATAAATTCTCATATGCCATCTGCAACTATTTTTACCTCCTTAAATAAAGGTAAATACACTTACTTCAAGAAAAATGACCAGCTTAATATATTCTGTATTTTAGCTGTGTTTTAAGGGTCTATAACAGGGGCCAGGGCCAGATCTATGGAGGCACTGGCCCCTGTTGCCCCCAAACTAGAATCACCAATAAATAAAGAAGTCTGAGTGAATAAGGGGTTGCACTTGCAGAACAAATTACATATTAAAAAACAAAAGTTAAAGGAACAATATGCACCTTAATTTAAGGACTCAAAACTCAGCTCCCCCAAAAAAACAAAACTAAACCAAATTTAACTAAACTAGTAAGAGTACCCATGCATATAAGAAATAGTTATGTATTTTAAGACACATTTGAAATTGAGGAATTATCAGACAGCAATGAATTTCCATCCAGTGTCTGATGTGAAGATGACATTCACTCAAAATGTGGATATTTTTTCACAATAACAAAATCTAAAGAAATCCTTTTGTGCCTTGCACGCCAATCGTTTAACTTTGTCCAATCTTTTAAGAAAAAAATAAATAAAAATAATACACATTTTTATTATAATCTAGCTAAAAATTGAGAAAATGAAAATTAGTAACAAACTGCCAGCTTTGCTTCTGCTTCATACCCATTGGCAGAATCAACAACTGTTTCTCATTTTACATTCTGCAAACATTACATTTTATTTTTCTATCCTTAAAATCTGATCCCACATGATTCCTCCCACACTCTGGTTCGTTCATATCCCTCCACCTCTTTCTGTTTTTCAACAGACTGTTAAGCTGGTTGTCATTTCTAATGGAAATGACACACCCTGAGTCAAAGTGACATTGTGTCAAAAATCCATCCTGCGATTCCTGCCGGGCAAATTGTTCATGCTGTATTCCTCATTCAGAATTAAATTAAAATCATCTCCTAGGCCCTTCATAACTTCATAAAGGCTCCAGTCTAATGTTTTCAATAACAGTTCAATAACAAATCCCAAGAGCAAGTCAGTGCTTTCCTCATTTATAGATTTGTCAAGATCCCTTAAAACTTTTAGACCTTTTTACTGAATTTAAAATCTGTCAGACAAAGTATAGGAAATTGTTTTTATATAACTTTAAAAGGACAAGATTACATATGAAATACATTTGTTTCCTTTGTCTCCCTCAAAAATGTTTTATCTTCAGTAATTGGACAAAAAAGTTGACAAAACCTTTAAAGCAGTATCTCACTCACTTGCTGCTTCGTCTTGAAAATGATTGGCTGTTCACCATTTTTACTAAGCTTTCAAACTTTTTTCTTTTATCAATTTAGTATATTTGTGCTTTAACAGCTAAGATAATGTTTCTCAAAGGAAATACCAAAGAGTAAATATGGAACTCAGATCTATTACAAGAATCAAGACCTCAACATTGTAATCTTGCTGAAATTCAAGAGGCATTACAGAGTTTTAATGATACTGCCACCAGTGGCTTATTCTCGTAGCTCGCACTCATAGTTAACACGTTTTTTGGGGGACTCTTTTCACCTTACTTGGTGTCTGAGTTGACCTGGATCCCAGTCGCTTGTTAGTATTTATTATCAATGTTGAACCCATTTAACAAAGACATGCTTCACATCACATCCGCCAAACAGCGTGGGAACTTCTGACCCAAAGTACATTCAGGAAAATAGGCTACAGGCTTAAAGATGCATCAACGCTGAAATACTTGGGTTTTAGTCTGCTCATTAAACATTTTTTTTAGTTAAAAAGGGTCACATAGAAGTTTATTTTAAAGATATATTTTCTGTTAAAACTTACATGATGTCCCTTTAAGGATGCCAGCTAATAAAACATGTTTCTATATTAAATATTTAATAATAAGACCTATGCAGTTAAAAACAATAAACGGATAAATATGTAAAAGTAATTAAGTAAAAACACAGGTTTATCTTGTGCGAATAAATTAATGGCTAAAATGTTTTGGGTTTATTTTTTCACAGCCACAGTTAGAAAAACAAATGTGTGTCAGGAAAACTAAAAGTCTGCTGATATTTCCTACTGTCAGCTCTGAATATTTAGCTCAGTCTGAGTATTTCCCTTATTTAATCAGGACTAATGGGACAATTGGTAACCTATTTGTATGTCCGCGTGCAGCCTATGGCTTTATGGAAATTTTGTTCAAAACACAAAGCCACCAAATTTTCTTCATCTTTGCTAAATCAAATTCTGTTTCCTCCATGAAGGTTATTCCAGCACGCTGCATATGGAGATCGGCCGTCCTTGACAGTTAGTGGTTGGTTTATGCCAATGTAGCTTTATCACATTAGATACTAAAGTCATTATTTGTCCTCCTGCGTGGCAGTGATCACCATATATCACTACAACAAAAGTGTTGTAGTTATTTCTTTAGCGAAAGCTCTTCAGGGTCCTTGGGAAGGAGCAAAATATTATCTAAAATCCATTAATGGACATTGTAGGTTTCTTTAGAAAAAAGTAGAAGGTCAGAGCCAATGCTGAACACATATAGTGCAATGAAAAAAAATTCTCCATACAGGTCCCTCTTCAAACATTATTTTATCACATTTTAATATTCAAGATCATACAAAGTTTTATTTGAACAAAAATAAAAAAAAAAATTAATCAAAACATTGAAAAAACAGTTTTCAGAAAAATCTTTTGCAGTGAGAGAAGCTATTTGCGAATTGTATTTAAAAATACTAACGGCATATAATTTTTATACCATAAAATAACTAATTAACCAATTTTTTAAAAAAAAAGATCTGAGCTCAATTATTGCCAGACCCACAAATTTAGTAAATCAGTCAACTGAAACCTGTCAGACATCAGAAAGTGGGATAAAAGATCTTGAAAACAACATTATGCTCCAAGGAATTATGGTTATGCTTCAAAGGAATTCAAGGAAGGATGAATGAAGAAGTCCAGGCATCTATCATGGGTCACAATTCTATTGTAGCCATTTCCAGGGCTCTGGTACTCCTGCAGACCTCATTTAGAGCCATTACTCACAAACAGAGAAAACATGGAGCAGTAGTAAAGGAGTGGTCAGTCTAACAAAATTATTTCAACATGGCATCACAGCCTCCACCACACACAAAACAACCAAGAGAAAAATCTGTTGGCTTCACCTGCCACAGTTAAGTTTATTTTTAATCAACACTAAGAAATATATGGAAAAATAATTACATCTACTGAACAAAGAAGAATAATTGTTTTTATACAAATATACACAGTTGTAAAATAGGTTTCTACACATATCTTAGGCTTCGGTTTTGCCTTATGCTCATGATCATAATGTAATGTTTTTGTATAGGTTGCACCAACCTTTAACTGAGATAAATAATGTCTCTATCATTGGTGCACGTGGGAGTCCAGAAACAACCCTAGTGGGTAGGGACAACTGACTATTCTAAAATCAATTAAGCTTTGTGGTTGAGCGGTCAGAGGTTTTTAAAATCTGGCTTTACTCATTTCTCAATCTATATGCAATTTCTGAAAGATATAATTATAATATCCATCCACTAAAAAGGAAATAATCCTTATTTACTTTGAATTATTTAAAAGTGAATTTGGCAAATTTTTTTCTGAAGAATTTCTATTTTCTCCATTTTTATTCTTTTACGAAAGAAAACCTCCTGAGACACACAAACAATACAATGTACATGCATAGACACCCCTGGAGAGAATTAAAAAGACTACCTGCCTATTTTATAGAATGCTATGTTATTTAAATTGAATGTAATATTTTTACCAAGCTGACATGGTAAAATGGTTTACATAGTCGTAAATGTAGCTACTTACTTTCCACCCCTGGTGCTATTTTATCTAAAGGGTTGCAATCAGTTAACTCAACTAGAGGAAGATCATTAAAGTCCATAAGAGTAAATAAGAGAGAAGCATTATGAATCCAAACTAAAAAAAGAATAACAGAAAATAGGAGCTGGGGGAAAAGAAGGGGTTAATTTTATAGGATCAAAAAGACGGCAGGAGAGATAACTTCACTAAGGAGCAGAAAGGAGCAGGTATTTATGACCATACTTAGATTAAAACATAAATATTTAGACCTAAAGGTCTTAATCCTGTCATTTTTTAAATACAAAGTTATAACAGACGGGACTGGGAGCCATGTGGGGTAAAAAGAAATAATAAAACCTTTTATGTACATATAATAAAATAGTAAGTGGCCTGTGCTTCTATAGCACTTTACTTTGCTTCTGTGTTTTCAAAGCATTTAATCTCTCATTCATAAACACATTCACACGCTGAAATATGCCAAGCTGTTTTAGATTTTTATTGGTCTTATATCATCAATAATTCGCAAATTACATAGACATATCTTAACCCGATTTGTGGCTTATCCATACATTAATATATTTGTTAAGAAATGAGAAATGCATATGATTAAGGAAACATTATTCCATTGGCAGAAAATTGTACTTACCTGCTCTAATGAAGAAATACTCTAATAAAGGAAAATACTCATAATTAAAGAAATTTTTACTTAAAGGGATAGTGGAGGATGTTCTTTTCCCGGTTCGATCATCACAATAAGTGGTCCTCCTAATTGTTAATCATTCGTGCTTGCCCCAATTTTCTGACATAGTGGAAAAAATGCAAATCTTCTTTTGGAAAGCAAGCCTGTATGAGCCATGCAAACAGCAACTTTTAAACAGAGTGTGCATAAGGAGAAATGGGTTCGTACTTGCTCTTGCACACATTTAATAGACGTTTCCTTTCGAGGCCGGGTATAGGCTTGTGCATGCATTTAAAGTGTAGAGGGTGGGTCTTTTCAAAAATTTGCAAAAATCCTTGACCATACTTAGATAAATTTTCCCTTTTCATTTAATTTTTTTTTTTTTTTTTTGGTTTTAACTCCTGTCTCTGTATGCAGTATGTGTCAGATGTAACAAGAAAATTTCATCCTGGTCTCAAAATGATGGGGTTTATTGATTATTAATTATATATCTTTATAATACTGAAACATGCAATATGAATCTGCTTTAATAACCGTAACTTTTTAAGCCATTTAAAAGTGCTTGATGAATGCTGAAAAAATTTCATCCCTTGGATAAAAGTGAAATTTGTATGTAATAATGAAGGGGAGTTGCATGGATTAGTTGGGGAATTGTTATCCAGATTAGCTGCTTGAGCACTCTCATTTATAATACTCTCTTACAGCTTCTAAATTAAGGCCTATGTACAGTATAATAGAGTTAGACAAAGACCGATCCCAGTATCATTTCATAATCTTATCCATTTACCACTGTCTATACTTATAAGCTCATCTTTTCTTAAAATGTCCTGTGTACTTAACTCATCTTGTGGAGTTTTTCATGGGGGAATCGGGCTGTAATTAAATGCAACAGCCTACAAAGCATCCCTAACAATCTAATATTGCTTATGATTTCTTTGTACTTTTAATTTTATCTTTACACAGACAATCAGACCAATTATCTTCCTCATTAGGAGGATGATACTGATCTTTGTTTATATCAAAAAGTGGATGCTCCTTGTGTGTAAAATGTATTTAAATTTACCAATCTGTCTCCATGGAGTCCTAACAGCATTGCTTGCTTTAGGAAATTGTTTTGTCTTTACTTTAAGATATGACCCCCATGTTACTAAAGGAGACTGAACAGCTTCTTCAGATTATAGATGATTATTCAACCATTAGCTCTGGCCAATTAGGCAATGACAAGTAACTGTTAAAATACATTTTAACAGGACATATCAGAGGCACTCGGAGGTCGTTTATGTGGTGTCACATAATAAATAACACCATAAATGGTTGACACACTGCACAGGGGTGTGTACAGGAGATTAAAAAGGCCATATGGATGGAAAGAGGAACATTGCTGAGTGTGCTGTGATCTCTTTCCTTGGTGACTGTAGTCATTTAGAGTACAGATGTTCGAAAAACCTCCCGGGCTGCTCTGGGTGGATGTTTTTTCCTCTCATCCAATCTCAGACCTTTGATTTTCCTCCATATGTTTTCCTTACAGAGTATGTAGCTTTTAGTGAAGGATGACTCCTATCCTACAATATATTTCTTTCTTTTTTTTCTTAGACATAAGATTTTAGTGCCAAAATTATGAATGCAGATATATTCTCCGGGTTTGCTCAAATGTTTTCACATCATTCCCCAGAATTATCAGTGCAATAAAATAAATACATGACCTGACAATCCCTCAAACAAAAGCTTGCTTACATAAATAACAACATTAAAAGCATTTATTCATCTGAATTTTAAAATTGTCCTTAAAGGGATAGTTCGGTATTTTTGACATGAATCTGTATGGCATCCCGATCACTAGCGGCATGCAATCACACTGACTTACCCCTGGCAGCGTCCTGTGAGCAGAGTTATCGTCCAGTTTCCGCGGCGGAGGGAGACATGGCTGTTGTTGGGCTCGCTGTCTGAATGACGGCGCGCACTGATACGAACAGAGAGAAAATAGGACCAATTGATAACGACGTGTGACTTTTTCCACTACAATGTTTTTGGGATGCGAAAATATCACTCTTTTGGACACATAATGTTTTGGGAAGAGAAAAGTTTTATTTCGCTGTTCCTAAAAACCTGCAGGACTACTTTCGGCTTGACCAAAACTGGACGATAACTCTGCTCACAGGACGCTGCCAGGGGTAAGTCAGTGTGATTGCATGCCGCTGGTGATCGGGATGCCATACAGATTCATGTCAAAAATACCGAACTATCCCTTTAATGCTGTACTGGTGTCACTGAATAACATGCTCAATGGTTGGGAAATATTTTCTCTGTGCTCATCAAACAAGCAGAGCAAGGACATTCACACAAATGTACTGATGTCAGTATTTAAATCATTTTATCATCTGATAAATACATTATCCCAGCACCTAATCAGTCAGGCAAAAACAAGTTTTGATTAACTAATTAAGATCTGGCAAATAAAACATAATTATGGCTTATTTCCCCCAACTGATTTTATTTTCTTATCTCCACTTACCAAGAATGACATCAACTCACTCTATTGTCTGTGTTCTCAAACTTCAAATAAATGAGCCTCGAGCAATTCAACACTGTTCATGCACCTTTACATTCCTGGCATGCACTTTTTGATGCCAACTCTGTGTTTAATGCTTGTAATCCTTTGCGTCACACAGGGGTGACAGTTACTCCATTAGCAAGGACTCTCATGTTAATGTCAGGACGGTCATTGGTTTGCAAGGGAATCTTGTTAGGGTTCTTATCGACATTGAATTTCATTAACTTGATTAATGACGTCTATTGGGGCTGGCTTCATAGTAATGAACATCTCTGCAGAGAAGGGCTGTCTGCAGTCAAAGATGTGTGTCTCCTGACAACTCTTTCCAGGCCAAGCCTTGATTTCATAAAGGTTGCACGGAAAAAAAATGTTTTCATAAATACTGAAGTAGGAGGAGAGCATAAAGTAGACCCAAGATAGAAGTTAGAAGTTTTCTCTTTTAGAATGTATGTTGTTATTTTGCAAAATGTATTATTTGAAATTAAAGAAATAAACATCTTGTGTCCCTAGCTCATGGTCAAACTTTATTTAACATACCTCCTCTAACTTGTTTTGTGACACAGGACCTCATCTCTTCCACTAAACCCACCGGGGTCATTTTTGTCCTATATCCATCTTTAGCTTCCCTACATCCCACAGCTCTGAACCGTTCTTAAAATTGCCTACTTTGTCGGTTATGGGGCTTCTGTTCTTCAATAATTTATTCCCAGAACTGCCAAGAAACCCCTGAAAGAACTAGTGAGACAATTGGGCTCTGTCTCAAGATCACAGCCATTATGGAAAAAGACGGATAGACGAAACATAAACCCCCACTGATTTGTTTCCCATTCAGTAATGGTCAATCGTTATTAATAATTTTGCTTCTACAGGTTTTATAGTTACATGATAATAATTAAACATGTTTAGATTATGAAAAAGGCCAATATAAAACAGGCCTGTGTAACTATAACTAGGTAGATCAATAAAAACATTGTTTTCAGTGATCCTGAACAAATGGTAGTGACAGGAAACAGAAGAAAATAACAGATGTAGAAATCTGAAGTGAATGAGGTCAGGACTTGATTAATAACTATCCTCATTAATCCTAATTAAAGTATATACAACCTTAAAACTGTGTCTTTCTTTTGCATGGGAGAATGCAAGAGGCCAGGTGACACAGTACGTTTTCATTTTTAAACTCATGTTCAAACAGATGTACTCTATGCTTCATGCAAACACAAAAATACTCAATGTTTATAACGAGTAACGATTAACAAATATGAAATTAATCAAAAGTATATAAATGGCAGAATAACAAAAATATTCATTTAGTGCATTTTGTTTCTTTCTGCGTAAATCAGAACTACTCAGTCAATTATCTGAAAAGAAAAAAAGAATAAGAGAAAAGGAGGCCAAACCAAAAGATCTTATTAAATACAAATTTTGTTTTGTTTTACAACATCTTACATTTTAATCAGGTATTTGAGTATGTTATTATTATTATTATTATTATTATTATTATTATTATTATTATTATTATTATTATTTAATGTGTTTACAGTATGTTCATTTGAGAATTTAACGGAAGTATTTTTCATCTGAACCATTTCAATGGTTTTGCTTTAAAAAGTTTTTACAGTTTATTGGAATCAATTATAAAAGGATAAATGGCCACAAATCAAGTCCTTTGGAAGAATGTTCTTGCTTACAATGCGCTCAGTTATGTTATCTCTCCGAAATTATCAAACGTATAGCTCTTCCGGTAGAACTGTAAACAAGTGACTTCTGGGTTATTGGTCTGTGGGTTTGCGATAATTTCCGACATCTCACCTATGTGTATTCAACTCATACCGGCACGGTGTGGTTTGGTGAAGAAGTTTTGTTAGTTTTTTTGAGGAAGATTGCATTCAGGCATTTTTTTTTTCTGAATTCTTTAAGTTGTTGGAAAAGACTGAATAAATAAATTAGGCACATAACCAGCTGCTAATAGAAGAAATGGGGATCTTCAAAACATATTGGCTGATAACTAATCACTGAAATAAGTTGCTGCTGTGATGGCATTTCCATGTGAAATTATATTATAAAATGGTAATCCTATATCACATTTACCACCCTGCAGCTCAGAGAAACTGAATTTAATACATAACATAACACCTGCAACTGTTGCCTTTGATAGGTGTTTTTACCATGTTCCCTTTGCTTTTAGCACCTTCGAACTGCTGGTATATTTGTTAAAATACAACAAGAAACCTACAATAGAAATCATATTTTTCATTGTATTTTAATATGGTGTTTATGTGTGCTATAAAAATCTAGATTATATCTCTGCGTCAACAACACTTCATGGTGCTTCACAAATAAGTGAAAGTAGAGCCATTTAGACAGCACATGTTTAACACATTTTAATTTACCCTTTTTAACCTATCCAAAATAACTTGGCTACAGCACTAAATAAATTTAGCTTACTTATTTTTACCTGACATTCATGTTCATATTCATTATTTACTGAGAGTTATTGCATTTTTCTCATATAAAATAAAATGACAAAAAAAAATGTAATATATCCATAGTCAGGGCCCTCTGGTACATGAGGCTTCAAATGACTGCCTTCTCTGATCACAGTGTATGGGGTTGAATAATAAGGCTAATAAGAAGAGGGGGACCTTCTTGATATATTTTAAAGCAAAATCTCCTTTACTGGCTGACATCCCTCATAGGAGAACATTTTCAGCGAGGTCATACCTTATTTTATGAGCATAGCTCGCCTCGTTAGTTTTAAGTGATGTCTGGATCTTTTATCGCTGATATGTTTATGAATTTTTAGACAGATTATGCAAGGTGATTTTAGTCTCCTTCAGAAAAAAAGTCATAAAGCAAGATTATGCTTTGTTCAAGTATATCCTAGAAATATGCTTTAACACATTCTACAAGAAAAGTTTAAAAATACAATTGACTTTGAGATGTTCCAATGTGTTTTTGCTTTGCATCGAAAACAAATCAAGACTTTCTTTTTCACGCCTTTACTATCATGTAGTAAAACCAACATGAAGACCTGATCTTAATTGCACAAAAGATGCTTTTATTGACAACATAAAGCACTGACAGATAACAGGATAACAAGAAACATTAAGGTGGAGGGGAAAATTCAGCAACGAGTAGAGGGAGAAGTAAGCTAATGGTAAGGAAACAAAAAACATTCAGGGAAGATGTGGAACAGCTGTGGGCGAAGAACAGCAAGAAAGCTTAAGAAGAAAAAGAAACACAGAGGAGGCTGACATGACACACAAAAAACTGCAAATCAATGGGAAAATATTAACAGAGCAGAGATAAATTAATAAAACAGCACTAAAGGACAGACAAAGAATGAACTAAGCAGCTAATCACAAAAGAATCAACATATAAGCCAGGAACTTAATGGTAAAAACACCTTGAGCATCTGGCAAAACCTTTTGAGCATGAATAATAAAAACACTGAAGTGTTATAAAAATGAATCAAAAAGAGCTGAAAAACAGACCTCCGGGAGAACATGACATCTAACCAATCTAACCAAACCCAAAATGTGGGACTATATATATATATATATATATATATATATATATATATATATATATATATATATATATATATATATATATATATATATATATATATATATATATATATATATATATATATATATATATATATATATATATATATATATATATATATATATATATATATATATATATATATTATTGTTGTAGCTTTGATAAAATCAACAGCAGGAGAAATAGAGCTGAGGAACAGCCAAACCCCTCATATTTCATTTATTTTTTCCAGATGCAGTGTAAGACAGAGGGGGCCAAATGGTATCTTAGAATGTTTATTTTAATTACACTTGCACTTAGTCGACCAAAACATATATCCAGGGAACATCCTGTGTAAAACTGTGTTAAAGCACATTAAGCTATTTAATGGAAAGTCGAAAAATTGAAAAATCATTTTGGCCAACACGCTCTAATACTGTAAATATGTATATATATATATATATATATATATATATATATATATATATATATATATATATATATATATATATATATATATATATATATGTGTCAGGACTCTGCTGCCTAACCACCAGCAGGTTGTTTCTGCAGCACCGGGGTGCTCTAAAAGAACTGCTTTCAGACAGCGGGAGGACGCCTGAGTGTTACCGTAGTGGTACCCCCTCGTGTTCTGATCCCTCTCATGGTGGATTCCTCTGAGTGGTTCCCCGGTTCCTTCCGAGTCGGTTCCCCTCACTGGTCCCCCAACCCTCACGGACCTCCTTCAGGTTTCCCCTGCTGTTCTGGTTCCCTGGATCTCCCGGTGCTGCTCGGACCCTCTCTGGCTTTAGCTCTCTGGTCACCTGGACAATCGCCTTCTCCTCCTCCAGGCAAGCTTAGAGTCCAACCCGCCATCGGCCCGGTTCGGCTTTCCCCGCTCTGAGGTAAGCGTTCGTCCAGCTGTACATTCCTCTCTGCTCCGTCCCTGGTTAACCGCCCTTCTCATTCCCTTAGACGTTCCTTGGTTCCAGCTCCCTGTGCTGAGCTTCGGTCTGCGGTTGCAGAATCCCCTTTCGTTCTGTTTTTTCAATAAAACCCTCAAAGATCTACCTGTTTCCGAGTGTATTCAGCATGTGGGCCAAACACGTCAAGCCAAACATGACAATATATATATATATATATTGTTATGTGCTTCGGGCACATTATGATTTTTGTCCATTTCTTTTCTTTGTTTCTTATAAACTTTAGTTGAAGGATCTTTTGTTAATATATTTTGGGATTCTTTTAGCAAGTTAATTATGTTAATTTGTGGTGCTGTCGTCCGCCTATAAATAGGCTGGCCTTCAGCACGTTAGCGCGTTCCTTTCCAACCTCGTTTGGACGCCACTTCCCACCTGCTTCATTTGCTCCATCGTGCGCGGTGCGCACTTGTCTTGTCGCTGCGGCCTGCAGCGGACGTTCCAGCCTGCCATGTGGTATTTTTGTTAACTTTTTCTTACTTTTTTCTTGAGGTTTTTGGCCTGGCGGGACCGGTAGTCCTGTTTTCGATTTTTCTTTCGCTTAGGTTATTTTTTGCCTTTAGTCCGGTACCAGTAGGGGCTTCGACGGCCCTGTATAGGGTTGGCCCCCTGCTGTACCATTTTATTCTGTTTGATCGGCCTGCTAGGTCCAACTTTCTGTTGTTACTTTGGGTTTCTTTTTTTATTTTTTTGGGGCACGGGATTTGGGGGCCGTTAACTATTTTTCTCTTCGCAGAACATCTGAAGAAGCCGAACCAAGAACAACTAAAACGGAGAGAATTTATTAATAAAATATCTTTTTTTGAACCCTCATTTTTGTCTCGTGTCCTCAAATATATTGTGTCCTTGGTGGGCGTAACATATTTTTGGGGGCTTGTTTAAACAAAGTGTGCCTTTTAGAGACAGGTCGTGTCCTACGGTTGGTTCTTGTTTGTTGGCGGTTGTGCTGGGTTTGTGTGTATTTTTGCGCAGCTGACGCGCGTTGCGCTGATTAGTCAGAGCATTCGGTTCTGGTGGTGCTGTAGCTTCATTTGTGCAGAGGTGTTCCTGATTTGGTGTGGCTTGATTCCAGGGGTAGACATGGAGTTTGACCTGGATGAGTTTGTTCGAGGGCCCACGTTGGATACTTTGCATAACTGCACAAAGGATCAGTTGCTGTTAATAGCCGAGCATTTCAAGGTTACCGTAGATAAACGCGTTAAGAGGGGAACAGTTGAAGCTGAGTTGTTAGAAGCGCTGGTGCAGATAGGAATTTTTCCTGCTACAGTTTTTCCGAAAAGTCCTGTTGGATCGCCATCGAAGGCTTCGTTGAAAGATGACCCGGTGCGTTTGAAGGAACTGGAAGTTGAATTGGGTCGGCTTGCTTTGAGAGAAAAGGAGCTGCATCTTGAACAGCGACGATTAGAGATACAAGCCGAACTGCGTTTGAAGGAACTCGAGCTTGGTGCTGAGTCCTCACAACCCAAATCGACTGATTTTGACGTGAGTAGAAATGTTCGCCTGGTTCCTCCATTTAATGAGCGGGATGTTGATAAATACTTTACTTTATTTGAAAGAGTGGCACTCACACTTAAGTGGCCCAAAAATGTGTGGACTTTGTTGTTACAGTGTGCATTAAGTGGCAAAGCGCAGGAGGCGTATGCGTCTCTTTCTGTGGCTGATAGCCTTGATTTTGAAAAAGTTAAAAGTGCTGTTTTGAGGGCATATGAACTAGTACCAGAGGCTTATCGTCAGAAATTTCGTAAGTTAAAAAAACGCTACAATCAAACTTATGTGGATTTTGTTAGAGATAAGGAAATTCTCTTTGATCGTTGGTGCGCTTCTAAGAAGGTTGCCGATTTTGCGCAGCTTAAGCAACTTATTTTGTTGGAAGACTTTAAAAATAATTTGCCTGAGAAAGTTACCACCTACTTGAATGAAAATAAAGTCTCAAATGTGTCAGAAGCTGCGGTGCTCGTTGATGAGTACATGTTAACGCACAAAAGTAATTTTGAGCGCTCACATCTCTTTAGTAAGTTTGACCACTCTGAAAATAATGGGAAGGAATGGGCCAAAACTGCCTCGCTTGTTGAAACAGATGTATCTGCTGCGCTCGGTGGCGTGGGAGGCAAATCGGATAACAGGTTGGAATTAAAAACTAATGGGACATGTTTTTATTGTAAAAAGGGTGGACACGTTATAGCCAATTGCCCGGTTTTGCAGAAAAAGAACACTAAGCCCGTCGCTCTAATTAAAACTGTGAAAGGCGATGTTCATCCGCTTTCAACACAGCCTTGCGAGTATGCTGATTTTAAGCCTTTCATTATGGATGGATTTGTTTCTTTGTCTCTAACTGGTGAAAAGATCCCTGTAAAAATATTACGAGACACTGCTGCCTCTCAATCTTTTATTATGGAGGGAATCTTGCCGTTGAATAACGACACTGCGATTGGCTCTGATGTTCCAGTGCGTGGTTTTGGCATGCAAGAAATCTGCGTTCCTCTGCATAAAATCGTGATCCAGTCTGAGCTGTGGTCTGGTGACGCTGTGGTTGGGGTGCGTCCTAGTTTTCCAATAGCGGGCGTCTCCATGATCATGGGCAACGATTTGGCTGGGGGTCGAGTATTGGTTACCCCAGAGGTTACACCTGTTCCGGTGTTGAGCGACTGTCCAGATGCGCTCGCCCGTAAATTCCCAGGTGTTTTCACGTCATGCGCAGTTACGCGTGCAGCACTTAAACGTCATCAAGCCGAGAGGAAAGATGAGTTTGACTTGAGTGGAAGTTTTTTGTTCAACGCTGAATCCGAACATGTTCCATTGAAGCGAACTGTGGAGGATGACATGTTGGATGTGAATACGCTATCATGGTCTAGGAAGCAGTTGATCGAGCTCCAGAAAAGTGATAAGAGTTTGGAGTCATTGTTCGGCGATGCATTAACTGATAAGCCTGACTCCATTTCTACTGGCTATTTTTTGGATAATGGTCTTCTGATGCGTAAATGGACCCCTTTGAATGGTCTCCTGTTGAAGAGTGGAGTGTGGTGAAGCAGATTGTTGTTCCATCTCCATATCGTTCAGAAATTTTGCGGTTGGCACATGATAATCCGTTAGCGGGTCACCTTGGCATCAGAAAGACCTATGATCGCATTTTGCGTCATTTCTTTTGGCCAGGATTGAAGAGCGATGTCGTGCGCTATTGTAATTCGTGTCACTTTTGTCAAGTGTCTGGAAAGCCAAATCAGACGATTTCTCCTGCTCCTTTGTATCCCATCCCAGCCATCACTGAACCATTTGAGAGAGTATTGGTTGACTGTGTGGGTCCGTTGCCTCGAACCAAAGCGGGGAATAAATTCTTAGTAACGGTGATGTGCACCTCTACTCGTTTTCCAGAGGTTTTTCCGGTGCGTAAAATAACTACGCCCGTAGTGGTTAAAGCATTGACAAAGTTTTTTTCATTGTTTGGTTTACCTCGGGTTGTGCAGACTGACCAGGGGTCTAATTTCATGTCTAGAGTTTTTGCACAGGTTTTACGTCAATTGGACATAAAGCACTGTCATTCCAGCGCTTATCACCCAGAGAGTCAGGGCGCACTCGAGCGTTTCCATCAAACTTTAAAAACAATGCTTCGCACCTACTGTTTGGAGTTTGAAAAAGACTGGGATGAAGGTGTACATTTACAAATGTTTGCTATTCGGGAGGTGGTTCAGGAATCTCTGGGGTTTAGCCCGTCGGACTTGGTTTTTGCTCACACTGTTCGCGGCCCTTTAAGGCTGTTGAAAGAGAAGTGGTTGTGTGACAAATCTGACCTGAATTTGTTAGACTATGTTAGTAATTTCCGGATGAAGTTGAATCGTGGGTGTGAGATTGCTAAAGAGAATCTTAAAACTGCACAGGCTAAAATGAAGTCCTTGTTTGACAGAAGGGCAGTTTTGAGAGTTTTTCAGCCTGGGGAGAAAGTGTTAGCGTTACTTCCGGTTCCTGGTTCCAGCTTGCAAGCGCGCTATAGTGGGCCTTATACAATCACGAGAAAGGTTGGTAATCGTGATTATCTGATCTCTACTCCTGATCGGAGGCGCACTTCACGCTTATGTCATGTGAACATGCTGAAGCCGTACGTCGAACGTGCATCTGCTCTGCATAAATCTATCAGTTGTGTTTCCAGTGAACGAGATGACGCAGATGTCGGGGCAGCTGCAGATGCACGGGAGGAGCTGTCCGGTGCTGAACCTGAAGATGACGTTTTCTCCCCGGCTGTTACTGAAGGGAGGGTTCCAAATTCAGCGGTGTTGGGGAACTTGCCTCTCTTGTTGTCACACCTTGATTTTTCCAAGCAGGCTGATGTGGTTCATTTGATCCAGTCTCATAGGTCTCTGTTTGCAGATATTCCCACTCAGACTCGTGTGCTCAGCCATGACATTGACGTTGGTGATTCCAGGCCAATTAAACAACACCCGTACAGAGTGAACCCAGACAAACGGCGCCGTTTGCAGACGCAGGTGGAGTACATGGTGGAACATGGACTTGCTGTTGCCAGCAGTAGTGCGTGGAGTTCACCATGTCTCCTGACTGTTAAAGCCAATGGGGAGGACCGTTTTTGTACGGACTTCAGGAAGGTAAATGGGGTGACTAGGCCGGATTGCTATCCACTCCCTCGTATGGAGGATTGTGTGGACCATGTGGGGGCTGCCCAGTTCGTTACGAAGCTGGATTTGCTAAAGGGGTACTGGCAGGTGCCCTTAACGGCGAGAGCCCAGGAGATTTCCGCCTTTGTCACACCCGATGATTTCCTTCAGTACACCGTGATGGCTTTTGGGATGCGCAACGCCCCAGCAACGTTTCAACGGCTAATGAATGTTGTTTTGTCGGGTTTATCGTTCTGTGAGGCTTATTTGGATGACGTGGTGATTTGTTCTGCTACCTGGACTGAGCACGTTGACCATTTAAAAACTGTTTTTACGCGTCTGAGTGAGGCTAATTTGACGGTTAATCTTTCTAAATGCCAATTCGGCCACGCGACGGTGACCTATCTTGGAAAAAGGGTCGGGGGAGGTCAGGTGCCCCCCCTTGAGGCTAAAGTAGAGGCTATCCTTTCTGTCCCAGTGCCCACCACTCGTACTGAGCTACGCCGCTATCTGGCGATGGTTGGCTACTACAGGGGGTTTTGTAAAAACTTTTCCTCTGTGGCTGCCCCGTTGACAGACCTACTTAGCCCTAAAGTGGCTTTTTATTTGGTCTGATCGGTGTCAATCTGCTTTTGAGCAAACTAAGCATTTGCTGGTTAATGCTCCTGTGTTGTCTGCTCCTCGTTTTGATGTACCATTTAAGTTGGCTGTGGACGCTTGTGATTCTGGTGTCGGAGCTGTCCTGCTCCAGGATGGTACTGATTGGGTGGAACATCCGGTTTCTTATTTTTCTAAGAAACTGGATAAGTATAAGAGATGGTATTCCACCATTGAGAAGGAGGCATTAGTGTTGATCCTTGCTTTGGAACATTTTGAGGTGTATGTTGGAGGTTCTAGCGGATCTGTGGTTGTTTTTACGGACCATAATCCGTTAGTTTTTCTGGCTCGCATGCGGAATAAAAACCGCCGCTTGATGAACTGGTCTTTGCGACTCCAATCCTTTAACATCTCTATACAGCATGTTCGTGGTAAAGACAACGTAGTGGCCGACGCACTCTCGCGTCTCTAGTCCCGTTTGTTTTTTTCTCTGAATGGGTTGGGGTTTTTTTTTTACTTCAGACCCCATTCAGAGTCTTTGGGTGGGGGTGTTATGTGCTTCGGGCACATTATGATTTTTGTCCATTTCTTTTCTTTGTTTCTTATAAACTTTAGTTGAAGGATCTTTTGTTAATATATTTTGGGATTCTTTTAGCAAGTTAATTATGTTAATTTGTGGTGCTGTCGTCCGCCTATAAATAGGCTGGCCTTCAGCACGTTAGCGCGTTCCTTTCCAACCTCGTTTGGACGCCACTTCCCACCTGCTTCATTTGCTCCATCGTGCGCGGTGCGCACTTGTCTTGTCGCTGCGGCCTGCAGCGGACGTTCCAGCCTGCCATGTGGTATTTTTGTTAACTTTTTCTTACTTTTTTCTTGAGGTTTTTGGCCTGGCGGGACCGGTAGTCCTGTTTTCGATTTTTCTTTCGCTTAGGTTATTTTTTGCCTTTAGTCCGGTACCAGTAGGGGCTTCGACGGCCCTGTATAGGGTTGGCCCCCTGCTGTACCGTTTTATTCTGTTTGATCGGCCTGCCAGGTCCAACTTTCTGTTGTTACTTTGGGTTTATTTTTTTATTTTTTTGGGGCACGGGATTTGAGGGCCGTTAACTATTTTTCTCTTCGCAGAACATCTGAAGAAGCCGAACCAAGAACAACTAAAACGGAGAGAATTTATTAATAAAATATCTTTTTTTGAACCCTCATTTTTGTCTCGTGTCCTCAAATATGTTGTGTCCTTGGTGGGCGTAACAATATATATATATATATATATATATATATATATATATACTTAAAGGTACATATAATATGCTATAAAGTCCACTATATAGTCCCTGCTCTATATAGTGATTGAGGGATTCAGGGGTCAGGGCTGACGTTCGGACACAGTACACTTTTATGAGCTATGAGAACAGCAACTTTTAAACATGCATCCAGGAGAAAGCTCAAGCTTTCCAAAATGGACATGAGCCGAGAACCAAGGTCTGACACAGCTAGGGACAGATTCTCCAGTTAAACAATATGTCTTTTGATGATAATGATAATTTCATTTGTTTAATGTTGAGTAAAGACAAAGTTAATAAGATGGCTCGCATGGTATGCTATGCACTGTAACATGCCTGAGTTATTGTTAAGAGAGCTAAAACGAGTTTTATTTCACTAAGGTTTTAAACACTCATATAACATTAACATCCTTGTGTTTTCTCATATGGTCATTACATTTTTATTACCAAATTATGACCAAAAGTCAATAAATAAGATTTAAAAAATCATGGGAAGCAGAGAACTTGGTAAGTGATTTCCAACCTTCTTGCATTTCTCCTGCAGCCTCTCCTCCTCCTACATACATACAGTACATGCCGTTACATGATTACCTGCCTGAATAACTGCCTGAATGACAGAGCAACTACTAGTTTTGTTTAATGCATCTTTTCATTAATTCAATATTGTAGTAGGTTTTTATACAAAATTAAAAGCATAACTTAGAATTTATCCATGCAGGCAAATCTGCTTTTCATTTGACAATCTGAACTGTTTTTTGTATGTTCTCCTGGAAATGTTCCTCTGATGCTGAATCATGTTGAATAAAGATCAGCTCTTCACAGCTGACAGGTTCTATGTTCTTAATAGATATCTAAAAGTGTAAAACTGCAAATTCCTTTTGAAAGAGGCACATAAAGAAATATTCATGGAGCTGACAGATCTGTAATCTGTACTGTTTCATGTATCTTTTTCTGACTCTATGCCTTAGTTTTGTTTAAAACAACTGATTAAGCAAGTTTCAACTGCTTGTTGGTAACTTTGGAAAAAGAAGTTGCACAGAGCAAGGATATTGAGAAAGGATAAGAATGTTGAACATTAATTTTCATTTGCTTTTTGATTATTTTGGACAGTTTACACACAGCCATCTGGGAATGAAATCACCCGGATTTCTTCATTCACTCAGCTAAAACTGTAATGCTAAAAGGTGGAATTTCTGGAGATTTAAAACATTATAGTATAAATGACCAATGAATCAAACAGAAAAAAAGAATTCATAAATAATTTTACCATTAATCAGTCAACTGCAACATTTTTTGATAACACATGTCTTACAATTTTGGTGTTTTATTTTCTAATTATCTTTTAGCCGATGTTTGTGCAAAAAGTTTGAGTCACAGTAGAAGTTTTTTCTTTAAAAAAAGAAATGTTTTTATCAGTTTGACTGAAGAAAATGAGTTCAGGAAAACCAGTGGCACAGAAGTGGACAAAAGACTGTATGAGAGCAAATGTACTCACCATCCTCACGAGACTTCTGAATGAAAGCATCAACGCCGCTCTCTCCGTAGTTTCCCTCTGAGGCCACAGTAGAGACATAGTTCCAGCGCATGGACTTAACGATGTCCACCATGGCCTGGGCCTGATACGTGTCTGGAGGCACCACACGGGAAAAGAAGTCGTAGCGGGTGTTGTCACTCAGCTCCGGAGCTGTAGAGGCATAGCTCACCTGTGGTATCTACACAGATACACAGATACATTGATGACATTAGAAGCAGAAAGTGGTTTTCATTGAGGTTTGTGAAAGGATAACACCGTACAGGCACAAGACAGTGTTGATTGTATTAGATGTATTAAAAAAGAGGCGGTCAGCACAGAACTTTATTTTATTTTTACTTAAGATACATGTGCCTTGATGAAAATGTTAAGTGTAAAAAAGTGTCAAATGAAATAAAGTAAAACATAAGAAAATAAATATGAGCTAAAACCTCTGTAGCTAATGGTGATTTAACCAGAGTAAGAGTAGATCAGTAAACATCTTAAGATCCCCAAATTCTCACCATCAGATATGTGGATTGTGTTGTAATGAAAAGAACATTGAATCTACACAAGCAATCCAACAATAGAGCATGAGAGTAAGTTTCTATGATTTTCTGAGATAGATCTGATTTGAAAACAGTCAACCGTTTGAGATATCCAGCACTTCACAAACTGAGATTATGAGCATGTCACCCATCTGAGTCAGGGTCACTTCCTCGATATAATTAGACCTCAAGGAGTGAAAAACAATCACTTTAATGCATGTTTCGTACTCAACAAAATCTGTTTACTCAACTGTGTCTTCTTTCCCAGGAAAATGGATTATTATCGAAGGGTTTCTCACACTTAGATAGCTGTGGGTACAGATGTTTGTATTTTGCAGTTTTGTTTGACGTCTGTAAAGATTCCTTTGATCCCCAGAAAAAAAAATATTTCATGAAACACTCAGTAGCATAATATGTAGGTCATCCAAATCCCAAAACTTCGTTGAGATAATTTCAGTTGCAGTGTTTGTTATTGTGCTTCTCATCACATGGGTGACTTCACCTTCACTGTTTTTCTAATGGATAAAACTGTTTTTGTAAATTATATTTTCATCCACATGGATTGCTGAGAACAACAGAGAGAGGAGGCAGTAAGGCTTCCTGGTAATGACTCAGAGCATGTCTCTTTGATAACAACTGGCCATGTTTTTTTGTGTGTCATAACAAAACCAGGCAAAGGTGCATTCTGTATAACATAATTTTAGTGAAAACAGCCCTGCTTTCTCCTAAGATGTGTCTTTATCACGTGTAGCATTTTATTACTATAAACAGCAGATCTGAATGCAGGGACAGATTCAAACAGATAACCTTTCATTAGAAACATCTCTCTTAAGGGCTATATGTCCAAACCTTTCCCAATATAATGTACAAAATGCCCAACTTAGTCAAATATAAAACAGGCTGATTTAAATGACCTAGAATACATTTTGTCAGCAACATATTTCTTTGAGAAATTTGTTGACCTTTCAAAAAGGGTAGGCAAAAAAATTTTGAAAATCTGACCAAAGGCAATGTGCTGCAAAGCACATTTTCAAAGTGAACAATATGAAAGAAGAACAACCCTAAATTAATCAAATAAAATTTTCAAAGTGCTACTAAAGCTGAACGCACATTTAAGAAATTATTCAGTCTTCTGTCTTTCTAATAGAGAAATCAGACACACAAGTTCCCTTTTTTTCCTTGTTGCCGCCTCAGTATGAAAACTAGATGTAAATGTTTATGTGAAAAACTTAGACAGACAGACAGACATATTTGTAATTTGTAACTAAATTGAATTTGGCAGCAGTTTGATTACTGTAAAAAAAAAAAAATCAGAAAAGAGTATCTTATTCTTTAGGCATCGTAAGTCATAATGACCACATGATATGCAACCTTTTTTTGGCATCTACTTAATCCTATTTAGCTACTTTTACACAATTATTTTATGTCCTACCATGCTAACAAATAATTACATTTACCAAATAAGTAAGTAAGTGCATTTTTTATTTTTTATTTTTTTTGTTTACTACAACTTCTGCATAACAGAAAATTTGTATGAGTTTACTGGTAAGAAGGTGTCATCAGGGGTATTTTTAAGAGAACCACTCTGCCAGCATCAGGTGTTCAAGTTCTAAGAGCAGGGCAAGAGTTGCCTAACTCATAATTTCAGGTGTCTCTAATTTAAAGTTGACAACATACTGGTTGTATTTTTTTCATTCTATTTTTATGTAAAGAAATTCTATGGATTATAGAAGAAAGCCCTAATTGTGAAAGTGCCCACATAAAAAAAACAGTAAAAAAAGGTGTAAGGTGGTAGATACTAGTAAAAGGCCATTATTTTTTGTCCTGTTCCTCTCTTTTCATAAAAAAAAAAAAAAACGTTCTGTTTCTGATCTATGAAAATAATTATTGTGATACTTTCCTGAGATGGATACATGTAATGTGCAAGAATCAGTCTCTTTTTTTTTTCAAATAAATTTCTAGGTCTGCTTTTATTTACAATAACCTCTCTGTTCTCTACTTTCAAAGAATAAGCGATTCATATAGAATATGAATCATATAGTTAACATCAGAAATGGAAATAGTAATATTGGGTGTAAAAAGCAATTTTTTTGGTATGCAATTCAAATTAAAAAACATTAAAGAATGTTAATGTTTTAATTGAAATTAATTTAATTGAACTATCAACAACAAAGCAAAAAAAACATACCAGAAAGGCTTGATGTAAGATTTTCTCAGCTTTGACATCCAACATGTGCTCAGCTAAGAACTCAGCACTGCAAAGATATTTAATTGTTGTGACTATTATCAGGTACAGTGTGGGGGCAACGAAAGCAGATTTCTCTCACGCTGCGTCAGGCTGACAACCTGTCAGCTGCTGTGAAGTTGACAAGTAAATTCTTATAAGCAAAAATCTCCAAATTATTCCTCTTGACAAGAGGATTTCAGGATTCCCCTGTATTAACAAGATTTTGTGCTGTTCCCAATTGGCATCACAGCTTATAGGAGCAATGAAGAAACAAATATGTGACAGCATATGTTAATTCATATTTGTAAAATATGTATTTCATCGACATATTTTGTTGAATACAACGGGGAACCTCAGCATCACTTACATGTATTTAGATTCCATGTTGGTCCTTTAGAATTTTATATATTTAAAAAAAAAACATGTGTATATATATATATATATATATATATACAGGTGCTGGTCATAAAATTAGAATATCATGAAAAAGTAGATTGATTTCAGTAATTCCATTTAAAAAGTGAAACTTGTATATTATATTCATACATTACATACAAACTCATATATTTCAGATGTTTATTTTGTTTAATTTTGATGATTACAAATGACAACAAATTAAAATCTCAAATTCATCATATCAGAAAATTAGAATATTGTGAAAAGGTTCAAAATTGATGGCCCCTGGTGCCACACTCTAATCAGCTAATTAACTCAAACCACCTGCAAAAGCCTTTAAATGGTCTTTCAGTCTAGTTCTATAGGCTACACAATCATGGGGAAGACTGCTGACTTGACAGTTGTCCAAAAGACGACCATCGACACCTTGCACAAGGAGGGCAAGACACAAAAGGTCATCGCTAAAGAGGCTGGCTGTTCACAGAGCTCAGTGTCCAAGCACATTAATAGAGAGGCGAAGGGAAGGAAAAGATGTGGTCGAAAAAAGTGTACAAGCAAGAGAGATAACCGCACCCTGGAGAGGATTGTGAAACAAAACCCATTCAAAAATGTGGGGGAGATTCACAAAGAGTGGACTGCAGCTGGAGTGAGTGCTTCAAGAACCACCACACACAGACGTATGAAAGACATGGGTTTCTGCTGTCGCATTCCTTGTGTCAAGCCACTCTTGAACCACAGACAGCGTCAGAAGCGTCTTGCCTGGGCTAAAGAGAAACAGGACTGGACTGCTGGTGAGTGGTCCAAAGTCATGTTCTCTGATGAAAGTAAATTTTGCATTTCCTTTGGAAATCAAGGTCCCAGAGTCTGGAGGAAAAGAAGAGAGGCACTTCATCCACGTTGCTTGAAGTCCAGTGTAAAGTTTCCACAGTCAGTGATGGTTTGGGGTGCCATGTCATCTGCTGGTGTTGGTCCATTGTGTTTTCTGAGGTCCAGGGTCAACGCAGCCACATACCAGGAAGTTTTAGAGCACTTCATGCTTCCTGCAGCTGACCAACTTTTTGGAGATGCAGATTTCATTTTCCAACAGGACTTGGCACCTGCACACAGTGCCAAAGCTACCAGTACCTGGTTGAAGGACCATGGTATCCCTGTTCTTAATTGGCCAGCAAACTCTCCTGACCTTAACCCCATAGAAAATCTATGGGGTATTGTGAAGAAGAAGATGCAATACACCAGACCCAACAATTCAGAAGAGCTAAAAGCCACTATTAGAGCAACCTGGGCTATCATAACACCTGAGCAGTGCCACAGACTGATCGACTCCATGCCACGCCGCATTGCTGCAGTAATACAGGCCAAAGGAGGCCCAACTAAATACTGAGTGCTGTACATGCTCATACTTTTCATGTTCATACTTTTCAGTTGGCCAACATTTCTATAAATCCTTTGTTTTTATTGGTCTTCAGTAATATTCTAATTTTCTGATATGATGAATTTGAGATTTTCATTTGTTGTCATTTGTAATCATCAAAATTAAACAAAATAAACATCTGAAATATATGAGTTTGTATGTAATGTATGAATATAATATACAAGTTTCACTTTTTAAATGGAATTACTGAAATCAATCTACTTTTTCATGATATTCTAATTTTATGACCAGCACCTGTATATATATATATATATATATATATATATATATATATATATATATATATATATATATATATATATATATATATATATATATATATATACACACACACACACACATATATAGGAACAACTTCATGATGTTGATTTCCATTGTGAACATCAGACAATTTTATTTGTTTACACCTAAGTCATCAACATGGATCTGGCCTCTTGAGAGACCCAAAAATATTAACTGCAACCTAAAGCTTTATAGCTATGCATTAATATAATTACCAGTGTCACTAGCAGTATAGAATTTGTGAGACTGCTTTCAAAAAATCCCCATAAACATGTCTAATCCCCTTTGACTTTCCCAGCAGGTGTCTTTAACTGCTCCTTCTGCATCTTGAGTGCAGTATTTATTTAAGTTATAAGAGGACCACTGAATAGGAACAGGCATATAAAATACACAAGCTTACTATCAATTAACAATTTCCACTTAATTAAATTTCTCTACTGAAAATATTTACAAGAAAAATTTAAGCAGCAGAGCAGCTTTTATTTGTGTTGAATGAATGGGAATGATTAATCAACCGATTTTTACTTACTAATCCTTTTATAATCAAAACTGTGCCAAAGTTGGAAAACTACTTCACTCTGGTGTTTTGCATGCTCTAAAGCAGTGCTGTTAAAAGTCTTCTGGCATCTGTATTGTTCTTTTTTCTCAGAGAAATGCCTGTAACCACTTCTAGATTAAAGGTGAAGTTCACAACAGAAAAAAAGGATTATTCACACTATGTCCTTGGTTTATGATAGCAGACGTCTCTTTAAAAAAAAATTGTTACAAAATGCAAAGCTGCGTGAAACTGCTGCACAACAAGAAGCCTCCTTAGCTCCTGCAACTAATAAGCAGATGTCTTCTTTAACACATTAATATGAAAGACATTGTCAGAAACATGGGGAAATAATATTCCTCTCCAGCTGTTTAAGGCAATGTTGAATTAAAAACAATATGTTGTGAAATCTCACTTTGCTTGCTGTGAGCTTTGGGTTTCAGCACCACTTTTTATGATGGGGAAAGGAAAGCTCACATTGCAAAAAAAAAAGCTCTTTGCTCTCACACAGCAGGAGCTTTGTGTGTTGGCAGCAACACAGCAAAGGCTGCATTATACTAAAGTACAAGTGAGTAAAACGGCAGTGCACTTTATTCAGACAGAGTAAAACATGCCGTTTTGTGGAGCATTTTGCCGGTTATATTTACTCAAATTATAACCCAAATTAACTATATATATATATATATATATATATATATATATATATATATATATATATATATATATATATATATATATATATATATATATATATATATATATATATATATATATATATATATATATATATAAATATATATATATATATATATTGACAACGAATAAGGATCCAGGATTGTTGGAAATACAAAGCAAACAAACATTAGCATAGACCCAAATAAGGGAATATGCATTCCTTTCACATAGCTCTTTGATTTAATTTAGAAATTCAGGCTAGAATAGAGCCGACAGAGGGTGCAAGCCTAATAAGAAGTTAGTGAAGTTTTGCACTAAGTGATGTGGGTAAACAGAGCACCTCTTCGATATACAGGCTTTGTCCTTGATTGCTATCAACTGCTGTTGCAACTGAAGATAGATTAAAGTTTCTCTTTGGAGCTGTCAGGGTAAGTGGAGCAGCAAATAGCAGAGCTTCTTGAATAGAAAACCAATTTCTGCATAATAATATGACAAAGAAGATACTCAGGTCTACAAAAATGTACAATAGTTGAACACAGTAAGGCTATCTGGCAAGGATTTAGAATTCTACATGAATAAATAAGGACCTATTTCTCATATTATGAAAATATTTCACAACTCCTAATATTTTCATGGATTTTCAGCAAAACGTGTTATGAAGTATCATTTTTTTCTATAACACCAGTTCCCCTAAAAGGCAGATCAATGTTTTAAGATCTGGACTCAAAACTCTTAGATAATGAAAAAAAATGTAATAATGAGATAACAACCAACTACTAATCCTTATAGGGGAAATTTATTAGTAGGACGAATTAAAGTTACGCCTCTAGTAATGTAATTTAATTGAAGATAAATAAATATTTATTAATCATAAATATAAAACATAAAAATTTTTAAACAATATAATCCAGAAAGATCTCAGTATCATTTACAGATTGTAAAACTCTTCTCAATGAACAATATAAAAGAAGTGTAAAAAGTTTCAGGAAAAAAAAATCAACATAAACATATATAGTCTACACAAAATAAAGTACAATGAAATGCAGTCTATAGAAAGATTTTAAAAAGAGGTGAGGAGGTATTCACTGTATAATACCTCAGCAGCACAAGCCTAACTGTCATCTAAACAAAACACGTGTGATGACACCTCCTCTCTGGCTTTTATGCTAAATGTAGCCCTTTTTACTTCCCAGGGTGGTTGGTAAAAGCACAGAAAAAGACACAGAGAGGAAAGGTCTGCTTCTTTGTGTTTTAATCCTTGGACCAATTTACCTCTCAACACATTTTCTCCCATTGATTATTAATACAATTTTTCTTCTTGTATGAACTATTCAGACGGTAAGATAAACAGTTTCGTACCTAGAAATGGGGTCAACCACACCTTTTCACTAACATGGAAATGTATGTTCAATCCTTGCCCAGCTTTGCTCTAATCATCGATCTGAATCACTCTTTTGTTAGAACTCCTTGGCTTGATTTTTTTAAGCTATGAGCTTTAACAAAAATTTAACCTGTCAAGCTGAGAGGGTTTTAGAAGTAACTTCCTCCTAAAATTATACAATGAATTAAGAATAACTCCACAGCTATTCAGTCTTTTCAAGCTTGACCATGACCTACATGACAAAGATTCTTAACAGATATTTCACATTCAAAATTTTTCAACTGCAGTGTTAAGATCCAGTAATGACCAGTCTTCAAATTTGGCAGCCCCTTGTTAGGACGTACATTGTTAAATTTTCACAATGGGGTGAAAAATCCAAATGGAAAACAAAGCAGAGACTGTCAACATGGAGCACAGAATACGTTCTGTGGCGTCCGAGAAGTTAAGCAATGATGCCCAGGGATATAAGCGGGAATGTTAATGACTGAAAATAAATACTCTGTGCATGTTTCAGACCTTTTCATAACATTTCAATCTTTCAACATCGACCTTTAACATTTTGACATTAGAAGATGAGAGGAGAATTTTATTTTGCTTATCTTCCACATGTAAAGACTGCATCAATCATCCAGATCAATCTTGGGAACTAGAATCTTTTGCCTATATGTACATCATTGCTAATTAAGTGACAGTGATTTGAATGTGATTTAATAATGGTAAACTTGCTAGTCATAGATAAAGTCACAGTAAGTGAGTCTCAAAGCCAAAGTTGATCTCAAGTATTCTTGGGCAACCCAGAAGCCACATTGCTGACCTAAACATTAAACGGTGTGTCAGTGTTTCTATTCACATGGACGAGAAGTATCTTTGTCTTTTTAAAGACCAGCCAAATATTGATTGCTTTGCTGCACTTCTGCTCTGCATGGTCAGATGGGATCCAGAAGCTGTCATCACTTTGATTTTGTCCAGTATTGATGAGACAAATGACCTTTTCTTTTTACTGAGTAGAGCATTTTTCTGACCTCAGACCGTATAAAACTGCTAATGAAATTGGAGAACAGACTGCTCACACTATTTGGCATATATATATATATATATATATATATATATATATATATATATATATATATATATATATATATATATATATACAGTATATATATATATATGTATATTTTTGTTTTTTTTTTGTTTTTTTTTGTCAGCCTAAGTTTTTCAGCATGTGTTATGAAAAGACTTTATTTGAAAGGTAAAAGAGAAATCTATTGTTAATGCTAAATAATATTTTCTACATGTTTACATACTGAGTTGAAGGACTTTCATGGTACTATACAGTTACAAAAATGTATCACACAAAATCAAGACATAAATCACTGAACGAAGAGCTATAAAATAAAAACCAAATCAGAGCCAAATCTACATTAAAGGGATACTGTAGTTCGGGATTTTTGACATGAATCTGTATGGCATCCCCATCACCAGTGTCATGCAATCACACTGACTTACCCCTGGCAGCATCCTGTGAGCAGAGTTCTCGTCCAGCTTTGGTCAAGCCGAAAGTAGTCCGGCAGGTTTGCTAGACCCAGCGAAATAAAACGTTTCTCTTCCCAAAACATTATGTGTTCAAAAGAGTGATATTTTTGCATCCCAAAAACATTGTAGTGGAAAAAGTCACACGTCGTTAACACTTGGTCCTATTTTCTCTCTGTTCGTATCAGTGCGCGCCGTCATTCTGACAGCGAGCTCAACTTTGAGGAGGGCAGGGAAGTCGCTGTTGTTTGTGATGCAGACAGCAGCTGCTGCAACTCCGACATCCTCATCAATGGAAAGGTTCTGTATCTCGGGCATTACTAAATCCCACTCGTGGCAACAGTAGCATCCACCTCTGTCTGCATTAATTCGCACTTGAAACAAGTGCACCATGATTTGTCGGCCACCCTGGATATCGCAGCTCCAGCTGAGGCTCCTGCGGCTCCGGCTCAGGCTCCGGCTTGACAATCCTGTTGTCAGGTTAGTAGGCCCTAGCTGTCAGGTCATGGTGTCGCGCGCACTGATACGAACAGAGAGAAAATAGGACCAAGTGATAACGACGTGTGACTTTTTCCACTACAATGTTTTTGGGATGCAAAAATATCACTCTTTTGAACACATAATGTTTTGGGAAGAGAAACGTTTTATTTCGCTGGGTCTAGCAAACCTGCCGGACTACTTTCGGCTTGACCAAAGCTGGACGAGAACTCTGTTCACAGGATGCTGCCAGGGGTAAGTCAGTGTGATTGCATGACACTGGTGATGGGGATGCCATACAGATTCATGTCAAAAATCCCGAACTATCCCTTTAAAACAAGAGACTACAGAAGAATAAAAGACTTGAAAGAAAGTTAAAGAAGTGCCAAGACCTTTGTAACAAAGAGTAGGTTGAAATTAACCATATCCAACAAGTCAAAGTTACAGATGTAAGGAGGAAATGGGTTTTCATGGTTTGAATAAAACTTTTTTATTAAAAGTAGGACATTGGGTAGTTTAAATGGATCATAGCGGATAAGTCTAAAGTTCAGTGTTCATGGCAGATATATTTAGAAATTACCATTACCTGGATAAACTGTAACTGTCTCTTCAAAACTATTCTGCAAAAAACTAACTTCTGCAAATGTAAACACAGAAGTTATTCCAGATCCTACTACATAACTACAATACCTTCACTTTCCCTGAGCTCCTTATCATCCGTTCTAAACTTAGCAACCCCCATCTGTCATAGACCTTATGATATAGTGTGTGAGGAATCGACTTGCTGTTATCTGGGTCTCTATCTCTGCTCTGTTTTCAGTGTGTACTAAGGATTGTACCTTCAGCGACCTTTAATTTAGGCTGAGGCGAGTGAGGTCTGTCATTGAGGAAACAGAAGGATTAGTGGTGTTTCATAGAACCAAAAGGAAATGAAACTCAGCCTGGAGTAGGAGCTGAGAGTTAGTGTCTTATTTACCGCCTAAAAACCCACAGCCATATCTCTATCTGTAATCAGTGTTTAAAGTGAGACAACAGGATGTGAATATCTGCTATCTGACCACAGAGGATGTTACTCCACTTCTATCAAAGCAGTGAGCCATAGTCAGTCTTAGTTCAGTCCTACAGATCCATCATTGGAAGCATCCTCACACCATCCATCACTGACTGATATGGCTGTGCCTCCTGCTGCTTCAAGGGAAGCGTGTCATTCAAACCACAGAGGGGGTTATCCAGAGCTGACTGCACTGCATCACACATACAATAACACACACATACACACACAAACATCTGCACAATAACTGAGTGGGAAAATCGTACCGATTTCTGTCAAATCCCACAACTTGAAGAGCCACCTGTTTGACCCATTTAGGCTACAAAGATGCCCTAAAAAAACTGGAGTCTCCCGATACAGAAAAGCTACAAAACCAAAATTAAAGGAATCACAACATTACAAAGAAGTAACTGCTTATATGGAAATAAGGTGGGCTTTTTTCTACAAGTTAATGTGAGGATTAAGAGGAACGCTTAGAACTTATACAACCCCCTAGCAAGAAAATGCCTTACTTTGGACCATAACCTTTAATTTAAATCAGGAATTCCCCAGGGTTTAACCTTTTTGCTAACTGACATGTAAGATTGCCTTAGCAAGAGCCCTCTTTAAAATAGAATATAATAATTAAAAAAAAAAATAATAATAATAAAAATGCTTGAAATTTGGATCAAATGGAAACAAAAATGTGTGAAACTTACAAAAGCCACCTATAGTGTTTTAACAATGATGAGTTAGGTCATAGAACTGAAATATTAATTTCAGGATTTCATAAATGAATTAAATACGCATAAACAAAACGAAACAATATAATATAATTAGGGAGGTAAAATTTCAGATTTAAATCTTCAATAAGCTTCCAGTGAGATGAAGAGAAGCACCTGCAATGTTGGAAACCAAAAGAAACACACAATGGGACTTCCTGAAGAAAAAAAAACGATTTTTTACAATTAATGTTTGTAAAGAGGCGCTAAGAAGGTAAGCAAGGAGGTTGGACAACAATATCCTCAAAATTGTCTCAAATTATGATTACCAAGCCATTTTGTTTAAGATGATACTCATGGTTTAAGATCACAAAACCTTTTTCGGAAAAATCAGGTGAATTTAATGACTTTATCAGAAATCAGCCCGGTCTTCATTACAGTGAAATGTATGTAGAAACTGAAAAAAATGTCGATAATGGCAAACCGTCAGCCTTACTTTATAATCAAAGTACCTCCGCCCCTTTAAAATGAGATAATCCTATGTATTACTTGCAGTTTGAGAGTCACCATAAAAGAAAGATTAGGTTCTAACTAATCCATAGAGTTAAAGGTATTAATGAATGAAATAAATTTATAGTCCACTTATAGAAGTATCTTAACATGTGACAAAGAAAGGTATAAAAGAGAAAATCAAATTAACTAAATTTAAATTTAACAGATTAAATAGAAATCATAAAAGCTGAAGTTTGCTCATCCCCACAAGCTGCCTCTAACAGGTAAGAAGCTAGATTATACAGCAAATTATGGTCTAAACAGCTGGATTTACAGGTGCTGGTCATAAAATTAGAATATCATGAAAAAGTAGATTGATTTCAGTAATTCCATTTAAAAAGTGAAACTTGTATATTATATTCATACATTACATACAAACTCATATATTTCAGATGTTTATTTTGTTTAATTTTGATGATTACAAATGACAACAAATGAAAATCTCAAATTCATCATATCAGAAAATTAGAATATTGTGAAAAGGTTCAAAATTGATGGCCCCTGGTGCCACACTCTAATCAGCTAATTAACTCAAACCACCTGCAAAAGCCTTTAAATGATCTTTCAGTCTAGTTCTATAGGCTACACAATCATGGGGAAGACTGCTGACTTGACAGTTGTCCAAAAGACGACCATCGACACCTTGCACAAGGAGGGCAAGACACAAAAGGTCATCGCTAAATAGGCTGGCTGTCCACAGAGCTCAGTGTCCAAGCACATTAATAGAGAGGCGAAGGGAAGGAAAAGATGTGGTCGAAAAAAGTGTACAAGCAAGAGAGATAACCGCACCCTGGAGAGGATTGTGAAACAAAACCCCTTCAAAAATGTGGGGGAGATTCACAAAGAGTGGACTGCAGCTGGAGTGAGTGCTTCAAGAACCACCACACACAGACGTATGAAAGACATGGGTTTCTGCTGTCGCATTCCTTGTGTCAAGCCACTCTTGAACCACAGACAGCGTCAGAAGCGTCTTGCCTGGGCTAAAGAGAAACAGGACTGGACTGCTGGTGAGTGGTCCAAAGTCATGTTCTCTGATGAAAGTAAATTTTGCATTTCCTTTGGAAATCAAGGTCCCAGAGTCTGGAGGAAAAGAAGAGAGGCACTTCATCCACGTTGCTTGAAGTCCAGTGTAAAGTTTCCACAGTCAGTGATGGTTTGGGGTGCCATGTCATCTGCTGGTGTTGGTCCATTGTGTTTTCTGAGGTCCAGGGTCAACGCAGCCACATACCAGGACGTTTTAGAACACTTCATGCTTCCTGCAGCTGACCAACTTTTTGGAGATGCAGATTTCATTTTCCAACAGGACTTGGCACCTGCACACAGTGCCAAAGCTACCAGTACCTGGTTGAAGGACCATGGTATCCCTGTTCTTAATTGGCCAGCAAACTCTCCTGACCTTAACCCCATAGAAAATCTATGGGGTATTGTGAAGAAGAAGATGCAATACACCAGACCCAACAATTCAGAAGAGCTAAAAGCCACTATTAGAGCAACCTGGGCTATCATAACACCTGAGCAGTGCCACAGACTGATCGACTCCATGCCACGCCGCATTGCTGCAGTAATACAGGCCAAAGGAGGCCCAACTAAATACTGAGTGCTGTACATGCTCATACTTTTCATGTTCATACTTTTCAGTTGGCCAACATTTCTATAAATCCTTTGTTTTTATTGGTCTTCAGTAATATTCTAATTTTCTGATATGATGAATTTGAGATTTTCATTTGTTGTCATTTGTAATCATCAAAATTAAACAAAATAAACATCTGAAATATATGAGTTTGTATGTAATGTATGAATATAATATACAAGTTTCACTTTTTAAATGGAATTACTGAAATCAATCTATTTTTTCATGATATTCTAATTTTATGACCAGCACCTGTACATGCACCAACTCATCACAACAGCCATCTGAATGAATATACGGCAAAACAAGTTAGGCCTGTAATAATTTAATAAAACACTACATAGCTGTGCTTCATACAGATTCCTTAACAAAGTGGAAAAAAGAAAATCCCTCTTACCACAAGTTAGAGACACACTTTATGCATTTATAAATTTTCTCCTAATCACATGTTGTCCTGTTTCTCTGTGCTCAAGTCAACTTTTGTCGTTTAGAGGGAGGATCCAACCAGAGAAAATAAACTGCCTGTGATTGGCTAATCAATTGTTTTGAGACAAAACTGTGTTCTTCCTGGTTTTAGCTGGTAACTTTAGCGAGGCATCCTCAGGCTAATTGTGACTCTCTTCCAAGAGTAGAATTTTGACTTGATATACAACAACAAACTCTTGCATCAATCCTCAATTTTGTAATAAATACTATGCTGGACACAAAACAAAAAAATTATGTAATTGGGGACTACAAATTGATTGTAAATATAAATGTCTGTGTTCAGTTATAAATGTGTGTTTCTTTAGGCCTCACTTTCCTAATATAAAGGAAAGGCTAAGAAAAGGCTAACTTAACCCATATATATATATATATATATATATATATATATATTAGTGCTGTCAAAATTATCGCGTTATTAACGCGTTAATGCGGGGCCATTTTAACGGCGATAATTTTTTTAACGTCAGATTAACGCTATGTGGTTTTATGGTACAATTTTCCAAGTACATCCCGCTGCAGCCTGCGGGAAGGCGGGGCTATTTTCCCCCAGTCTATGCATTTCTCATAGGCTTCGAGAGCGGAGCTCCTCAAGGAAAAAAGACGCTCATACACTGGGTAGCGCTAGTGCCTTTTCTTTAAGCCCCACCACCAACAAACAAGTTGAGTGTCTGGTAACTAGTAGCAACCTGAAATACGCTGAGAAAACAGATTACTGAGGTGAAATGGAATCTGCTACGGCACTCTTGCTGTCTGTGTACGCCACAGGTCAGTATCGTGTGGGTGGGTGTGTCTGTGTGTGTGTGGGTGGGTGGGTGGGTGTGTGTTCTCATTTTTGTTAAGAGGCTGAAAAGTAACTTTCTAGAGCATAGACTACCTCCATCTAGTGATGTCGGTCTATTGATTTTGATGTATTGATTGAAAATTGTTCATTATTATCTTGGTTAATTAACATCTAATGTTAACTGTACTACATTTTATAGCAGTAGGGTAAAATGCTTGTCTTTGTTCAAAAGACTGTATTAACTGTAAAGACTGTCTTTTACATCAGCCTGTTTTCAGGGCCTTTTTTTTGGCTACATATTTGTTATTTTTTGCTACATGCCTCCCCATCTTCTTGCCATATGTTTCTATGGCATAAATCAGTGTCTGTGACCTGTTTTCATTTTAAAAAAAGAACATTGGCACAAACCTAGCCTGTATGTATTTTTTGTATGTCATCGAGAGTATTTAAATGATTTTCAATCAGAAAAAAAATTTGCGATTAAAATGCGATTAATCACGAGTTAACTCAGGCATTGATGCGATTAATCGCGATTAAAAAAATTTAATCGATTGACAGCACTAATATATATATATATATATATATATATATATATATATATATATATATATATATATATATATATATATATATATATATATATATATATATATACACTATATTGCCAAAAGTATTTGCTCACCTGCCTTGACTCACATATGAGCTTAAGTGACATCCCGTTCCTAATCCATAGGGTTCAATATGACGTCGGTCCACCCTTTGCAGCTAGAACAGCTTCAACTCTTCTGGGAAGGCTGTCCACAAGGTTTAGGAGTGTGTTTATGGGAATTTTTGACCATTCTTCCAGAAGCGCATTTGTGAGGTTGCACACTGATGTTGGACGAGAAGGCCTGGCTCTCAGTCTCCGCTCTAATTCATCCCAAAGGTGTTCTATCGGGTTGAGGTCAGGACTCTGTGCAGGCCAGTCAAGTTCATCCACACCAGACTCTGTCATCCATGTCTTTATGGACCTTGCTTTGTGCACTGGTGCACAGTCATGTTGGAAGAGGAAGGGGCCAGCTCCAAACTGTTCCCACAAAGTTGGGAGCATGGAATTGTCCAAAATGTCTTGGGATGCTGAAGCATTCAGAGTTCCTTTCACTGGAACTAAGGGGCCAAGCCCAGCTCCTGAAAAACAACCCCACACCATAATCCCCCCTCCAACAAACTTTACACTTGGCACAATGCAGTCAGACAAGTACCGTTCTCCTGGCAACCGCCAAACCCAGACCCGTCCATCAGATTGCCAGATGGAGAAGCGCGATTCGTCACTCCAGAGAACGCGTCTCCACTGCTCTAGAGTCCAGTGGCGGCGTGCTTTACACCACCGCATCCGACGCTTTGCATTGCACTTGGTGATGTATGGCTTGGATGCAGCTGCTCGACCATGGAAACCCATTCCATGAAGCTCTCTGCGCACTGTTCTTGAGCTAATCTGAAGGCCACATGAAGTTTGGAGGTCTGTAGTGATTGACTCTGCAGAAAGTTGCCGACCTCTTCGCACTATGCGCGTCAGCATCCGCTGACCCCGCTCCGTCAGTTTACGTGGCCTACCACTTCGTGGCTGAGTTGCTGTCGTTCCCAAACACTTCCATTTTCTTATAATACAGCTGACAGTTGACTGTGGAATATTTAGGAGCGAGGAAATTTCACGACTGGATTTGTTGCACAGGTGGCATCCTATCACAGTTCCACACTGGAATTCACTGAGCTCCTGAGAGCGACCCATTCTTTCACAAATGTTTGTAAAAACAGTCTGCATGCCTAGGTGCTTGAATTTATACACCTGTGGCCATGGAAGTGATTGGAACACCTGATTCCAATAATTTGGATGGGTGAGCAAATACTTTTGGCAATATAGTGTATATATATATATATATATGGGCAAACACATCCCTGTTTTGTGACAGTCTCTTTGCAGTACAAGCAAAAGATAAACTCAAAGGAACATTCAGTTGCCAGAACAGTCATTGATAATGACTATGCATCTGCTGAACCGGGACTCTGAAATTAGACAAACTAAAAGTGAAATACTAAACATCATCAATACTAATTGCAAATGTAGTTTTCCTGCTGTAACAAGTCAAATCTCTGCACTGGAAATGGCCTGTAAATTTGATTTGGTACACTGATTTACTAGAGATGAATGATAGAAACCAATTATTAGGCTTTTCATCTGAAGGACAAATGAGCTTTCATACTGTAATGCCCACTGTATAAATCTTATCTGTAAGGTTAAAAAATCTTAAAGTAGGATCAAACTGCTTTCTTTTTCTTCTACAAGATAAAGCAAATCCAACCTGACAGGGTACAAAATTGACACCAGGCAGGCACATCTGTGGATTTTAACTCATGGTGTGGATTTCCCGGTGCTCTGCACAGCTGAACATGATTTACTAACGGTGCAACCAAAAGACATTAATGAAGCCAAGCACAAATAGAACATTCAACTTTACTCTTTGGAATCAGAAAACAGGATGGCCATCAGAAAAAAATACTAAAGTTACGTGTTTGACTTATTTAAAATAAACACCAATGGTATATAGCTGAATTCAAATAAAATTTCAAGTCAAAGCTTCTTTGGATCTCAAGAACTTACTGGCATCTAATAAAATGTTCTAATAGGGGGCTGATTACTCAAGTTTACTATGTTTTCACAACTATAAATCCCCACAAATCTCAGCAAAATATTATTCATCAATCATTTTAGAAGAAAAGGGGGAAAAAATCAGAGCATCTCTCTTCAAGGCATCTGTCTCCCTGCTTTGAGCCTAGAAAGCCCCAAGATGAACCCTGGTAGTCCAATAAAACGCCACTTAATAACAGGGGAAGAAAAAATCCCCACACAGAACTCTAGATATCATCAATAAATACGCAACCATCCAAAAATATTGCACTCCTGAGGACAGAGTGACAGCGAAGAAGCAAGACGCTTGCTTCGACCTCAAATGATTTTTCACCAAACTTAACAGACCACAAAGCACCGTGGCCTGTCACGTTCAGTGACCGATAAAAACAGCTGTTTCGTTCATGTCTCCCTTCAGTACTCAACTTTATACACATACACTGTCGATTTATCACAGGTTAGACTGTGAGCTTATGCTGGCCTTTTATGTTAGAAGATCTAAACACCTGCCTTGTTTACTGTCAATCTGATGCTATCATATACTAAATGACAATAAAGGTGGAAGAAATGGTTTCAAGATTAATTGAAAACTGTGGGATATTCTGTCAACATTTACATTTATCATTTTTACTATTTTTATTTCCATATATTTCACTTACACAGCAAAAGTTAAGTGAATGGGGTTCAGTTTTTTTTCTTGAGATGTCATTACAACAAAGTCATAATTGTGCACAACACGTACTATGTATCACAGCATGCTATGGTCACGCTGAACTGATTTATCGCCTCTATTTGTAAAATGAAGATGAAGACATGGATAGTTTGACTTTAAAAATGATCCCAAAGCATCAGCATTGTCACCTCCAGGCTGGTCAATAACCCATTACGCTCCCCTCATAAAATGACTCTTTTTTGCCTGACTGCTTATAAATCATTGGTCTTTAATCTGTTTCTTGTGACTTTAGAAGTTTTCAAATTGAGCCTTGTGTTGCTTTTTTTGATGAAATATCAGCTTGACATCAGATGCTTGTGTTCTATAAAATCAGCCTTTTTGATCTGTATCACTTACCTTAAGGAAATACCAAGAGCAGATAAGAGCATTTGCACCCAGCAGGCTGCTAATTGTCAGAGTAAGTGATCTAAATACCACCTGTGGCAACTTTAAATTAACTTCCAGAGTTAAATATCAGTTGTTTGTATAGTGGCACAACTTACATGTCAGAATTATGACTCCATAAATTACTGCAATTAAATATTTATCCCCTAATTTATTTATTCATTTTTTTAATGATGTGATAATATTCTTAACACTGGAAAGTGAAGGTTCGATACCAAACAGGCAGACTATCATTTTAAGAGGGGATTATTGTTTGGAGTCAAAAAAATGCGCTGAAGTCTATGATTACTGAAGTAATCTCTGATTTTATCACTACCTCTGTAATGTTTGCATAGATAAAGCCACTAAATTCATCTTTAGTCAAACATCTCACCACTGTAACTGAGCAGAAAAGACACTGTTTGACTAATGGAGGTTCGCAGAGATTAAGGCTGAGTTTGCAAATAAGTTTCATAGGATCTATATGGATTTACTCTGCTTTTTTTTCTTATTACTTTCTGATAACTTTGCCAAACAGCTATTAAATTAAAAAAGCTATGAGGAAGACCAAATGTAAGCTCTGAGTCTAAAAGGATTTGCTTTTGCTGTGATTTACATTCACAGTTTGTTTTGAGCAGAGTGATGCTTTCTGTATAATCATTCAGACTTGCAGGAACTGTCGTTTTTTAAAAAATGCCCATCACAAACACATCACCACATGTATCCCAAATTAAGCAGTTAAGACCAGCAGCGCTTTCAAGTGTTTCCCTAAAATGTGGATCAATTTGGAGAGGAAGGTTCAAGGAAAGCTTTATCTTTACAATGCAGCATTTTCTATCTGGTCTTTATTGTTCAGTGGATGAGTGGCTGTTAGCTGTTAATGGTGAACAATTTTTGAGGTGGCAATAATAATATAAAAAATCATTACTATGCTAGGTGCTGATGGCAGCAGTTTGCACAGCTGAGAAAAATGTGGTAGCTAAAAAAATATCTATGTTAATAGTGGTGCTTGCAGAGTTTTCTCTCCCACTTTTAATAGTTCTGTTTTCTTTGTCAGTTTTACTGTAAAAAATAGATGGTCCTGCAGAATTAGACAAAATTGTTCAAATGAGAAAAAGTAAAGACTAATTCTGAATTTCTGTATTAAGAAAAAAAGATGGCCAGGGTAGCCCTAACTGAGCTGTCAGGCTAAAGGCTAATTACCTTCATTAGATGCCCAGATGACAGTTATCACCTGCCCAATTATCCATACCACATATCTGTCATCCAGGCAGAGCCCTAGACTGGAAACCGAGAATCCTACATTGCAGTTTCATAACTGTTTCTTCAAGTCTCCAGTCAAAAGATTGGCCTTTTCTCTCTGCTCTGCCTGAATAGTGCAGAGCCTTTACCTGGATCTGCCCCTAGTGCTCTCCGTTTTTTATTTAATGATTAAACACCTCAATTATTTATGATCTTGGAAATCCTCAATTATTTAAATGCACCAGTAAGTTGAAAGCAGACCTGGGGTTAATGTGGATGATATCGTGGTGATCTCTGACTTTGAAGATTAACTCTGCTCATTGGGTTAGACGTGTCACCTTTAACTAAAGGAAAAGAAATGCATCACAACGTGGATTTAGATAGCTGCTCCATTTTCTTTTGGGCTAATTTAAGCATAGACACCTACAGTCTCTTCTATGTAAACTCTTAACACCACTATATAGCATTTGCCAGTGGTCTTTATTAATTCATGATAGTGTAAAGTAATTCTACCATTGCATCAGCAATATTTACCATCACAGAACAAAAAATGGTGAAATGCTATTTTAATTTAATTTAGAACACAACAGATTACAAAGTATAGTTATGATGGTTGTTCCTGTTTTAAATTGGTTCAAAGAGTCATGTCTTAAATCAGCCTTTTCTTTTACATGAAAAATACCAAATATTGAACAGATAAAAGCTAGCATTCTGTGTTATGAAGCAATTCAAATATTTACATTTAGTTGTCAGTATAATTAAAAGTATATTACATTTCTTTGACATTAAAATCACAAGTATTGTGTTTTATCTGATAGACACAAAGTTACATGTGAGAAACTGTGAAGACTAAGGTAAACCTGATACACACCTTTAGATGTAGATGTTTTATCTTAATCTCATGTCGTGCAAAATATTCTTCCCTCTTTTGATATTCGTGAATTAAATCCAGTGCATGCATTTAATTCAGAGATCACATAAATAGATCCCACCTATATACTTTACAAAGTAAACCCCAAACTCCTATGCCAGCTACATCTGTGATAACAGATTTGTTGTCAATCGTTGTGGGAAAAAATGACTCAACTATTCATCCTAGTTAAATAAACGGAGATCGATGGATTTCACTCAGTCAGCACATTTATTCATATCTTTGCGAAGAGAGAACAGTCATCATACAGCCCTTATGGCACAGCATTCTGCTCTGCTCTGATCTGGACAGCGTTTGAAAAAGAGATTTTATCTCAAGGGACTTCCTGGTAAAATAAAGGTTGTTCCCCCTTACTTACAACAATGGAAAGTAGTCAGAGTCATAACAAATTACACACACTTTGGTTAAACAGTAACATGTTATGAATAAACCTTGAGAAAGAATCTGGTTTGTTATGGGAAGAAGCTATGTCTGGTCTACAAACACCATCCTGCAGAGAATGGTGTGGCCTTGAGAGAGAAACAGACTGAGTGAAAACTTTTATAGTGAGTAAATAGGATAAATTAATATATAACAGGAGATAAAAAGTTTCCGACAACACAGTGTATGAACTTCACAGACCACTCAGGTCATCTAGTTCAAGCCTATATCACCCAGAACTAAAACCAAACATGGAGAAGCGGCATTAGTTCCACTTATTTGGAACAAACTCCCAGAAGACTTAAAAGTGCTAAAAGCCTGAGTTTTTTTTTTTTTTTCTAAGTCAAAGTTAAAAGCCTATTTGTTTCGAAAAGCCTTTGACTGTTGAAGTTAAAATGCTAACTGAGGTTTCATAAGATTAAGTTTGTGGTGAAATTGTTTTATTTTCTCTACTACCTGCTTTTACCATGTTTTTATCTTTAATTGCTTTTATTTTACTTTTATTTTCCTTGAATTTTACCCTTTAAGTCACGTAGATCACTTTAAATTGTCCTTGTACTTAATTGTGGTATTTTTAAATACGAGGGTTGCAAGACCAGCAACTTACAGGTTTAGCTCCCTTAAAGCAACTGGCAACACTACACAGTCCATAATTAAACAGCCTCCTTCTGTGTTCAGGTTAGTGTCATCTGTTTTGTTTGATAACAACTACCTTTAGCTTAGCTAGCTCTGGTGCATAAGGAGAGATCAGTCTGCCATGCAGTCTATGTCACATCACTGATTCAACAATGGATCTAACCTCTCAAGTTACATAGTTGAGGCTTTGAGAAGGTCATCTTACATTTAAGCATCAATTTCTGCAAAGGGCTGTACATTGACAAGAAAAAATAAGGTTAATATATATATCTAAAATTATACTGTACCAATACTAAATAAAGCTGAAGAAGCTAAATGATTTGGAGATTCATTGCTTGTGGTATGGGAAGCCATACAATCCTGAAAAAAGCATGAAGCATATGTAGAAAAATGCAATGAGTACAGCTCTGTACAATAATAGTAAGGCACATCAATCAACGTTTTAAGTACAATCAAATGGAATGGCTCCCTGTTTGCAACCCTATAGACAGTGACAGTAATTCGTGGAATGTCAATGTACTGTATGGACATTTTGTGTGCAATACCAGATCTGCAATAAATGTGTAGACATTATGTTGTGCTATGAGCACAAATGCTCAAACAAACAAACAAACGACAAAAAAAAAAAAAAAAAACATTGCCGACTGCGGCTCAGGAACACCCCCAGAGGGGCCCGCCGACTGCGGCCCCTGGACAGGAACAGAGGGGCCCGCCGACTGCGGCCCCTGGACAGGAACAGAGGGGCCCGCCGACTGCGGCCCCTGGACAGGAACAGAGGGGCCCGCCGACTGCGGCCCCTGGACAGGAAAAGGGGAGACCGCCGACTGCGGCTCCACATCAGGAACAGGGGAGACCGCCGACTGCGGCTCCACATCAGGAACAGGGGAGACCGCCGACTGCGGCTCCACATCAGGAACAGGGGAGACCACCGACTGCGGCTCCACATCAGGAACAGGGGAGACCACCGACTGCGGCTCCACATCAGGAACAGGGGAGACCACCGACTGCGGCTCCACATCAGGAACAGGGGAGACCACCGACTGCGGCTCCACATCAGGAACAGGGGAGACCACCGACTGCGGCTCCACATCAGGAACAGGGGAGACCACCGACTGCAGCTCCAAATCCAGCATGGAAGAAACCGCCCATGGCGGCGAAGGTTCAGTCTCTGAAGTGGCTTGTGATGCCCGCAGAGGGCTCTTGGCGGTCTGGAGCACCTGCAGAGAGGTCCTAGGAGGCGTAAAGCCACATACCTCGAATTCAGACACCTCCTTTAAGTTCTGCTCAGGGGTCTCTGGACGGCACAGAGCTAACTCAGGGGTCTCTGGACGGCACAGAGCTAACCCAGGGGTCTCTGGACGGCACAGAGCTAACCCAGGGGTCTCTGGACGGCACAAGGCTAACCCAGGGGTCTCTGGACAGCACCAAACTAACCCAGGGGTCTTTAGACGGCTCAGAACCGGCTCAGGGGTCTCTAGACTGCTCAGAGCTGGTTCAGGGGTCTCTAAACGGTACAGAGCTGACTCAGGGGTTTCTAAAAGGCACAGAGCTGACTCAAGACGGCTCAGGGCTGGCTCAGGGGTCTCAGGCGCTAGGCTAAACGGCCCGCTAATGGGCTCAGGAGTCTCTGGCGCTAGGCTAAACGGCCCGCTAATGGGCTCAGGAGTCTCAGGCACTAGGCTAAACGGCCCGTTAATGGGCTCAGGTACTGGGGAAACCGCCCCACTACTGGGCACTGGAGCTAGGGGATCTGGCCCTCTACTGGGCACTGGAGCTAGGGAATCTGGCCCTCTACTGGGCACTGGAGCTAGGGAATCTGGCCCTCTACTGGGCACTGGAGCTAGGGAATCTGGCCCTCTACTGGGCACTGGAGCTAGGGAATCTGGCCCTCTACTGGGCACTGGAGCTGATGGAGGTGGCAGGAAAAGGAAAAGATCTTCCCTCTCCCCATAAAAGAAGGTCCATAATTGAGACTCCTCAATATGGGGAGCTCTGACTGTAGGGGGTGTAATAATGAGTTTCTTTAAGGATGGGGCTAGCTGTTGGTCATGGAGGTGACGACTAAGATTTAGGGAGAAACTGACCTGGTTATGAGGGGAGCTAAGGGTGGCAGCTGGCTGACCCATGGGAGTGGAGGTGTCAGGCTGACCCGCCGGAGAGGGAGTTGATTTCTTCTCCCGGTGGTGCTTACACCTGGAGGAGGCAGACGGCATGGGGGGACCAACAGCTGGTGAAGGTGGTGGAACTGGACCGGAGGCGATTGACAGCAGGGTAGGGAGGAGATGAAGACATGGTTTGGGTGGTGGAGGTCTGCTGAAGAGCTGGGCGCTGGCTGCTTGGTCGTTCCACTCCAACTCTTCAAACAGTTCAGATAATACTGGGGGAGAAATTAGTGTGGAGTTTGAGAGGAGAATCTGTTTAAGTTGGCTAGTTGCACTCACCCTCTTCCAAGGCGGTGTAAGGTTGGATATTGAGTCCAGAGTATTGCCTAGATTGAGGAAAAAGTCCCTCAGGGTGTCCAGACTGGGCTCTGCTGGGTCCATTGTGGTTGGTTCCTATTGTCAGGGTTTGGTTGTGGTAGAGGACCCAAATGCAGAGGCAGAGAGGCTGAGGAGATTTCTTGGGAGTTTAATTGGGGCAAAAACAGTAACAAAGGCAGGAATGCAAAAATCAAACTAATAATCAAAGCAAACCAGAACTATGGAGACATCTGGGGGAAACCAAACACGAGGAGCCAGGGAGAGACGAAGAACATGGACAACAGCACGGGAGGACAGCAAAGACAAGGAACCAACAAAGAGTGAGAGCAGAGGGAGAGCATATATAGCAGAGAGAGACAAAGGGAGGGCTAACGAGCAGACAAGGAGCAGGTGTGAGAGGAGACAATGAGGGAGCTAAGGGGAAAGGAACATACACACACAAGAGGGCAAAAGGGGACAACAGAAAAACATGAAAACTAATATAAATCTAGAAATACAACAAAACTGGAATTAAACCAATTAATCTAGAAAACAAGGAGCAAAGTAAAGAACAGCAGAACCAAGACCATGACAAACATCTGGATGTGTTCCAAAAAATACAAATATCAGACTATGTTATTTGTTAAATATTTTATATATTTTTGTTTTATTTTTATATTTTCCCTGTGTAGGCACAATATGAAATTTCACCACTTGGTAACGATGTCTGTAGAACAAAACGAGATGTGTGGCAAGCCATGCACTCTCTACCTAAACTCCAGATGCAACCTTGTCCTGAGTGAGTAAGTGAGTAATTACGCCATTAACGGTGTGTTTCACCGTTAGCCTCAATCAGTTTATGTTCCCGGAAAAGGGTTTTAGCAGACTGTTTAGTTAATAATGTAATCACACAATGACAGCAGTATGAGTAGCTCTCCCACAAAAAAAATAAACTAAATCTGTTGCTTGTAGGCAGCTCTGCACATGGATCTAACTGCCTGCCCGGCTGGCCCAGTGTGTAAACATAAAAAAATGGAGACTGTTGTGACAACATATTCTTTCTAAAAAGATACCTAATTCATCAAATTTCTGTTTATATATATTTTTTTATTTCCTGTCTAAAAGCATAAATGATAGCTTATTGCTCCTTTAAAGAGCCATGATGGAGTTGTCTAATGATACTGCCATTTGTGGCAAAAAAAAACAACACATAACTGCAGCACTCTTCTGCTTGTTTTTGTAGTGCTCATACTTGACGTACGTTTTTACTTTTTCCTTTACGTGGAATTGTCATTGGTCTCTGACATGAGCTGGAAGCTGGTCGCTTCTGAGCAACAAAATTTATCCAAAATCCACAAAATTGAACATGGACGCGGTTGACCTCACATGGGCAGAACAGCGTGGGATCTTCCAATAAAAAGCACGTTCAGGGAAAATAGGCTACAGACTTAGCCTTAGATGCATCGCTGCTGAACTACTAAGGCGTCAGTCTGCTCATCAAAAAATCATAAACGGTCGAATAAAAAGGCTGTTGTAAAGGTAATTTTTAGAAAAACTTGCAAAATACAGTATCTCTTTAAATTAGTTGGATCTGTTTGCTTTGAGTCGCCATTGTTGAGTTTTCACTTTATTAAGAAATAATATCATTCCAGATTTATTAAAATGCAACAAATTCAATTAAAATTAACTGAAGAAAAGAAGAACATAACAGTTTACCACAAGCCATGTAAAGAGCCTCCCCACATGCAGAGGTAAAAGAGCAACTAAGCAAATTTTTTAAAGTGCTGCACAGGTGTTTATCTGGCAGGAGACCGGAGAGCAAAATGCTGGAGAAGCTAATACTGTGTGTGTCTGATTTTTATTGATCCTTGAAATTATTGGTCCAGCTCTCCCCAGGAAACTCTGAAAGAAAACTAACACTGCACATCCCCTACAAAATACGTTCTCTTCTATAAAATAGTGGTCTCAAACTCAAATCATCATGGTCTGGTGTCCTGCAACTTTTATATGAATCTCTGCTTCAACACACCTAATTATTAGCAGAGACCTGTAGAGGCTTAGAGCATGCTGCTGTGGTAGTTACTGTAAGGTATTTGATTCAGATATGTAGGACAGGGCACAAATCTAAATGTTGCAGGGCACTGGCCCTCTAAAATTCGAGTTTCAGACCTCAGCTATAAAACAGGGTCAGGGGCTTTTCTTCAGCAGAAACAGAGAAGACGTGGAAAGCTGATCAGAAGATGGAAAAAGCTTATAATTAGTCAAGGAAGAAAACATGTTATTATAGAGGCTGCCAAAGATTAAGGCGGAGTTTCACCTCCCAGCAGGACAAAACCCCCGACTATACAGCAGCTTTAATGGAATATTCTTTTTTTTTTTTTTTTTTTTTGATTGCTGACTCCAATTTCAGACTCAAATCTACTGTGAATGACAGTGAATTAATAGCCTATTCCCAACACTTGCAACTACAGCAATAACAAAAGGCACTTTAAAATGTGTTTACAGATCCCCAGGTTACATTACATTTATTTTTTAATTGCAACATGCATTTTTGAACTTGTATTGCAACTGATGAACATATTTGAATTGTAATACTGAACTGAATACTTACCGCAGCTCTGCAGTCGGTGTGGGTTGTAAGGGAGTCAAGCTAAAGTAATTTACCATTCCGGTCACAGTTAAATCATGTTTTTTTCTTGTTTGTGGAAATTAACACACAGAGCATTGATTGAGTTTGGGTGCACACATTCACAAGTAAAATCATCAGAAACAATACTCCTGTGATGATGTCTTGGCTTCATGACAGTAAGACTATCTAGCTGTCTGTAAAAAAAAGTTTCCTTAATGAGACCCTTTCAGTCGCTCGATCTGATTATCATGATATTCTCTGGAGCTACAAAAACAACATGCACAAAAAATGACTGCATATTTGTGTTAAATATAAACTATTTTGCAACTAAGAAAGCTATAAAAGAAAACATGCCCATCTTTATGGGGCATTAACAGCACATATATGGTCCAACTGTATAGCCCTTTAAGTATTTTCAATTAATACAACTCTATAGAACCCTTGAAGGTTTGTAAGAAAAGAAGTTGTGTATGAAAATATGAAACCTTAACAAACCGATACATAGAAGCAGTCATTGTAATTTGGGGGGAGCTTTAGATAACAACAGTTAAGGTGAGTGAATCTGCAGGCAGAAGAGGTTTTTATTATGCACTCCACAAATCTGTCCTTTAGAAAAACAGCTATGGCAGCTTATGTATGTATTTTTCCACAAACCATGTAAACAGTTTCCAGATTGTTCAGATTTGAACAGATTTCAGGTGCTTTTTGCCCATATGCAAAGTGTCTGGTGTGGAGGAAAAGTTTTGTGCATTACAGAGAAAGCACATTCCGACTGTGAAATATTATGGTGGCAGTATCAGAGTATGGGATATTTTATCAGATATGTGAAAACGATAATTAAAAGGCAATAGAAGAAAACCTGCCAAAGACTTAAGATGTGGATAGGGTACATCACGTAGCAAGAGATAAGCTTAAATCATAAAGCAGAGCTGCAATAAAATAGTTTATATCAAAGTATATACATGTCTTTGAGTCTCCCAGTCCGATTGCAGACTTTAATAGAAGATCTGTAGCAAGACTTAAAAAAATGATGTTTACATATGATCATCCAATCTTATTGAACTGGAGTTCATTATAAGGGTGTATTTGCAAACATGTGCAAAGTCGTAAAGGTTAATTGCAGTAAAAGGTCAAATTATTGACCTTGGGGAGACAAAATATCAATGCACAGCTTTACTCTGATTGTTATTTTTGAAGCAATTTGAAAAACACATTTGCATATTTCCATTTCTGGTTATGATGTGATACATTCTGGAAAATTCAGGAGGATTTTTTTTTCCATCAAGACACTGCATTTTTCATGTCATAATGCTAATTAGCACATTATATGCGTGAACATATGTACAATGTGAGCATGTCAATAAGAAAAGACATCCTTTCAGCAATCATAAAAGGATAATATGGTCTTTTTGAATAACGTTAGCCAGTGATGTTTTTTCCCTGAAGCAGGCAGGTGTTCTGTGCTTTGCTAATTGGCAGTTTGGCAGCTTTACAAGTCAGCAGGCAGCTTGTCGATAACTCAGTAATTTCCCCCACAACACGGCAAGAACAGTTTGTTTTTTGTCGGTCTTCACCTAAAGATCTCTCGTAGCTAGTCTATATCTTTACAATTCTGTTTTTATCACAGTGGTAAAGTTTTCTAAAAACATGGAGTGATAAAGTCTAAATGCCACATGAGCATTAATTCATCTGCTGTTTTGTGACGTTTTGGGAAACTATTGCACATGGCACAAAATAAAAGAGTGCAGAACGCTGATGATGATTACCAATAGTTGAAAAAGGGAGCCTGTGAAGGGTGAATCATGATTTATAATGCCCTCCACATCGTTTCTTTCGACTTAAAAAACCCAAGTCCCTTGATTGCTACTGCCTCTCTGACATGAGCTTTCAATCAGATTCTTTGAGAGCTTTTCCCCTGGCCAGACTTTGTCACCCACATTTGCAGAACTGTTTTGGAGCTCTGATTTTTGAAGAGCACTCACAGGCTGATCAGTTCTTCCTCAACTGACCTCCTCTGATCTCCTGAGCTGAAGAAGTTTGAAAGCGTATGCACACTCAATTATCTTTAAGATCACTATCATGCAATCTACTTTGCACACTGCTGATGCAATAAAATGTTTTAGGGTATTAATCTAATCACTTTCTCCATTTCAGTCTAAATGAAATTATAGTTATTTTAATTCTGTTGTCTTAGTCAATGGATGATAATTTATTTTAATTATTAATTTCTTTGGGTGAAATGGAAAGGGTATATAAAGAAGAAAACAATGAAAACTTGCAATAAAGGACAAATGGGTGGAGGCAAAACGTCAGCAGAGACATGTTTAAGGTAGATAAGGTAAAACCAATTGACAGTTTCTGCTTTTTCTCAGTGGATACACATATTTTATTGGCAAGTGAGTAAGATAGTCTCCCCCACCTCAAGAATAAGTTGGAGAATTGCAACAGCTGGAGAAAATGCTATTGGTCACAGTAAGTCATTGAAAATTGAGGTCTTAGAGCTATGAGCTTTTGCCATGAAATCCTGCTTTTCCCCTCTATCAAGGTGCAGCATATTTCTAACAAGATCCCTCTATCATGTTTCAAGTCAGATTCAGAAAGTAATTAACATATTTAGTGTGATTTAGAATTTTTGCTGTTCCTCCAAAATAAACTTGCTATTTTGACCTTCATTTAAAAGAGCTACATTTTTCTAAGCTTCATATAATAATAATCATTGTTGAAATGCAAAAATGATTTGTTTTTATGTGAAAGTCAAATATTTGGACCTCACACCAAGCCTATATATGTGATAAGAGCTAAAACAGACACATTAGAAAAGGGTGGCAGAGGAAATGTGTCACTGCGAGACTAAAATAGTCCTGGGATGGAGTCCCTGGACACTGTTTCTGGCATGTGCTCCTTGATCAGCAGGCTCAAGCAACCAGACACATGGTGGGAGGGACTGGCAGTTCACAGCTCGCTTTCAGAGAAAGATGGAAAAAATGTTTCAAACCAGAATGATGGGCAGCTTTGTAGCGTAGAGAGGGTTACAAAAGGCCAGGAAACCCATCAAGATTAAGATGATGAAGAAGCAGAATCTCTCACAGGGTTCATACCTTTAACCGGATGTGGAAGAACAAAGTGAGTTCATAACTAAACTAACCATTATTATAATGGTAGAATAACTTTTGAATTTGACAATGAGATAAGGGATTCCAGCGTGTCCATAGGTTGTTTGGGTACAACATGAAATATGGATGTATTTCAATTAATTAGAATATTAAGATATATAAATAAATAGGTGAATGCTGTATAATCTATAGGTTGGTAACAAACACTGCTAAATGTTTCATCTAAAGGGGATGCCAAAGATGTGACATTTTCCCCTCCCAGCTAATTTCTCCCTTACGTTACAGGGGACACTTTTTTTACTGATGACGTTTAATACTCAGTGCCATAAATTAGTACCATGCACTGCATGAAAAGTGGGATTTTCATCAATATGCGGCACTGTAGATTGTCGTGGAACTTCCGGTTAGCGGCAGTTTACGGCAATTTGCAGGCTTCGCCGAAAACTCCCGTAAATTGTCAGAAATTGACGTGGACTTTCTTAGGCAGTGTTCCCCCCATGCTTCCCCCCAATGGAATTCTAGGGGAGGCTTTAACATGTAAATGAACATGCTGTGAGCTATACAAATGCAAACCAGGGTGGCAGGGGGGGTTTTACTCCAAGTGACATTTTTCTAAAAGGTAAGAAAATCTCTGATACAAAGAGACCAGGCTCAGTATAGCCTCTTACATTTTAGCTTGAATTGATTTATTTAATTAAAGTATAGAGACCAAAACAGATCTTTAGCTGACAGAGCAATACATTTAGAGCAGTAATTATAAAAAAAAAAAAATTGCATTTAAGATAAAAAATAAAATGTTGTCTGTCAATATGCTCAATTCACAATTACTTAAGTGGAAAAGTTTCAAGAAATGAGTCTGAGATGATTCACTTTATAACATGGCGCATTATCCTGTTGGAAGTAGCCATCAGAAGATTGGTACACTGTGGTCATAAGGTCCGGCCAGGTCAAGATCCGCAATTGCAATCGCACCAAACAGGAAAAAGAACATCGACAAATTCCGGTTCGTCAAATTAAAATATAGCAGCAACAGATCGGTGACTGGAAATGATAGCACAATTCTTATATATAAAAAAAAAAAAAATCTAACACAGTTTATTTAAATGATTGGATCCAAACTATTGGTTATTCACCAACGAGGAAGCAGATTTCTCATCTCCATCAACATATTTATTTTATACCGTGGGACTTAAACTTTAATCAAATCCATTCAAAAGAAACTTCTTATTACAGGAATGAAAAGAGATACTGAGTTTGGGAGTAGAGAACAAGTTCATTCAAAAAAAGCAGTTTTGAATTATCCTTATCCCCGTTACAAAAATCTACAAATATATATATATATATTTGGGCAGAAACTGAACATATGCTGGATGATGGTGGGATTTTTTTAATATGTCATATTAAATTAAGCGCTCACAGGGTTCATACAGGAATGAGTGACTCTAATTTAATGCTATTTTAATGCTATTAGAAATTATTTTAATGCCATCAACAAGAACCATGTACACAAGTTATTAGTGTACATGAAATATGAAGGAGCTGTAAGCACAGTTCCTTGACTCCTGCATGTATGTAAACACACACACACACATATATACGTATATATATATCCTCTAGCTTTTTCTCCGCCTGGAGCGATATAATATATCTGACGAAATTGTTTTTATAAGCATTTTTTATTAAAGAATTATAAATACTTCGATAAACATATTTAAATAATTTTAGTGCCAATTAAGGCCTTGATTTAAAAAAAATGAATGAATTTTTAATTATTTTTATTGATCCGCGGAAACCCTGGTTCATCTCGCGCATGCTCTCTACGATCTCCAAGAAACTCAGAGCGGCACGGTCTGCAGCCACAGTGGAGGATGTATGCTTTGCGTTGTGCAGGCGGTCTGGAGCGGAGTATGTGGGATTTCGGGGTAAAACTCCTCTTGGACGCGATGGCGACTCTGCATCGAACAAGACGAACTCAAAGAAGAGATGCTAGCGGTAAATATATGTTCGATTACTGCCTGCTAAGCTAAAAGCAGCCTAGCCTAAGCTACGGCTAATAGCAGCCTAGCCTAAAGCTACGGCTAATAGCAGCCTAGCCTAAAGCTACGGCTAATAGCAGCCTAGCCTAAAGCTACGGCTAATAACAGCCTAGCCTAAAGCTACGGCTAATAGTAGCCTTGCAAGAACAAGCTTTATTAAAGTGCATTTTTTGTGATTCGCAGGAAGCAGAACGCCGCCTTCACAACTCGGAGACTAATTGCAGGCGCTATGAACCGGAGCACGGGTAAGATTTAAAGAAAATGCTTTCATTCTGCGGTAAAAGGCAATGGATACGGATAGATACCGATCATAGCTGTACATTTTGTTTTCACAGACCTCCTATTTGCTCGGAGCCATATCAGCAAGTCCAGATTTGCACGATGTTGATAAAGACGACATTGTGTGTAAGTGACTTGTTTTAATGTTTTCTCCTTCCTTGTTACTGTGACTTGCGTTTGATTTTTTATTCATACCACTCTCATTTAATTGTTTTCCAGCTGCCTGTAAGACGTATTTTGAGACGGTACGCAGGAGCTTCAGATATACGCAGCCAGCCAACACGTTGCGTGCGGAGGCTGCCAAGCAATCTGCTCGGAGTCGGGCCAGAAGAAAGAGGGTAAGACTTTATTTGGTGACTATTTTTCAGGTGCATTGATAGATGTGTTGTGTGCATACGCAGTGCGCTGATTCATTGTTTTTTTTTCAGCTGCTGAAAGCGAGGCAGAGTGTGCTAGCAGATGAGGAAGTGGAACTCTGGAAGTCCGCCACCGTCGGCCTCATGTCCGACGAAGAAGATGGCGTCGTCTGCGGTGTCTCTGGATGGATTGTAAGGTCGCCGCCATTTCGTAGGCCGGATCTCACTGAACTCTGTGTTAAGCTGCAGTCCCGGTTAGAAGCGATGCCGAAGTACAGGGCCACGCACAGTAGGCGTCTGCACATCGGACCTGCCTCGGAGGGAATGCTGCCAGTTACCTCCAACCCCGAGGAGGCAAACGGACCATTCACGGAGTTGTAATTTTTAGATACGCATGTGTTTGGATACGCGTTGTATATAGTTGTGTGTGTTTTAATAAAGCTCTTTCTTTGCATAAACAGCTTCCTGGCAAATGTTCATTTCCTGTATAAATTCATTCATGTCCTTGATGGTAGCCTAATAATTGTGTAGTAGTGTAGGATAACATAAATACACAGCATACGAATGAATAAATATATGAATGAATAAATATATGAATGAATAAATATATATTTATAGATATACAGTGGGGCAAAAAAGTATATATTCAGCCACCAATAGTGCAAGTTCTCCCACTCAAAAAGATGAGAGAGGCCAGTAATTTTCATCATAGATATACCTCAACTATGAGAGACAAAATGAGAAAAAAAATCCAGAGAATCACATTGTCTGATTTTTAAAGAATTTATTTGCAAAATATGGTGGAAAATAAGTATTTGGTCAATAACAAAAGTTAATCTCAATACTTTGTTATATACCCTTTGTTGGCAATGACATTGATCAAACGTTTTCTGTAAGTCTTCACAAGGTTTTCCCACACTGTTGCTGGTATTTTGGCCCATTCCTCCATGCAGATCTCCTCTAGAGCAGTGATGTTCTGGGGCTGTCGCTGGGCAACACGGACTTTCAACTACCTCCAAAGATTTTCTATGGGGTTGAGATCTAGAGACTGGCTAGGCCACTCCAGGACCTTGAAATGCTTCTTACGAAGCCACTCCTTCGTTACCCGGGCGGTGTGTTTGGGATCATTGTCATGCTGAAAGACCCAGCCACGTTTCATCTTCAATGCCCTTGCTGATGGAAGGAGGTTTTCACTCAAAATTTGACGATACATGGCCCCATTCATCATGGGCGTAGGTTTGCATAGGGACCATAGGGACATGTCCCTACCAAAATTTTGGACGGACCCATTTGTCCCTACCAATAATTGGATGTGAACAACATGTTTATAATTTACTATACAGGAGCCGCTTCTTTTCCTCTCGCAGCTTCTCTGCCTGGTAGCTGCAGCTGCCTGCTCTTTCCTGTCCCTTTCACATAACAGCGCATCAACTGTGCTGTGCGGTTTAACTCTGATTATTCTGCCTTAAGTTCCGCCTTCTCTCTTTCTGATTGCGTGTTTTCTAGTCTGTATGTGCGCGCGCGCGGGTGCTTGGAGCGCAAAAAAAAGGACGCTAAAATAAATTAATATTGGGCTACGAAACTAGTCCAAATTAAAAAACTTATTATCTACGCTAAAACAGGCGAAAGCTTCTGATTGGAGTTCTGTAAAGAAGCAGGAGAGAGTTTTTTGATTTGTGGAACTTGAGAAATGTAAGTTAACAACGTTATGATTTCTTTTATTTTATCTTTTAATTAGATAGCCAACGGCTCCTTAAAGAAGATCTTTTAAGAAATGAAACCAGGTGAAACAGAAACGTTTAAACGTTTCCTTTGGAGGAGTTCTGGATGGAGAATATTGACAGACAAAAACTTTTTTTTTTTACTTCTTAAATGCTAAATGTTCACATATTTTTTTACAATCTTGGTTATAATTCCTGCTCTAAGTGGGTCGCTCTGTCGGCTAAAGGCATATTTTAGTGGCCCTATACTCCAGTTTACGATTAATCAATTACTAAATTAGTTAACGATTATTTAAATAATTTGTTAATATGATTGTTTCAGCCATAGATAAAATACATGGAATTAGCTACACAGAGTAACCACAGCCCAGATGTACAACTTCTAATATTAATATTTTAAATGCTCAGTGTCAGTTCCTCTTCTAGTTCCAGTGCACATGTAAATACAATACATTTATTTGCTGTCCCTTGAATGTATTATTTTGCATGATCCAGAGAGAGCATATTAGATAAAAAAAATAAGAGTGGGTTTTACCTCTGCACAATTCTCTATCTTCAAAAGAAAACACAGGATAAATCCACATATTATAGACTATATGTGGTTAAACAGACACTGTCTTAGTCGCAGGTAAATTTAAATGCAATCCTTTTCAAAGTGGAAAAAGTCCTAATTCCACATTCATCAGAGCCAGTGATGCTTTAAATATTGATAAACAGCATCTAGTGCATGTAGTGTTTATAAGATTTGTATTAATGTAAGAAATGCTGCTGTTCTCTTTAAACAAAATGAGCCCTGAAGCTCACATTAAGCATAAAAAAGAGCATGCATATTTTTGCAAAGGACCAATGAAACTGAAGAATAGTGTCCCTACCAAAGTTGAAATCAAACCTACGCCCTTGCCATTCATTCTTTCCTTCACACGGATCAGTCGTCCTGGTCCCTTAGCAGAAAAACAGCCCCAAAGCATGATGTTTCCACCCCCATGCTTCACTGTAGGTATGGTGTTCTTTGGATGCAACTCAGCATTCTCTCTCCTCCAAACACGACGAGTAGAGTTTTTACCAAAAAGTTCTATTTTGGTTTCATCTGACCATATGATATTCTCCCAGTCATCGTCTGGATCATCCAAATGCTCTCTAGCAAACTTGAGACGGGCCTTGACATGTACTGGCTTAAGCAGGGGGACACGTCTGGCACTGCAGGATTTGAGTCCCTGGCGGCGTAGTGTGTTACTGATGGTAGCCTTTGTTACTTTGGTCCCAGCTCTCTGCAGGTCATTCACTAGGTCCCCCCGTGTGGTTCTGGGATTTTTACTCACCGTTCTTGTGATCATTTTGACCCCACGGGGTGAGATCTTGCGTGGAGCCCCAGATCGAGGAAGATTATCAGTGGTCTTGTATGTTTCCATTTTCTAATAATTGATCCCACAGTTGATTTCTTCACACCAAGCTGTTTACCTATTGCAGATTCAGACTTCCCAGCCTGGTGCAGGTCTATAATTTTGTTTCGGGTGTCCTTTGACAGCTCTCTAGTTCTGGCCATAGTGGAGTTTAGAGTGTGACTATTTGAGGTTGTGGACAGGTGTCTTTTATACTGATAACGGGTTCAAACAGGTGCCATTAATGAAGGTAACGAGTGGAGGACAGAGGAGCCTCTTACAGAAGAAGTTACAGGTCTGTGAGAGCCAGGAATCTTGCTTGTTTGTAAGTGACCAAATACTTATTTTCCACCATATTTTGCAAATAAATTCTTTAACAATCAGACGATGTGATTTTCTGGATTTTTTTTTCTCATTTTGTCTCTCATAGTTGAGGTATATCTATGATGAAAATTACCGGCCTCTCTCATCTTTTTGAGTGGGAGAACTTGCACTATTGGTGGCTGACTAAATACTTTTTTGCCCCACTGTATATATTTATGTAAATTTATATGTAAATATATATATATATGCCAACCAGTCACGAGCGACTTTACTTGTTTAAAAAGAAGTGGTTCCGTCCAATACTCAGTAAGAAAATTAAAGCCTGGCGTGGCCACGTGTGGTTTTGCTGCCAATCACGAGCGATTTCACTTGTTTGAGAATAGTGGTTTCAGCCAATACTGAGTAGGTTATTCAAGCCAGACCTGGCCAGCCGCGCGGGTTTGCTGCATTCATACGCTAATTAGGGCCATTAGTACAGCTGATCGCTCTCCACATACGTCAGAGTCCGTTTCCGACAATTTGTGGCACGACAAACGCGGGCAAGCGCGGGTTGCAAATTGTCGGAAACTGACGAAAATCAGGCAGATCTGCGGGAGTTTACGGGGACGAAAATCTCACTTTTCATGCAGTGATGCATATTCATAATCAATCATTTTTTAATCTTTCATAAAAACACTTTAACATGTAGACTTTTTCAAAATACAAAAGTTATTTCCACTTTCATTTACTATCAATTAAAACATCATTAAGAACTAAGTGGAAACAAACTCATATTCCTTAATTCCCTGAATTTGTGAGAGCATCCAAAGGCACTGACCCAAATATGTTTTCATTCACATCAGGATTCTTTAAAAAAAGCAACAACAAAAAAACAAAAAACACACATAGATAAAAAACAAAACAAAATCAAATACCATAATCTTTCATCCATCAAACTTTATATCTGGAAATTTGCAGTCAGATTAACTCTTCCCACGTAATCAATTACTAGACTGGGAACCATAATCTTTCACTCCATATAACAATTTTCTAATAATCTAAGACACTTTGCACCATACTGGTTGAAGTAATGCTTGTTTGCAGCAGCTCAGCTACTGGAACATTCAAATTAAACGTTCTGAACACTGCTCTTGATCTAATCTAAAGACCATATGATGTTTGGAGGTCTAGCTGTTGACCCTGTGGCCAGCTGGCATCTTCTCCACACTCTGCATGTCTCCCAGTGCTGTTTTATTAGAATAGCTGTGATTCTGTCCTTCCTATGCGCTGCCACATTTTTATCTCATTTCTAGGTTGACCATGGAATGTTTGGGAGGAAAAAAATGCACTGAAAGGAAATTTTGCACAGGGGACATCCTGTCATGGTACCATAGGGGAATTCACTGAGCTCCTCAATGGGGGCCCATTCTTTCACACATTTGTACAGTCAGCTTTCTGTCTTTTGACAATGCACAGTATGTGCTTTTAATACGCTATAAACAAAATAGGAAATTAGAAAAAACATTACACTAACACGATCTTATGAGCTACTGCTGTGTTATATTTAGATGTTTTTCATTAGCAGATAACTTAATGTGGGGTAAAAAGTGTACACAAGCAATTAAAAAGAAATTCCCTTTTTATCTGACATGTTATGTAGTGCATTTTCTTCTCTTTAACCAAGTAAAGGAAATATAGCAACCCATTACTTCCATAATAAGCTTTTCTTTTGCTTTATTCTTTATAGAATAGAATAGAATAGAATAGAATAGAATAGAATAGAATAGAATAGAATTCAACTTTGTTGTCATTACAATGTCACAAGTACAATGCAACAAAATTCCCTCCTTGCATTTAATCCATCCCTTTGGGGAGCATTGTGCGGCGCCTGGGGAGCATTGTGGGGTTAAGAGTCTTGCTCAGCGACCCAGAGTGGCAATCCGTGGGAGTGGGGCTTGAATTCAGAACCTCTGGGAGCCAAGCACAATGCCCTAACCACTAGGCCACCACTCCCCTTTTTCATACAGTAAAAAAGTTTTGTTTTTTATTTTTAAGGTTTGTGAATGACAGTGGTCTCTACTGGAGATACAGGTCAAAAATATGCTTTTTTTTTTCAACTTAGTATCAGCTAAATAATTAACTTACCCACTACAAAATGTATTTTAAAGTTACTTATTAAATGCTTTATAATTTTAACTGTTCATTCCCCTACATATAATTACATAATACAACCACATCAATCCAAGTTTTGCACACATCCTCGCACTCTTAGTTTCTACCCAAATCCAATCATCATCTTTATTTCATTTCTATTTTATAAGCCCAACTAATGCTTCACATAAACCCTCCTGTTGCCTTTTCTCTCTAAAAAAAAGTTATTATTATTGTTTACAATATATTAATTCACTTATAAGTTATGTTCTAGCAGAAAAAAAACCCACAAGCTCATTAGTGCATGTAACAAAGATCATTTGGATCATGCATAATTATTACTGTATGAGCCAAGTAAAAAAAAAAAAAAAAAAAAAGGAAATCGGTAACGACTCCAAGCAAACTGGCCCAAGCAAGGAAGATAAATAGAGTTTTGCTCAATAAATACAACTTGAAAGAGAATGTAGATTTGGTAAAAACCCACTCTTGATCAGCTGTCATTCAGCTTTACTAGAGGAACAATTATCAGAATGAGCTCTGCAGCACACAATGGCCATGAAATTCAATTTATAGCCAGCCACCGTATTTCTGCTGCTTTCCCATTCATTTAGATAACATGACCTGCAGACTGGTTTAAATGAGGCACAGCATCAACCAGGCAGACCATGAGAGGGCTTCTCCTGATCAGCTTGTCTGAATGATTAGTGTAGGTGGTCTGGGAAATGCTAAGGTCCTTGTGGAAGTTAAACCCTGATTAGAGGGTAAAGAGTCTCATTTGTTACAAGTAGGCTGCTCTCTGGTGTCAATAATGACAACAGGAATTAAACTTGGTATGTTTTTTACAGCTTACAACATTTATGGGTTTAGGCTTTTGCCTTAAAAAGGATTTGTTAATACTATTTTCATTGTTAAATCGATATCTCAGCGTGTAATGTATTTTCAGTTTTTCATCAATGAAAATATAAATTTATTAGACTGTTTTCCTTTTCAATTTTGGCTCATGTTAATATATTGAGTTTGCACTTTGGGATATGTTACTTGTTCTGTATTTAAAAACAGCTTTTATTGTCTGTTCATTTTCCCAATTTCCTGTATTGATATAATGGGACTTTATACAAATGTACCCACACCAGAGCCTTTCATTATAGATCAGTTACAAACCATACTTCTGTGACTGTTCTTTGTTAAAAAAAAAAAAAGGAAATCTATATATAGAATATAAACTTTGTGACATTATGATATTTAAATATTTTTAAATTAAAATATTCTTCCAATTCACAGTTTATTTGTTACTGAAAAAAAAGAAATATTGAACTTGTTGAATCCTGCAAAAAAATTGAAATGGTTCAAAGGGCTTGAATAGTTTTGCATAGTGAAACAGACATCCTTAACTTTTGTTTTAACATTCTAAACAAAGCAGAAATGCTTACAAATAAACAGAGAGACCGCTAAAACTATTTACATCCTTCATTTCCTCAGTCAGTATTTTTGAGTAACTGTTATTCCTAAAAGTCTAATAAGACAGGGTGAAGGATTGTTTTTTGTGGCTGTCTTATAGTACTTATTTGATTTTCTATGGTTGCAGTGTCATTTAATTGAATTAAATTTTTTGTCCTATTTTGCTAGTATAGCTCTGTGAATCGATCTCCCAGAGCTAGATGATAACCCAACAGCTCTCACAAGCAGACCATTATGATTGCTGCCATAAGGCTCCCCTTGGAACTTGTATATGAAACTTTATTGAAAATGATTTAGGGAGTAAATCGTATTCAACGGACACTGAGACGGAAAGGATGTTGAGAAATAAAGAAGATAAGAACCAAGGGGAGAGATAAAGAGATACTCACATGAAAGAGTGCATGAAAGGAGAGAAAATGAAACTAAACACAATTAAACTGTATGAGACGAGAGGAACAGTAAACAGAGAGCATAACAGCAAAAAGAAGACAACAGACAACCAAAGAAAAAACTTCCAGAGTAGCTTGAATCCCTTAGATATGCGTGAGTGTCAAGGACAAAACTTGTGGTGTTTACACAATATTGTTCTGGGTGGTATATAGGGTGGTATATAGCTGTAGCTTAGCATTAAGTATTTTGTGTATCCATGAACACCTGGAACCAAGGCAGCTTGAGCATTAAAGAGCTGCAGTGTGATATTTGAACTCAATCGTTTTTTGTTATTCTAAAATTTACTTTCCGAGATTTTTGAATGATTTTAAAATATATAAAATGTTTATAACTGCAATGTTATTTCACAAATGTACAGCATGTATTAACAATAACAAGAAAACCATGTCCTCGTTCTACATTTACCTGTAGATTGAATCCAAGAGTTAGTAAACTAATTTGAAACACTTTAAATCAAGGTTGTATTAGATTATGCCCTCATACGGCAATGCATTAGAGCATCATCAACATTTTGAACCTGCCAGTCAGATCTCAAGTTGAAATGGACATAAAATGCCTTGCCAATTTGCCCATTTCACACTTTGTAACTCCTTTGTAATTCAGTTTTGTGTGAACAGCTGTCCGGCAATAGAACTGCTCGCTCCTTTTGGCTGCCTAATTGCTGAGACATGAATGCTGGCTATTGAAAACACTCCCATTTGTTGCTGTTTTGCGAAGCCAATTAGAAGCACCACGCATATGATAGAACTTTGGATCTTCCACCAGTGGTCTTGTTGAAGAAAAACTTCTTTTCATTTTATTTTCTGTTTTAAATAACTACCCATTCTATGTTCAATTTCTGTGTAGAATAGTTACAGTGACATTCCAATCCTAAAGGCTAAGATGAACTATAATGGGCAGAGAGGGTCTAGAATCACCTTATATAGTAATGCTGTAGTTTTGGTAAGAAAGGAAGGATACTGCAGCTTGAGACTTTGGGAGAAACCCAACCCCTGGGTGTGGCATTTTTTGATTAACTGGAAAAAATTTGGTAGTTTGCGCCATTTTGCTGGTTCCTCAACTATATGGTCAAGAAGAAAGGTAAAAAGGAAAAGACTTCCTCTGCAACTTGTGATTATATCAAGGATTTTGTTAACCATGACTGGAATCAGTCAGTGCTTGAATATGTTTCCCTCTCTGGCTACACTTTCTTAGAACCATCCCTCCTCGGATTCGGACTGGCAACTTCTACAGATTCACACTTTCATTTAAACAGGGATTAGTTTGCATAAGCGTTTTATGAGATAAATGTACGGCAATCCATTATAGCATTAAAGGTACATTTCAGATATATTTTACAACAGATGTTCGTATTGTTTTGTAAACAGGTAGTTTATTTAAACAAAAAAACAACCCAGTATTTATTGCTTTTTGGTACTTGAGTTACAGCGATTTTGTTATCTCTGACCAGCTGAATTTTAAGTCACTGTATAGTAAACCCTGCACCACATTCAAAAAGGCTCTTCATATAGAAGGCCACACAAACTCAGCTGTTAATTCAAAATGTATAACTACAATTTCACACTGAGGATGAGTTCAGCAAAAAGAAAAAAAACTGTTCGGGATAGATATGTTACACCAGCGATGCAGACCTATAATATGGGTCCTCATGTGTACTTACAGTGCTAATCTCATTACATTTCCTCCAGCCCTGTGGTTCATATAGCTACGCCTACCAGCACTAGTGGGAATCTCCAGAGACTGGGCAGAAAGAATTACAGAGAGGTACTTAGCTCTGCTTATACTCCTCCCTTCTTGGTCAAATCCTACTTCTTTTCTGAGCGCATTTGGAGAGATCTTATTACATAACGAGAAGACCGCTAGATACAGGGGCTGTTTTTTTTTATTCATGTCTTAAACTTGATACATATTTTAAACGTCAGTCACAAACTAAACTCACTCTTTTTACTTCAATACTGAAAACAGGCAACAGGAAAGCAGCTCAGCTAGATTTTCCATGTTGATACAATAAGACAATACAGTTTTCCTTGAACGGCAATTGCAGAGAGTGACCATATTCTGCTACTTCCTCAGCAGTCGTAGCTTCAGGGTAGAACCATTGATCCAAGGCCTAAATGTTTGAAATGGAAAAGATCAATCAAAAGCAGAGGGGTTATCGGACTGTATGAAATCTAATAATATGACTCTCACAAGGAAAGCTCTCTATACTAGTGTACCCATCGATCCCTTTCTCAACTTGCTGTTTCAATTAGACAGCTCTTATCAATGGCCTACCCATATGGCATTATAACGGCTAACTAGATCAGTATCCTTTATGTGCTCTCCAATATTACAAATATGTCCAATATTGTGAACAGGTCCACCTGGAGTATAAATCTTTAGCAATACTGTATACTGTATGTCCAATTGTGCCACAAACATTTGACGCAACACTTGCCAAGAAGCATAAATATTGGCAAATGGGAGCTTTTTGTTTTTCTGCATTGTCACTTGTAGCAATCACGGTGATTCCTTTCTGCAATACAGCTATTTATCGGGACTATTGCTGATTTTGACACTTGTGAGCAAAAGTACTATGTTCCATAAAGATTTATTTGGGGATAGCATCTTTTTAATATGGGTCTTTTAAGCTGAGCTATCCATTTCTCAAAGAGGACACATTTCAAAAGCAATGGTCTGTGAGGAATGTGTAATGACATCATCTCCTCTCCTACATAGGGAAATGGGGCAGCAGGCAATACAAGCCATCAAAATGGGGAAGTGGTTCCCCCTGCATATATATCTAAAATTATTCACTTGCCCTTTTAAAATGTGCTATTACAGCGTGGGAATTCAAAGTTGTGTGGTGAGCTTTATAAAAATCCCCATTTAATGTGACCTTTTTTTTTTCTTTCTTAAATGGGGATGAGTCACTAAAAAGGCCTCCTTATAATAAATTATACCAAGGAAGATTTGGTAAGAAATTACAGGTGAAAGCGGAGATATAAGCAACGAAATGGCATCACCAAACAATTAGATATTGTTAAAAAGAGAGTAACCATTTATTGTGAAATAAGGGAAAAAGCATTTTCATATTTGGTTAAATAGATTCATTTCTATCTCAAATACAAAGGTGCATTTGATTTTGTTTGCATCAATCATTCTGTCATTGTTTTTTTTGTTGTTGTCACTTGAAGTTATATTAATCTTCGAAAAGCACACAAAAACAAATTTTTTTTTCCTTATTGAATAAGAAACATGCATGGTATCATTCCAGGAACTCTAAGCTTCAGCATTCATCAGGTTCACAGCCTGCAGAAATAACCATCTGTGGGCACAGAGATGTTAGTTGCCCTTTACCGACTCTAAACTTTCACAAGTCCTCAAAAGAGAGAAGGTCGGGTGTGCTGATCCTCTCTGCAGAACTAATTGTTTGTTGCAGTTCAATCCCTCATATAGATTGAAATATCAGCTGAGCAGCTGCTACCAACATCTCTTTTTATAGAGGTTGGCCTGTTTTTCAGTATAGACCTGTTTCTTTTACTGTGACTAACGGTATGTGCTCTCTATCATCCTCTGACATGGGAGCTGGCTCGGTGTTTGTCAGGCTGGCTGTGTCACATCCAGGCTGTGAAGCTAGTTAACAGTTACCTTTTGTATATCTGCCTTTTTTTTGTAAAGGTATCTCTGCTTTTATCGGCAGGAGGCCCCTCACACCTGATTTATACTCAGAAACCAGGTCGTCTGCTTGTGTGTCCAGGGAATGAAAATGTGCCCTGGACTCTGCCGCAGACGCCTTGCTGCACCTGTCATAAATTCTAGGAGACCGCAAACTGTGTCTCAGACAGGAGGTCTCTGATTGGTCAAATCTACATCCGCTCTACACCATGTGTATTTCCTGTTTGGCATCTTACCGGCTTGTTTTGTTTGTATGACCGCCATTGTGAAAAAAGACTTGTGAAGTTGGACCAGATAGAAGAGCACTGGGACCCTTTTTCCACCTGGATCCCTGCTCTTTTTCGCCCTCATTTCCCTCTGTTGTCACACAAACTTGTCCCCAATTCCTCAACGCCTTGGCCATATCTACACCCACAGCTAGTTCGGGATTGTCACTTCAATTGTCACTGCAAGCTCATCCAGGAGGATTATGTCCTGCAAGTAGGTGACAGGAAACAATCAACTGATTTTCCTTAACAGAAACCTTTAACCAATGTGACTGTATTGTCTCTATAAAGTGCAATGAGATAATAAATCTAAATTGGCCCTATATAATTAATTTAAATTAAATTGAATTGGATATAAATAACACACTCATGGTGACAATCCTGTGATCAATAAACCCAGCGATGTCCTAATCTTCTGATTCTGAAAGACTGAATATACATCTTCTTGGGAGATCTTAAAGTCAGGTAGGGAGTCTGGGGTGGTTGTTCATGCCTGTAGCTTTGTTAAAGTGAAACATTAACTTTTGAAAGCAGGACTCCATACTTTTGATTTTTGATTAGTAGCAGAAAAAGAAAAATAATAACTTTAAATATATATTTTTTAATTTACCTGAAAATTCAATAGAACATCTTAAAAATTGTGGAAAAAAAATGGTACGCATCCAATGTTTTATAAACTGTTAGTGATGCAAAACAAAGCCAGATATGCCTGCTGATTAGGCATCATCATCGTTCGCAACCAATATTAATCAAGTTTGCTGTTATTAGCTTGTTTCCTTTTACTACATCTGTGAAATGAATTCAGTACTATATGAATATCCAAATTAAAATAGAAATGTAAGGTTTGTGTTGCTCTACTTCAAAGATGTGATAAAGATGTAAGCTAATGACCTCCAATTTTACATCAAACAGGAGAAAAAATACAATGGGAGCTTTTATGAACACTCTTATGAGAGGGATCAGAAAACACAGCACTTCTGCAATTTGGTGGAGGTAATTCAGCATAAATTTCTATGACCAGCCTCAGCAAGTATGTAATCTACATACATAAGCAAGCACTACGCCCACACATTCATTCAGAAACTCTTCTTCCTTATCATGATCGTGACATATTAGACCCTTGTTTGTCACTGTCATATTTTCAGAGACTCAGCTTAAGGGAGCATCCATGTGCAGTCGGCACTCATGCATTTTACATGAACACCCAGTGGAGTTCCTTTGAAGGACTACATTCTCTAGTCACCATCAGAGTTTGGTTTATGTGGCTGTGATATGTAGTGGAGGGGTGAAAATTGCATTGGCCTCAGATAAAGGCCACAAATGATGAATATACCCGACAGAAGTGGAACCTTTTAAAATGGGGGGATTAATTGGAATAACTTTGACTGAAACGCTAAACTTTTCAGCAAAAAAGCAATAAGAAATCATCATTGGCAGATTTTCATCCATTTAAATAGAATCACTCCCCTTCTTTCAGTGTTGTTTGAATAATAACCTTTCAGAAACAATTAACTTCTTATTATTTGACAGCAGAAGCAGCTAATCAGATTTATGCAATAGGGAGTTTGCATAAGACAGCACCCACATTGCTCGCCCCCTGCAGAGCTAAAGTCACAGAGTAAGCAAATGAAAGGAAAGCAGAATGGGAGCGAACCTTTCTAACCTGACAACAGCCAGATGCATGTCTCATGCATCTGGCTGTTGTCAGGTTAGAACCTTTCAGCCACAGAGGAAAACGCAATGAAATAATTTTGGGATCAGGGAGGGGCTAAAGTGAAGATGAAAGCTGAGAAAACATATTTCTTGATAAAGACAAACCTATTGACATTGAGATTGTAAAACTGTAACAGAAGAAGGAAAGCAATGATGTGGAATTGGTGGGAAATGAGGAATTTAGAGTCTTTAAAAGGTGAATTTTTCATCCTGATACTCCCACTTGTTCATACAAATGCCTAAAGGCGGAGATGCTTAATTAACTTCATCTTGTTCACCTCTGAGCTCAGTTTTTAAGAAATAGGCTCTTCTCTGCAAAATGTCAAAAATACAATTATATGCAACACTTATTCCAGACAATTCAATTATCATCAAATACGTTGAGTCTTCATTTTATACATTTTCAGCTAGCCCCATTGGTTAATTGCTTTTTCTATATATTTCTATCTATCTGAAAGGGATTCAAGAGTGTGTAATCTCCTTAGGCAAAAGATTTAGAAAAGTTCTGCTCTGACTTTTAGGCCTGTAGTTCACTGACTTATGGCTTACAAGCACTTGGGGCTGTAGGGGCCAGATTGCATTCTCTCCCTTCAGATCATTTTCTTGAATGTCAAAGGTAGCCTGTGCTAGGAGTGACTACAGGAAAATCTCCTTCCTCTGCATCAGAGAGAGATTTGATTTAGCGTCCGGTACATCTGCAAGTAGGTGATAAACATGTCTTCTACAAGCTATTCATCGGCTTCCCTCTGTTGTTGTTATGGTTGGAATTTAAGAACATGGAGAAGAAGGATGAAAGAGCACGAGGAAAGAGCTCAGGACTGTTGAAACATGTTACAAAGGAAAGGGTTTTGAAGCTAAAAAAATATATCTGAGACTGTCCACAGAGGTTTTGTATTTTTGTGTAGCCCTTAAAAGATATAACACAAAAAATAGGTTTCTATATGGTTCAAACTTACAAAACCTCTGTCTTAAAGCATAGTGCACATTTATACTCTCGTAACCATACACAAAGTGTAAAAGAAATTTTAAGAAACAAATTGTGACTTCACCTATTCAAACCAAGTGGGCAAAAAAATCATATTAAATTAAAAAATGAGAACTTCTGTTTTCATTACCTTAGTGAAATGTATCATTAATGTGGAGTTATAAATGAATAAACAACTTTACTTTAGGCAAACAGTAAAACTACAAATTTAATCCATACAAACATAATGTATAGGTATTTCATTTATAATTTAGAGCTTTTTCCTGAAAAAGGGAATGGAACTCATTGAATCATATCCATTCTCCTTTCTGCAGCCCTAAGTTGCAATCTTCCCAATGTTTTACTTATCTTATGAGTATATATATTCAGAAAGTTAATTAAGTAAGCAATTAATATGTGTACATATGCACATACACACATTCAGACAATCCTTACTAATAGCCAACACAAACACCATTGCAAAAAAAATGTCTGTACTTCCCATAAAGTGACTAACAGTTCCCACTGATCATACCTCTCAGTCTTCCAACTCTTTAAAATGAAAAAAAAAAAAAAAAAAAAAAACAGTTTGAACCTTTTCCTCAACACTCTCAATCTCAAACTTTGCTTTAACTGAGCAAGGATTTCTTTCTGTACTATCACACCATTAAGATGTGCATTTTTTCATGTTTGTTCACGCATGTAGGATTTAGAAATGTAGACTATCCCAGTAATTATACCCACCTTGTCTCTTAAAGTTTTTTTAAATGCTTTATGTGGGCTGTTAATTTCTTCCATTCTACTTATGGACGGGAAATATGAACTCACAGTAAAAAATGTGAAATTATGTATTATTATTATTATTGTTGAGCAGTACTAAAAGCAATTCATTTGTTTACTTAATCAATGACTCCTGAAAGAAACACATTTGGCGTCATTTATTTGATGTGCATGTTGAGTAGATCTCCACTTTTTCCCTTTTTTTAACATTTAATGTAACAGTGTAATGTAACATTCACAAAATCGACTATTGATTATTCAATTTTGAAAAGCATTTGGTGGTGTAATTATTCTATCTAATTTATAGAGTTTTATGTGATATAGCTATATGAAATGACAATGCACAGTGATTTGCGAAAATGTTAATATTCTTTGAACATTTGCGTTTTCTTGTAATAGAGCAACGAGCTTTCAGAAATGTTCTTACACTTTTAGGTGACACACCGATGCAAAGTACTGCATGATTCTTAAGTTAACTGAAAACAATTTATATTTTTACAAAATAAATGTGAAGAAAATTTTGCGTTTAGTTTAATTTTTTAATAAATCCAACTGTTCTCTAAAGGTTTTGGATATTAAATAACCATAACATCATCCCAGAAGGGTAAGGTATAAAGTTGTTGAAAAGTTTAATCCAGGTTTAGTTTATAAAATAAAAAAAATAAATAAATAAAAAACAGTATATGCCAACATTGAATTATTTTTCACAGTAAAATACAGCAACCACACTTTAAAAGGGGTAATTTGTGATTTAAAGGGAATTATAGTCTATAATATTGCAAAATGGTTTACCCCAGTTGACTTTTCTTTGTCCAGTGGTTGAAAAGGAGAAGCTAAGACTGTCTTTTAAATTGAAGGAGGGTGCAGTCTGGGCACCATTGCATCAGAACAAGAACATAAGAAAGAAAACAAAAAAAGCTACTCTAAACATGCAAGCAGTGCTAAAATAAAATGATTTATTCCACCGGTCACTAAGTGGTGTCTGGTTCCAAAAGAAGCTTACTTTTATCTTGACCCTGTCAAACAACTAGATATGAGAGGAAATGTTAGTTTTAACCTGCAAACATTTGTAGCAACCATAGTGTTAGGTTTAAAGTTTCCTATTACTTTTTCTACGATGAGCAGGTTTCACCAGCTTAAAGCTGTACTCAGTTTGCTGCACATGTAATTCAGTAAGTAAAGGAATGAAGAAAGCATCTCGCCTGCCTCTATGATGAGAAATATTTTTCATGCAGAATGGACAGATTTTTACATAATTATTCTCCCTCAAGGGAGCTCAAGGCTTATTTGTTCAGTGAGTTTGGCAGTTATTAAACATGAAGTGCCACTATGAAACAAATCTTCTTGCTTCCTTATAGCCAATGAAATTTAAAGGAAGGACACAAAAGTAGCTTAAATAATAACAGAAGAAGTGCTGAGAGAGAGATAAAGCTATTCCCAGGTCACTTTATCTAGACTCTGTAACAGTGGATGTGCTATCTAAAGAAAATATGAGAGTGTTGGATTTTTTTTTCAAACCAGAAATAAGTGAAAGTTATTATCATGTTTTCATTGTAGAATCTGAGAGGAGTTGATGTTTAAATTTTTTTTTTTTGCATGATTTGTGCCATTTGTTTTCAGAAAACTGATATCTAAACACAAAAACTAACTTTAACTACTGAAAAAAAGGAGAAATTATCTTAACGGGAACTTTTTTCACTTTTATATTAATTTTGGACATATAAGTATTGAAATCTAATGATATAGTCCATATTTCTTCACTACACCAGAAACACATTTCAAGAAACACTTCAACCTTCAGGTGTGTGTCATAGTAATCTTATGTTGTGTGCTGGACCAGCCAAAGTCCTCACCTTAATCCAATTCAAAATTGTTGGGAAGACTCGGAAACTGATGTTCACAGATGTTCTAAATTCAATTTTACTGAGCTTTATGGGCAGAATTTTCTTTCTCTGGATGTGCAAGATGGGTCGAATCAAATCCAAAAAGGCTTGCAGCTGTAACTGATATGAATAGTGTTTTTGCAATCAATATAAAACATAGAAAGATCAGAATGTAAAAGTATGTTTGCATGGAACTGTAGCTTACAGATCATGCTTGTAGTATTAAATATCAATGAAAGATTATTAAAAAAAACTTTACTAGGATTGTAAATTAAAGTTGTAAATTTCAAAAGGTTAGTAACATCATGATTTAATTTAATGACATCCATATATCTTACAGTTTCAATCAGAAAACAAAGATTAACATTATGAAATAAAGAGGCTTGAAGGTATCCATGAAACAACCTTAACAGTCAATTCATGTAGTAAACATGAATTATACATTTTTGGGTTTTCCTTCTCATAAATTCACTGAACCCAACCATTTCTCTCTGGCCCGAGCACATATTTTGATGTTAACCTTGATCAGTTATTCGTTGGACATGGTGGTGCTGCAGATGCATGTACTGTAACCTCCACGGAAGTGTAAAATTTCAATAATGACTTATTAGAGGATCCTTATTATTCAGATTGTCATTCGGGTAATCTGGTTTTATGACGTTCTCAGACAGGCTGGCTATTATTTTTACAGATAAACAAACATAATTTGTTTCCTTCATACTGTAATTGCCTGTTTAAAGAAAATGTTTTTCTGAGTCAATACATGTGAAATAAAGGCTGGCCTCAAGACTACCACACAAATGACACTTAATATGAATGTCTAAATTTAGCCACTTTTGTTTCCCACTGCTTGTGCTGGTGGTATTAGAATACATCAGCTCAACAAGAGTCAACAAGTATATTATAAAGTATAATGAAAATATTAAGAATAGCAAAAATAAAGTATATTATAAATTATATTTGCAACAATAGTGCAGTGATCTAAGCACTGCATTTTTATAAAAATACGATGCATTGAAATTCTGAAAAAAAAATCTTGCAAGGATTCAGATGCAACTTAAAACAATGACAAATTATAATATTTTACTCACATACTTAAAACTTATGCTTCAAGATTTACAGCGTTTAATTTTTTTTAAACTGTTCCACTATTTGATAGCTAAATTACCAAGATCCAGGGATTAAAAATTGATTGCATTTATAATCACAACTTTACAATACTCAATCAATATCTTTGCAGGAATTATTTCGATCTACAGCTGTGTATGCAAAATGTAAGAATGTGTTCATCTTCAATACATCAGTCTTCCTTCAGTTATGTTAGCTTCAACATGCTCTACCATTGTACACAGTCAAACACCCACATTGCTTTGTCATGTACTCCTCCCTTTTCTTCTATTCTCCAAAGGACTGGTGTAGAATTATCTATGCTGTTCCCTGCTCCACAGCTGCATTAAAAGCTCATGCCCACATTTATTCCAACATATCCTATATTTGGATCACTTACATTGTGAGTGAACAAATGCATACCTGATTGCATCATTCCACAGCGCTATGCCAGAAGCTGATCTGCTTGGAGAGCTTGTCTCTATGTTGTTAAATGTACGGTGTGGGTTTGACAGTTTGCTGAAGATGAAGAATAAACTACAAAGAATATCTGATTGACAGGAGTTAACATCTTTGATGTAACACTTGGGAGAGCTGAAGAGACTAAATACATTCACTGAAAACCTGACAGGCATGGGTATTCACTGTGCCATTACTAATATGTGAGTAATCTCATGTTGTCGTAACTAAAGATCTATTATTGGCACGCAGTCATAAATATACAAATGAGGCTGCAGAGAGGAAGAAAATTGTGAAATAGATATATGAATAGAAATAAAACTATACTTAATTTTTGATTGATCAAAAAAATAAAGAGGAAGTGACTTATATTGCATGATTAAGAAACATATATGGTTGGTTTGTCTAGGTATTTAGGCAGACACACCACTCACCAGAATTTATACAGGAAAAAGACTAAATAAAAGTTAATTAGTAACAGTGCAATTAACTGTGAAGCATTTTTTAAAACCTTGCAATTAATTAGATTGTTTCCTATTAGCATCTACACACTATTTTACAACTTTGAACATAATATTACTCTGGGACAATCATGGTCATAGCAAACACTAAATAATTAGTAATTATTATTATTATTACTGCTATTATTATTATTATTACTATTAAGCACATGTTGGTCAGTAGTTGGCAAGAAAAAAAAACTAATTTAGACCTCTGTGCCATCACTTAAGCAGACCTTTTCCTAAATTAAGGACCCATTTGTTTAGAAAAGCTTTTCATGTTCCTCAGCACATTCCTTTCTAACTGAAGTACTTTAATACATTTAGTTTAACATGCTTTGATCATGTTGCTTGGATGTTGTAAAGCACTTTGTAAATCAATAAATATATGGATGGATGGATGGATGGATGGATGGATGGATGGATGGATGGATGGATGGATGGATGGATGGATGGATGGATGGATGGATGGATGGATGGATGGATGGATGGATGGACGGACGGATGGATTTATTAAATAATCAGTTAATCAGGTGATGCTCAAAAAATAAAAGAAAACAATAGAATGTTGCGGTAAGAGATGTTTTACTTACTAAGCTCTATATTAAATGACTGTTGCAATGGCATTGTTATCACGGTTCACCAGCCTGCAGTAAAATTTACATTATTTTCTGGCTTTTACAATGTAAATTTCCAAACTTCACATGCCTAAAGTATTTAAAATTTGCCAAAACATTTTACACTGTCTTCAGAGACTAGACATTGAGTGAGTCTTTTATTACCTTTCCCTTGAAACAGGAGGTATCATCTACAATTAATTGGACAAAAAAGCAGTTTTTTTGTTCAAGGCTTCCCTGAAATACAGATCTGCCACTTTCTTCTCATACACTATTCATAGGGTATAATCTTCTGATTTGGTTTAAGAATTTCATGGCTATTGAAAAATGAGAACTTTCTTTGTTATTCACTTATATTACTGTAAGTGCGTTTGTCAGCACATATTTTTCAGAGCTTGTGTATGAGGCAATTCATTTTTTCTTTTAATCGCAGTGTTTGTCACAAGAAGTCCTTGCTGCTATTTGCTGTAGAACGATGGAATAAGGACTTTGTGAATTTGAGAATGCACACTGTACTGGTGATATTAAATACACATTGCTTTATTTATTTCCTAATACTGAAATAAGTACATTGTGAAACCTACACTTCACTATTTGTTCCAATTCCTGGAAAATCTGAAAATGAAAATTTTTATCTAAATCAATCAAATAAAGATTACAGATCAGGAAATAAGTGTAGATTCACTCAGTTAAAGGTATAGTGGAGGATTTTCTTTTTTTTAAAAATGACCCCCCTCTTTACTTAAAAAAAAATGCCCTGTACCCGTTCTGGGGAACGGGTACAGGGCTGTGCCATCACGCGAGAGAGCGTTCACAAGCACACAATTTTTCCTTGTGCATGCTCTGTTACAATGTCAAAAGTTGCTGTTTGCATCGCTCATACAAGCTTACTTTCCAAAAGAAGATTTGCAATTTTTCCACTATGTCAGACTTACCACAGGTAAGTGAAAATGGGGACGAGCACGTAGGAGAGCCTAAACTTATTACGAGAATGATTGACAATTAGGTGGGCCACATTTTTAGATGATCTACCATGAAGAGGAACATTTTTCCCGTATACCTTTAATGTCTCAGCAGTCTAACTACATAACTGGATTGCTATGCAGGTACCACTTCAGTTTTTATTTGTGCTTTTTTTATTTTTACCCCTGCAAGAACATGAGTATAAAAATATATATACAGTAGTCAATTAAAAAAACATCTTCTTTGATCTTAACAAAGCACCTGCAGTTGAAGACAGATTATGGGAAACTTCATCACTATCAGTACTTGCAGCCCCCCACCCACACACAGGCACACTGTTTCTGCCGAAACATATGACAATATATTGGCCCAAATTGATCAGGCCCACCATGTGACTACTTAACATTCTTTAGCCGTCAAAAGTTCTCTAATTGCTTCATTGATGCTATTTTCTCAAACAGAACATGAGCCTGACATTTCTTGCCAATGGAAATGAAGAAAGCCCTGGAGACTGCTGTAAAAGTGTCTTCTCCTAAGATTAATTTTTTTCCCCCAGAAACATAATATAAAAGGTGAGACTTAATCAGTTAACTTAGAAAAAAACGGAATTTATTCAGCACCGTTATGAAATTCTTTCATATTCTAATCCATGTAATTCTAAATGGACACATTATAAATATATGCAGAGCTTCTTAAATCATCCTTGGTCTTTTAATAAAGTCACTATTGGGGAAGTTATTATTTCAACTCTATTGTTTCACCATAGCAGAAACCTGTTATTCATTCCATTAAATTATTAATATTTGAGTGAGATACTGGGCTGTCTCTAGGAAGCGTCAACCATGAGTGTGTCATGTCAGCTGATTCTTAGGAGGCTTGACTCAGGTCTGTCTGCACTGCATCCAGCAACATAGCCGGAGGCGCTTTCCATGGGAGGATGGCTTCCCAGATCTCTTCATCATCTGGAGTGTGCCAGACATGTGTGTAATGGTCTTTCTCATGCCTCACTGCAGAATGTCTTCAGTCTGAGAAAACGACATAAAGATTTGGATGGCAGAAGGCTTGACAAACGCTCTTCCCCAATTCCCCACCGGTCCGGTGGCCTTTTTGCAAATAGATGCTCAGGCAGCGTGCACAGGTTGAAGCACTTGAGGACAAACATACACGGATGTCCACACTAAAGCTCACGCACAAAAGGAAAACACAGCGGCAGAGTTTGTTTGCAGTTTCTCTGCACTGTTTGGCATTTGTCGACTTTAGCGTTAGGCTGACAATCACTATAGGTCAAACCAAATTGCCTGTTGTCTAAAGTGTCTTGAAAACAAGCTTGCCTAAATAATTACAAGCTCAAGCATTCTCCAGCTCTAAGTAGAGAAATGCAAGACTTTTATTTTTTAGAGCGTATAATATGTCCAACAGAATGAACTTAACGTTATCCCTGTAAAAATAAAATGCCATTACAGGATTCCACTTTTCTTGATGAACAATACACCCTCTGACAATCGATCTATGCAGCTCAGCAAAGCCCACGAAAGGAAGTATGCAGACTTCCTGTGGACTATTTATTATGCTTCATGGGCAAAGCCTGCTATTTTCTCTGCCTGACATCAGTCTATTTCAGCAGTCATCGGTAGGCATCTGTAATCCCTTGGATAGATGTGGGAATGATCAGGTTTCAAGGAGAACATCAGAATCAAGAATAAAGGAAAGAGGAGAGGGAATTCAACAATTCACAAATCCTCTCCATGAATACGGTCAACAAAATTATATTAGATCAGGGACCAGAATAATCTGAGGCTTTTATGATAAACTGACATTTTGTGATTAGAAGTTTGGCCGGAGCATATGATTTCCAAACCACACAAACCACTTGCTGTCAAGTCTTTATCAGAAATATATATGTAAATCATGTTTGAAATGTATATTATTTAAGTAAAGGTGAGGGAATATTATGACCCAATCATTAAGCTCACTGATCTGCAAAGGTTATTCAAGCACTTGAAGGTCAATACTGAATCTGTTTCTTTTATGCACATGCCAAAAATCACCATAGTTACAGAGAGGTTATAGACATGCTGATGCTGTTTGCCTTCACTATAGTTGCATTTCTCTTCTGCAGAAAAAAACTGTTCTGCAGCAGATGGGAAAAATCTTGTTATTTGCTAAAAAAAAAAAATTTTATACCACTCAATGGTGTATGTCTTGCATGGAACTATATTATTTAAGTAGATATAGTAAAACATGAATAAATCATCATATATAACATAAATATATGTCTTAAAAGAAATGCCTAATAAATTAATTATAATAATATGTTGTACTATGCATATTGAGTTACTGAAATTAAATAACTCTCCAGCTGAAGAAAAATGTTGAACTGTTCAGTATTGGTTTTAAGCAAAAGTTAAACCACATACAGCATGAACTATGCTATAGATATTTATTCTGGAAACCAAATGATGCATTACTTAAAAGTATCTAAAAGAAAAGATAAATTAATGTAATAAAAACAGATAGACAGTTTTATTTCACATGATAAGAGACAGTAGAGAGATTGCTTTCCTTGAATATCTTGGAAATATATATTTTTATGAGACTTTATGTTAACACGAGAGACCCTGGAACACGTTAAATAATCTCTAAGGTAGTTTTCTCCGAACATAAAGATATCATCTGAAATTCTTTGTGTGTCTTATTGTTACTGCTGTTGGCAGCATCCCCTCATCCTGTATGATGGTGCAGTGTACCAGATGTTCAACTGGAGACAGAAAGACTCTCCTGAGGATGTTTAAAGCAGCTCAAAATATCATTGGTAGTTAGTATCATCCAGAGGACATTAAAGAGAATCTGATGTTACCATTGGGTTACAATTATTAGCAAAGATCTGTTTCACCCAAGACACAAACATTTAACACTCCTCTGCTTTGCAGCGTAATACAAGGCGCTAACAGAGGGCTGGACCAGGGCCACAAAAGTTTTTTTTTATTCTTTATGACTTATGTACAAAAATAATAATTGCATTAATGCCTTTTATTATTTAATTTTCAAATACTGAATGCAAAAAAAAATTTTTATATGCCATAACACAATGTTTGCCCTGGTTTTTGTATTCCTTCTTTTTTATGGGTTTACTTAGACATCAATCCAATCTATTGTTATAATTCAGTAGTGTGACAACAAATATTACATATTTATTATATATATTTTAATACTGTATTTTTTTCTACCCCAAGGCCACTCGCCATCAGCTTTTCTTGCCAATGAACTGTATATATGGATGTTGCATAGTGCTTTCTACAGTATTTTGACAACAATCCTGCATTTGTGTCTAAAATCATTTGTTTGGCATCCTCTTGATTTTTAACACAGCATCTAAGTTTTGAATCACTGCTGGTGCTGGACTTAACATTATTGTGACTTCAACTGGAAAAACTGATCTGAACAGCTGTGCTGCTGTGGGTTATAAAATGCATCTCCTACATGCTTCTAGTGCGGTGGAGTAAGACTAGATACAGACTGTAGTTTTGAGTTTAATATATCAAATAAACTATCATCTAAAACACTAACCCTAACGTTTGATCCAGAATCATCCCCCATTCTATGGATGGATGCCTCAAAAGGCTTGGCCGCATCAGTGGCCTCAGGCATCTCTAGAGTCAGTGGCTCAAACCAGTATGGCTCAGGGCAGCTGGCCTCCTCCACACAGCCTTCCTTGCATTCCCTCTCTTTCCCTCTGTCTCTGGCGAAGATGGAGAAGAGGAATGCCCCGCCTCCTATGATCTCTCCATCAGAGAGAAAATCAACTTTTAGAATTTGATGCTTTCCAATTTATTGTTTTTTTATTAATTTAATTTTAAAGCCACTTCACTGACCAGAACAAGGAATTAGAGCACTATTTTCACAGCATTTGATAAGAGGACTACAAATCACCAAAATTAGATCGCTTTGCCTCACTTGATAAAATAAAAAATGCAAATCAGCTAAGAGTTTTTCGAGTTTCATTTCAATTAATTAAAAAGCATCATTAGCAGGTATAAACTAAAGTGCTTTTGGATGCAACCTAAGGGACTTAAAACAATTAAACAGGGGATGCAGCATCCAGAGACATGCTGTAACAGCGATCCTGTGCACAGTCTGATTGAATCAAACCCTCCCAATATTAGATAAGCTGCTATGATGGGCCCTGTCCCAGTCCAGTGAAAGTCTGTTTGAAAGGGAGGAGGGGGCCAACATTCTGCCAGAGAAAATGAAACATGAGCTCTCAGATTCATCAGCTTTCCTGGCAAGGATTCGCAGAAACATAGAAGACATCTTAAAGTGATTTTACAGCTACAGTATCCTCTGACATCACCTTGGACGCTGGGTGAACCAATATATCCTTGCCGGTTAGAAGACTCTTTTAATCATTGCATAGCAAAAATGCTGATTTGGACAAAAGCTGCCTTAAGGCTCAACAAAATCTGTGATGTCGATCCATATGTTGGTGACAAAACAACCTGCTTTTCATATGCTTCGACTGAACACTCTGACTCATCATACTGATCTTCATCTAACCGTTACATGCTTACACTGAATATTTCACAGGCCATAGTGTTTCTCTTCTTTGATATTACAGAGAAAAATTGCTCCTGGCAAAGGATCCCATGCTTTGTCTGATCTGTTGTTGAAGAGATGCGTTTGTTTCTCTCTCAAGCTTCTCTGACTTAAGTCTATGTTCATATATTACTCTTAAAACATCAAACTATTTAGCCTGACGTAGTCCGACTCAATTCTAGTCAGAATATGAGTCTGATACTGCTCCATAGAGCTGTGATTATGGGGCGTGTTTTGAACGAACCAGGAAAAAAAATGCCTCTGCACTCAATTGGATAGACCTACAACCAATAAGAGCAACGGAGTGCGTGACGTATCTTAAGCGAGGCATAGTTGTTGTCCACAAAAATCAAAGCGTGCAGTTTCACGCCTAGAATAAGAAGATGAGACTTGATCGCGTTTCTCTGTTCCTCTTTTAAAATTAATTTGCTGTTGATATCTTCTAGAACAGACCTAATAGCAGAATCTACTCACCCAAACTCTCCAGCGGCAGCCATTATTGTTGTCACCCAAGCGCGCTTTGGTCACGTGGTTGATAACGTTACTCTTGATCATCTGTCCATCATCGTATAAAGCCCGCCCTGACAATTTGATTGGATCGCCTGGCAGTGGGCTTTAATACTCGCGCTACTATGGAGCAGAGCCAGACCGAACTTCCCCGAACTCAAACCTTGTGGGCGGGACTAAGTTCGGACTGGCACCCAGGCTACAAACTATTTAGTCTTGAGCACAAATGATTTTATTATATTTGTCAGGGCTCCCGTCTGTGTGTTTGTTTTTGTGTTGTCTCCCTTCCACCAACAGGAGGCACCTGGTTCCGGTTCACCTCCTCACACACCTGCTGACGGTTACCTCGTTAACAGAGTGCTCTTAAGCTGCTGATTGCCACTACCTCGACGCCAGAGTGTTTGCCAGTTTTTGGAAGTCATCCTGCAAACTGGACCTTTTCGGACCTCCTCTCCCAGGAGGGATCAACTGAGCCTTAAACTGAGCCGGGGATTCAAACTAGAGATTTGGATCTAGTCCTTGAGAGGACGTTGAAATTACTCTCTGAGCAAGGGAATCATCTTCACTTCGACCTGTTCAAGTACAGCAGGAAATCTGAGTGGCAATCAGCATTCTCCGTTCACCTACACCGTCCGAGTTCTGGGTAAACCCTGTTCCGCCCTCCACCGAATCAGACAAACTCTGGAAAGCAACACACAGATTGGAGTCAAAGAACCTTCACTTTTCTGGAAACGTGAGTCAACAACCAGTTGCTCTTCTTCTAATCAACGAATGAAATTTCCCAGTGAGCCTGAACTAATAGTCTGTCTTCCCCACACCTTCCAGTTCCGGTAGAGCAGTGTTCAGAGCAACACTGCACTGTGCTTAACCTCTTCAATAAAACCTATTAAACTTTTCATCTGTGTCTCTCTGTTTGGTTTCACTGCATGTGGGTCCGAGCCATAGATAAAATCATGACAATATTGTTTTATCTGAATTGTTGATTTATCAAGTCCAAAGATCTCCACCTGCATGTTACCACTCTCTTGACTCCAGTTTTAGTCCTCTCAAAGTCTGTATTCATAATCACAACTTATCCTAACCCTAACTACATAACTACCTAACTACCTAACTACCTGACTAACTAACTAACTAACTAACTAACCAACTAACTAACTAACTAACTAACTAACTAACTAAATGCCTTTATAGACCTCACTTTGTGTGCTGGGACACAGTCATGTTAGAACTCAATTAAATATCACCACAGTAACTACTAACACAGACATTGAAGTGTAAAAATGTCTAAATTGTCTTTAGATGACGTAGCTTTAAAGGTCCTGCTTTTGTCTTGCTTTTTTAGGCTTTCCACTGTCAACCATAGGCAGACATATGAGGAAACTACAGAGTATGCATTTTTTGTTAAATAATACTTATTTTCTGGTGATATTTTTTCTAACCCTGAAGACATTTGCCTTCACTGTGACGCCAACTTTCATAACGTAGGTGCTGCCTATTTTATGACATCACCCTAGAGCCACAGCAGTGTTGTATCACATCACTACTGAGGTTGGGCTCTTCTTTAGGAAGGCTAAACAAGGTCTTAGACCTCTCAGAGCCAAGGACAGTTTTTCTGACTTAAACATTCTCTAGGGAAAGAGCATCACTACACTTAGACCTAGACAACTTTCATTGTCATTTTGTATACACAGAGTGTATGTAAACGAAATTTTGTTTTGTACAGCTTTCATGACATTCCTATTTCTTATAGTGCTCCAGTGATCAAATGTAATCAGTGTGGGAGAAAAAACATTGTGCAAAAAAAAAAAAGCATTAAAATATAAGTTCAGAGCATTACAATATATAAGGTGCAATTATGCAGTGTTTTGGTGCGGTGTTCTGTCAGTGTGATGCAGAGTATGTAACATGATTTAGAGTTTTCTTAGGAGTTCAGCTGTCTGATTGGGGTGGGGGAGAAGCTGTTGCAGAAACTACTGGACCTGCAATGAATGCTGTGAAGCCTCTGCCAAGAGGGAAGCAGGGAGAGGAAGAGGAGCCCCGATGACCTTCTCTGCCTTTTTCACCACTCTTCTCACCTTCTTCCAGTCTGTGGCCTGATGCAGATTTGCTATTAAAATACCTATTTCCTCTTCACTTTGAGCAGATGTAATCATGCTCTGCCTAACTTCAAATCCATTCTGATCTGAGAAAGAGGGCCTGTACTACAAAGGATGGTGATAGCTACTGATTTTCAGGAGAAGCTACTGCTTACATAGCAAAATTCCCACGGATCACTCAGACATGCATGAATGAACTTGTTTGCAGATGATTTTAATTAAGGAATATTATTATACTATAATTAAAAGTTCAAAACGTTGATTCTGCATGATATAACCTGTTTAAGAGGGTTTTTTTTACCTGAACTAAGCAGGTTACTCTAACCTCCAAAGAGCACAACAGCTCTTCTTCTACAAAGTTCCACACCTGATACAATGCAGTAAGGCAAGTGCTATTACCCTGGAAAAAAACTCAAAAACCATACTCTTCTTTCAGATCATGAAATTACATGGCATGATGAGTCATAAAATAAAAAAAAGCATGATACACCACTATATCCTAATCATTTTATTTCACTTGTTGATATTGGGTTCTGATGAATCTGCTAAGCCCTGGAAACCAATTAAGCAACCAATTTAAGCTGTTTAGACAATCAGTGGACCAAAAGAGGTGTTGGAGATCTGTTTCTCAGATAGTTGTTGGATTTAACCCACATTGACATTGTTTCACAACTTACTGTGACACCACCCCTTAGATGGATAAGTAGCTAATTACTGTGTTTCCTTTGCGTCCATATTATCAGTTAAGAGCAGAGTGTGTAGCAGTTAAGAAGTTTCATGGAAATGTTTTTCTTTTTTTTTTTTCCACAAATGGCATCCTATTGCAGTTCCACACTTGACAGAACAGACAGTTCTAATGCCTTTCATTTAAATTTCACCTTCCAAAAAAAAAAACTAGACTCCTCATGTAGATCTCTTGTGCTGTTATTTAATCCTGTGCTCAGGGTTTGGTTAATCTTGATGTGATAGGCAACTTAATCAATGAATTCATGTATAATTTGAAACAGATTTTTAGCCCCACCGAACCCCACTTCCAAACACAATACATGTTGATTATTTCTCGCAATACAGATCTCTGAATGAGCAGAAATGAAAAAGTAAGCATACTGTATGTCAGTGCTTCAGCATAGCATCATTGGTTCAAATTTATCCAGAGATGGCATGTGCAAAACACACACACAGACAGTTTGACAAGAAAGAAGAAAAGCATGGAGATTCTAACTTTTTCTTTTTGACATAGACAGGTAGCGTGCATTGCAGGCCAACAAAGAACCCAAAAGACTGCCCATTCCTAAGGGGCAGCCCGTTTGTCTGGTTTAATTTAAATGTTTTCTTAGCCAAAACAAGGCTTTGTTTTTTGGTTCCCTCTATAAAGCCTCAAACTCAACGCTATTTCTGACATTTTGAATTGAAAAAGCTTCCTGGATGGGAAGCGAAGCATCTTCAAACTTGTAAAACAAAGTCCAGTGGATTGTTTTTTAATTTCTTTGGATTACAAACTTTTTCAGGTCTCAGTCTAGTGGCTGAAAAATCCTTGGGTGAAAGATAAATGTAATTTGGGGTCACACAGTGGGTCGTCATTTTTTCCTGATTGATGTTCTGTATGGAAAATGACCAATAAAAGGCCAATAAGTGTGGGTTTCACAAATAAGTCAATTCTTTATGTGTAGTATATACATGCAAAAACAGGTTTCGTGATCAGATGAACAAAGAAAGGTTAATGCTGTTAATATGAATTGGAATAGATGAATAAACTTCTAGCCAGTCAGACACCCACATCTGTGTTAAAGCCAGAAACCCAGACTCCCATACAAACATGTTTGGCATCTCGGAAAAACAGACAGATTGCTGAATGTCTGGATCTGGATTCTCGTCGGAGGTTCGTCAGTGCTTCAAAATGCAAAAATGTTGTACATCTAATTTGTCTCAAGAATGAGTTGGCTGTACTTGGCAAGGGAAGATTATAACGACACAAAATATGATTATGAAGTAAAATACATTTGCAGGAATAAACAGCGTGTGCCTCAGAGATGTCCTGCAAGCCAGCACCTGCCTTCACTAATGTATCTTTGATTGCATGAAAAATAGCAAAGAGAATCAAATCAGTCTTAATAAAAAAGAATCCCAGAATGAAATAAGAAATTGTTGTCTAGTATAAAATCATATAGAACTATTCCTACAATTAAAATGCATGTCTTGTATCATGTCTGCTGTCAGGACTTTTTTTCAGATGAATGAGTCACTGTGAATCAACACTTACTCATCAAGCACCAAAGTAAGAGGAAAATCAGCAATAATAAAAAAGCACAGCATTCTATTGAGTGCAAAGGCTGCACTTCAAATATGTTCCATCAGTTGATTAGTGACGTTAGGCCTGAATTACACTTTGTATTTCTTTCAATTCAAAAATCTAAATGAGAAAAACATTAGAATGAAGGAGTATGCGATTTAAAATTGCCACAAAACCATGTCTCACGCAGGGATGATTAAAGATCAATACTTTGTGGCAAAGACAAACTTCAATCATTGAATGCCTGCAAAATATTTGCAAAATGTACAATTCTAAAGTGTTCCCAAAATGCATCTAGGTTGTAACAAAACAAAATGATAAACACCTTTAAGAGGTCAATTTTTGGTACCATCAATCCTATTAATATGAAATACTCAAACATATGATACTAGGTGAAAACGTACATTTTATAAACACTTTATTACAAAGACTTTCAATCACATTGTTTTTGTGTATTATGTTTTTTTTTCTTTTTCTCCTCAAAATGATCTTAATTAAACTAAGATTGTTTTATGTGCTGGAATACCAAATACATTTACCAAAATTAAATTAAAGTTTTGTGAGAGTTATTATCATTGATTATTGCGCTGTGTGTTTCTTCAGTCATGTCTGATGCCTTCAGAGTTTTAGTCTTTAGTTTAGATTTTTTCTCATTTTTACTTTAGTCTGGTCCTTCCTGTACTATGTCCTCCACCTTCAGTTCTCTATCATTCTGAGTTTCTTTGTGGCTTTTTTTCTTTGTATAATCAATCTCATTTTGAAATGTACTCTCTGTTAGATTTTCTGCTTTCTAATCCTGTGTGTTTAGTTTCTGTACAGCCATTCTTCTTCTCATGAGTGTGGAAGAATAACTTATCACTGATTCCCTCTTCTCAGTACATATCCAATGTTTTGGGGTTTTTTTCCTCTGTGTTCCCAACCTTTCTTTGTTTTATGTTAACTGAGTGTTAAAGTTTTAATGGCCCTCTCAATAATCAGTGGGAAATATTTTATGAAGATAAGAGCAATTAAACTCTTAATAAACCAGCTACATCTTTCTGTTTGTTTTTTCTAATTATAATGTCTTTTGTTTGTATTAATGGTATTTCTGAGGACTGAACTTTTGTAATGAGCTCTGAGAGATTAGAAGACCTAATTTCCATAACACAACCTTTAGCTTTGATCAAACTGGGACTCTGGCTGGGCCACTCCAAACCATTGACGTTATCTACCTGAGTAAAAAAAACTGTATCAAACCTTTAAGAACTGCAAATGAAAGAACAAAGAACTCTATATACATATTTGATTCTAAACAAACACTGAATTTTACTATAACTAATGTGTAGAGACTCTGTTTGCAAAGCCAGATGTTCAGGCTTTTCCTGAATGAGGTCAAGAAACTATCAGGAAATTACTGTATATCCTTTGTATTGAGTCTGGAATGGAGTGGCACTGAAGGTGCAAGCCGCTGGTGTATGAGCAGAATGACATGGATGTCATTATGCAACATGGATTATACTGAAAGAGCCACTGGATACAGTGAGCAGGTTACCAAATCTGATGACAACTGGTTGATCAAAGTCCAAAGACTTCGTAAAATAAATGTGCTACTTTATGTAATTTAAAAATCAAAGAGAAGAAGGTCATAAATACAGAGTTGATAGCTTCTCAGGTCACTTAGTCAACATTTTGGTAATGGCATAGAAGGAAAACAGAAACAGCAAAGGACTGGATATAGAATAGGAAAAGAAATGACACTGGAAATGACAGAAAATGGAAAAATACCACCTCCCCACACAAAGCAGGATTATTATCTGTGGCTTCCAAAATGACTTACTGTACTGTGGACAAAATGGCTCTCATTGCAAAATTACAAAGTACTGTACAAGCACTCTCTATGCAATTTTTCAGTAACACTCCTCATCCTAATGCCAAAAACACAATACAGGTACGTTTGTGACAAATAAAGAATGTAATGAGAATGTAGTCAGACCGACCCTGTTTAAATATAACAGTCATTTATACCAAGAGACACTATTTCAACCATCACTGAGGTGCATGGATTGGATGAAAAAGCTGATGAAAGGAAGACTGTTTGCTTATAATGGTATAAAATATATATTTCACACCTTACTATTCAAACACAGTGTTTGGTGATTTTTAATTACCCTGATTAAGTCACAAGCTGACACTCTTTAGTTAGCTAAAAAAGTTTTATTTTTTCTTCTAGTTCTTTAAGTGTTGCAGGAGTCTGCACATTACTAGTAGCTTCTACTATATCTGTCTCAGTAATTAATTAGGCTTATAATCATAAAAACACCAATTTCCTTTAACTAATATTTCTTATTGTTGTTTGAACATGACAGCTTGTTAATGTAAAGTCCCTACAAAAATATAAAGTAGTCATTGTGAACAATCATCTTGTCACTTGCTTACTAAATAAGAGGGCTTGGTTGCCGTGAGACGCCTCGATGAACTCGGGCTAGTTAATCTTGATATAACTGTCACTCCCCCAAATGAGCAGCTAAATCAATCTTGGCACCAGGCTGTCATTAAAGTGTGTCACTGGAAGGTTTATGAGTGAAATAAAAACCATCAGAACAAGGTGAGACAAAGCATGAAATTTCATGACCCATTTTAGGGGTTTTCAAAATCCATCATATGAGTTGGAACCATGCAAAGAAAACTTAAAGTGGTGTATTGGATATTTACAAACTGGTTACAATTATAACAAAATAATTCGCTTTGATGCAGAATCCTATGGACAGATAAAATTCACTAAATGGGTATTCCACTTTTGCCCAGCAAGTGAGCAAAATCTGTACCAAATACAGCTTTTGCTTTATTAATTAAGCTGCATGATTTGATTTTAGGAAAATGTTTAATTTTTATTTCATTTTCTTACACCTTTTTTTTTTTTTTTTTTTTTTTTTTTTAGATTCAAGGCATTTTTGTTTACAGCTTCCTTTAGGAGATCCCATATTCCTTTCTCAAATGAGTTTGGAAAGCTTTCTTCAAGTATTTCAGAGACAATATGCCAAAATCAAAATCTTAGGGAAAAAATGTAAATGTATATATTAATTTTTTACACTTTTCAATAAGAAACTGATTTTTGATAAAATTCCAAAACTGTTCAAAGAAAAAAGGGTTTTTATGAGTTAAGGGGTGAACATACATATTAAAACCAATAATCAAAACAAAAGAAACATTTTCTAGTTTTTCTATTTGCGGGGAAAACCTTTGAAAGAGTGCGTTATAATTCCAAGGAAATGTTATTAAAATTGTGAGACATTACACGTTTATACTTCATTCCACCCACTCAATACTGTATGTGTACATTTTGAGATATTTTCTTCTTATTTTGTTCCATGGAACATATTGTTATATTAGAAAAATAAGTAAATACAAAAAAATAAAAAGATATTTAAATCTAAAGCAATTTTCCCTTCTGGACATCCTCAGTGAGCATAAATCATTTTCCCAGGGGAGATAAGAATAAATATTTGAGTTTTCTGACACATTGGTCAATCACACAAGCTGAACATTAACTGATCTACTGAAATGGATGAGAGCTTAAATGGTGCAGTCAGGAGCAGAAGATCAACTTGGGGAAAATAACCATCATTTTGCTGAAAAAAGGTGCTAATAAAGCAGATGTCGAACACCTCTGGAATCAGAGGATGTGGAGCTTCGACTGCAAGACAGCTGCACAGCTCACTGAAGGAGCTAAAGAAAGACACTGTTGGCTCATCATCCTCTTCACAGGTTTGTTTACAGCTAGGCTCGTGCTGCACAAGGAGACATGGAATCAAATTGACACTGATGGCCTCTACCTCGCATTTTATTATGTAATTGCAGCTTTACTATAGCTGTATTTTTTCAAGGACTTACTCAAAAATGAGTCATGGCACCAAGAAGAAAAAAAAAAAAGATGAGTAAATGAGGCATGTGGCTCTCTGGGCTGAATTGGATTAGATAAGCAGGTTGTAAAACTCTTTTCACTAAGAAAAAAAAATCTTTGCTTTAAATATGCATCCACTAAAGCTACTTTATGTATGAAAAATGAGTCATTGCTCAGCAGTGACATGACTTGCTTCACTGTATTTAAAGCTACAGTGTGTAATTTTCAGCGACATCTAGCGGTCAGACTGCAGACCGCAGCAACATGAACATCTCCCCCCCACCGCTTCTCCCCCCCAACAGTACGGCGAGCGTTACGGGACAAAATGTCTTCCACGACGTCCACATCACCTACCTTCTCAAGTGATGAGGTTTGTTTACATAGATAATTTTACAGATAGTATTTCATTAGTCTGTGTAGGGTATAGATTTCATGTAGACTTAAGATAATAAATATACCCGTTATTTTTTCTACGTCGTTGTGACGTTTTGGTGAGCTGCTTTGCATGGTGATATAAACAGACGAAGTAATTGTAGTCATTAGTTTAACAGCGAGATTGTGTTCGCTGGAAGAATATATATTCCCCGTTTACAGAGTCCAAGTCATTTTGGTGGCACGGGGGTTACAACGCGAGGAAGAGGGAGAGGACGAGGGCGAAGGCAGGGAGGCCGTGTAGCTAGGGCCAGGCGAGGGAGGGGTGCCAGCGGGGTGAGAGCAGAGGATAAAAGGCTTGAAGATCTCCAAAGGAGCCGGAGAGAAGTAACCGAGGTATATATCCAGAAAATTATTTTACAGAAAATTACTGAATCATTACCTGTGAAACGTCAGGGACGTTGCTGAATAAGTATACTGGAGAGTAACAGCATCATCACGTAGCATGTTATTGTTTTAGACAGGTCTGAGCATCCTGTACTCCAAAAACTGCAGTGATATTAGACAATTGTGTGTGTAGGATTAATTACCTGTCCAAGAGAAAACTGGCAACTTGAGCGTCACTTTGAAAACCTTTTTCCTCCATCAGTGACTTCCATCGTGTAAATGCCGTGCCAATGTTGATCCGTGTTTTTTGTCGTTTCTTGTCACGCTTGCGTTTATTCTCGTCGTGTTTCCGCTTCTTAGATGACGGGGGTTCGGTGTCCGCCGCTTTTCGTTGTGATACAGAGTAGGCATGATCCTCCATTCGTCTGATGTTTGGCCACACAGTGCCAAACAGTTTGCAAAGTCACTCACGCCTGCCGCCTTGTTCACCTTTCTTGTTACTGAGGCGCAGTATACCTGCTTCTTCTTCTTCTTTGGTTTCAGGCAGACTAAACGCTTCTCAGGCATAATACTGCCATCTACTGTTCAGTACCGTCTCAGTTCATCTCTCTCAACTTGCCGTAGTTATTTTCGAGCGTCATGGGAGATCTCGCAATCGCTAGTTTGTTGCCTCTGCGCTTGCCGTAGCGCAAAGATGTCAGCCTCCATGGCTGCGAGACCCGCTCCTATGTAATTATAAATAACGAATTTTAAGGCAACGCAAATATTATGGTTAAAAGGCTGAGCTCATAGGTGATGATAAATAACATAGTTATGTATAATATATTAAATTTCTGACTTTATATGCCTGTAATTATTACACACTGTAGCTTTAACACTTTTTTCTCAAAAACAGACATGAAATTTTTATTTGCTGATGTGCTTTCCAGTTTATTTCTTAATGTATTGAGGCTCGTAGTTTGTTGATTTTCTAGAAAATTATTACATAAAAAAAGAAGATGCAAAATCACAGCTGGAGGCAACATCTGACAGCATTTGGTTATTTGTGGTTTAGACTCCAAAACAAAAAACAAAATATCACTTTGTTTCTATTAATACATGTTGTTTTTATTTATTTTTTTATATTGTATTGGCTTCTGACACCTTCAGAAAATAAAAGGAAGATATTATTATAAAAACTATAAACTTAAACATGAAAATATCCAAACAAAATGTACCTTCAAAAACAAAAGCTTGAATAAAAAGTTGAAAGAAAAATGTATTGTGTGGAAGAGATCTTTATGTACTGGTGTGAATAAAAAAAAAGTTTTCTTCTCATTCTTTAAATGCATCATTTATTACTCATTGAAGCTTCTACCTCGGATTCTTTGATCAGGGCGGCGGTAACCTGTAATGTCAGAACACAGAGCCAGTGAGATGATTTCCAGCGAGCATTAAAAGGTGGAACACCCTGAGCTCTTAAACCTGGGTCAGTGGCTGGCGTTTGAGCTACTGATGTGCACCACAGAATTCAAGAAAGTAAATCTATAAACAGTTTTTATTTCGAGTGAACAGGAGCCAGGCTTTTGTTATGGTTGAGTTGAAAAGGAAATCCTTTTTCAGAGTCTCCTGCTGAGCTAAACGGGTAGTTTAATCTGGCTTGTAGGTGATGTGTGGCAACTTTATGAGCACATCTGCAAGGCAAATGAATAATGTAATCATCTGACATAGCTCATCTGTGATAATGAATTATCTTTTCCCTGACTGCTTGTCACAGCAGCTCCCACTTCTCTGAACAACACTAAAATATTCTTGAGTTGCAGCTGTCCCTGTGTTGGAATTACATAAGGTTAAAGTAAAATATTCATTGAGCTGCTTTAGGCCACATCTGTATGCATCTGTGTGCGCTGAGGAAACACTTTCCTGTAAAGGTGCCAGCTACTCTGAGATAGTGGGTGCTGCTTGGTTAAAAGGAGTTTGCTTGCAAATGTGCCTGATTGCTGTTGGTATGTTTGTGGTTGTTTCTCTGTGTCAGTCAATTATGTGAATACTCTGTGTCCCTGAGTGCTGCCAGCTTTGCTCTACATCTGTGTGGCTGTGAAGGAGCGTGCTCATGTGCATGCCTATATGTCAAAGAATCTTCTTGTCTTCATCAGTAAGCTGAGATGCTATTTATGTGCAAGCATTGGCTTGATTCAGAGCCAACACTTACGACTGTCTGCAGAGCTAGTAAAAGCAGTTGTCCTCTCTCCTTCTTGGGTACCGCAGTAAACGCCTTGCTGACACAGACAACATTATGAAGGCTGTAAAGTTAAAAACCTCTGAAACGTCAGCAGGTCCAGCTGAACCAACTGGGATCATGTTGACCTATATACTTTCCTCTGAAGTCATAACTCAGGATTCAACCTCAATGACCACACAGCTCTCCCTCTATTGAGACTGACATTTAACAAAACAAAGCAACCGTTTTTATATCTTCCTCTAAGTGTTATGTTTTTGTTTGCTTTTTTCCCATTGTTATGACTGCTATTCAATTAGAGTGAATACTGAATTATTACCCAGAGAACTAGAAAATGTTTGATGCCAATAACGTGATTTAGGCACCAAAGCGATCGTCACCAGTAAAATCCCAACACGTCGAGCTACTCGACAGGCTGACAGATTGGATTTGCTTTCCTAATCTACAGCTTTCTAGATGAGATTCAAGAGCATACAATGAAACTAAAGCCAAAGGAGATCAGAGACATGTAAATTCAATATGCAAGGACAACGCTCACGCGCATTAATGAAGAAGGGACAAGTGGTGTGCTAATGACAAAGGATTTGAGGCTTCCATGTGAGAAAGGGATCAGGAGCAAACTGCAGGAGACACTCATTACTGCGGCCTACGCTGAGTTCTACCTGTGTGAGCGAATGTGCCAGAACATTTCAACCATAGAAGAAAGAAGCATATTCAGAACCAGCATTTTTTGCACATTTGTTTGTATTTTCTTTTTGCACAGAACTGCAATTACCTGGGAAAATAGAGCCATAAGTAGGCTACATATCTTAAAATATATAAAAATGATCCAGAAATGTTTGTTTAACAGTGGATTTACTGACTAAGCTGGAGGGTTTCAGCAGCAGGAAACATCCTATGAGATTTATAATGCTTTTAAATCACAGAGATTATCAAATAATACATGGACTGCAGGCTGTTCCTGGTGTATTACATTAACTTATACATTATTAAAATACAAAAACTAAGTATGTTTCATTTTACTTCTCATAAAGCTCTAGATCCCAGCCAAACATAATTTCCAAATAAACTATTGTTTTACTCCTAACCTGCAAATCAAAATGAATTAAGTGTATTTTCACTATATAATATATTTCTGGTTACATTTATTTGTTTAGTGTGTAACTCTTAGGATGCAGGAGCAACATATGATGATGAATACCATATTTAAAAAACAAAAGTACATCCATCCATCCATTTTCTGACACGCGTCGCGAGGGGTGCTGGTGCCTATCGCCAGCGGTCTATGGGCGAGAGGCGGGGTCCACCCTGGGCAGGTCGCCAGTCTATCGCAGGGCAACACAGAGAGAAACAGGAAAAACAACCATTCACACACACACTGACACCTAAGGAGAATTTAGAGAAGCCAATGAACCTAACAGTCATGTTTTTGGACTGTGGGAGAAAGCCGAAATACCAGGAGAGAGCCCATGCATGCTCAGGGAGAACATGCAGTCTCCATGCAGAAAGATCCTGGGCCGGGAATCGATCCTGCAACCTTCTAGCCACTGCAGCACTGAGCAGCCTAACAAAAGTACAGGATTACAAAAATAATATGTATGTTTTATGGAATAATTAGCTCCTAGCAGCTTATAACACGTGTAATGATGTTTTACTAATAAAACTCATAGCAAAAGAAAATGAAGACTTTTTGTTTACTGACTGACTAAGAAGTCACATAAGATACAAAATGACTTCATATCTGTTTTCATGCTTATCTGGAGAGTAAACCTTTGCTCTGCTACAGCACAAAAGACTTAAAGGAATAGTACACCCAAAACATCTGGGAGGCTTCTTGCTGTCTGCTGACATTCAAATAATGGAGGTGCCCAGCGCCCGAGGCAGAAAGGTCCATAAAAGTCCACAAAAAACGTTTCAATATTCCTCCATACTGCTCGTCCAATGTATTACAAATGTCCTGAGTGGGTAGCATCCAGAAGTTACTCGAAACAAAGTCATTTAGAATGTTTTTAGAGCATAAACAGTAGTGTATAGGATTTCCTGAAAGCGCGCACCTGCGCGTTCATGACGCTACGGAAGCCGGCAGACCAAACCAGATGAAAGTGCGCATTCAGCGTCTGCTCTGCCAATAATGCAAGCGTAGTAGAAGAAATGTGCTGTTTACCTGTGCAAAGAAAGAAACAACGAAAGAAAAATGTCTGAGGACTTCAGTGTTGAGGAAGAGCATGAGTTCTTTGCTGAGCTGAATGCGCTGGTTTGGTCTGCCGGCTTCCGTAGCGTCGTGCTCGCGCACGTGCGCGCTTTCAGGAAATCCTATACACTACTGTTTATGCTCTAAAAACATTCTAAATGACTTAGTTTCGAGTAAATTCTGGATGCTACCCACTCAGGACACTTGGAATACATTGGACGAGCAGTATGGAGGAATATTGACACGTTTTTTGTGGACTTTTATGGACCTTTCTGTCTCGGGCACCATAGACCTCCATTATTTGAATGTCAGCAGACAGCAAGAAGCCTCCCAGATCTCCAGATGCATTTGAGATATCAAAAAAGTACTCCAGAGTGTTGTTCAGCATGGGGGTGAGTAGAAAATGAAGCCTAATCATGTTTTGGGTGTACTATTCCTTTAAACTTCTGCCACACTTTTAGCTGTTTAATCCTACAGAAGCAGTTATTTCACTCAGCTGAAACACAACTTGCCTTTCTTCTTCTTTCTTATTTCTTCTAGTAGTAATGATGAATTTATACAAACTTTCCATTTAATAAAGAAGTTCTTTAAGTAAGGGATTACGATCAGCAATTATAAAATTGTGAATAAAAACTATGCCTGATTTTCCAGCAAATCATCCACAGTTGGTCTCAACCTCAAAGTTATTAACATTAATCTCTCTTTCTGATATAGGAAAGCGTGATGTGTTATAGATTTTTATTAAAATAATAAATTTATAGATCAATCATGAAACAATATATCAATGCAATCATTCACACAAATGCAACACAAGGACATAAAGGTAAAGCAGCTTCAAAATACTTTTTGGGAGATCCTTTTTGTTTTTGGGAGATCCTTTCCCGCGATGGTGCACACTGAAAACACAGGTCAGGCTTCCCACTGATGCCTCAGTTGGAAAGTTTCTACTTGACAGATAAATCTTGGCATGTTATTTGGAGAAATCCATTTTACATCACTGCAAGTAAAAGTTATCTACCTTTATATTGTAACTTTCCAGGGAAGATAACTTTATTTATTTTGTAATTTGCGTCGTTAGTGTTTATATGGTGGCCACAGATCCTTATTTACCCCATAAACATTTCCAAATTTCCAATACTGCACACACACCCATACAAGCATGTCATGATTTTTTTATGTACCAGTAGTCTTATTTGCAGAGAAACTTTTTTTTTTAATAAATATGGGTGAGATAAGATCAATCACAGCGACTTGCTTACTGCGTCCCCTCACATCCTCGAGGAGAAATGGTCTTGTGCATGCTCTCGCATGCGTTTAATAGGCGTTCCCTCATGGGAGCCAGTGCAGGTTGTGCAGGGAGCCAGGGTTGTGCAGGTGTGTTCTTTTGGAGTGGAGAGGGTGGGTGTTTATGGAAAAATCAGGATCTGATATAATCAACTTTCTGATAAGAATTAAACAAATGCTTTCAACAAAAGGACATAATAAATAGTTACATACATTGTTTGGTAAATTTATGCTACTCAGTAATGTGTAGAAATTGTTATATTAGAAAAACATTTTGTTCCTTAAAGATAATATTTTACCTGGTAAGTATTTAGCACTATATAATTCTAGCTTTGTTCAACATTTTCTTAATTTTAAATATTTTTTGGTTGTGAAATCAATATAAAAAAAGTTATATTTTTACAGGATAATATATACTAAATAGGAATTGTGTAATTCAAAATTAATTGCGTATAAAAAGAATAAATGAAGAAAATGTTATAAATGAGTAAAATAAGAAAATTAACCGATTTGACTAAAGTCACTGTGAGGCAGGTAAACCAAGGAACACTGCATTCCTTTGTTTTGGTAACATCATGTTTTGGGTCAGCTTTGCCTGCAAGAAGTGTGTAAAATAATGAGAAAAAGACACTACCTCATAATTCTTGAACTGTTTCCCATCTCAGCAGCTATAGTTGAAACTAGGACACATTTGAATGTGTCACTTAGGTAATGTTCTCTAACTGGCATTATAATTATAGGGGATAAAAAAAAAACAATCCTTAAGTTTCTGGAATAATCAACTGTTCGTGGAAATGTGCACATGCCAGTTAAAAAATCTGCTAAACTGTACTAAATTCTGTCTAAACGAATAGTCCAATATGCAAGCATTATAACTGAATACACTGTATAACTCCTTTGTGTATGATCAAGGTTTCCCTCACAAAGGCCCAGCTAAACGGATATTAGTTAAGGTGTGAATTTCAGCTTGGAAGAGTTGAATTACTTTACTTCACTTCATCTTTTTAATTGCTTTCTGTTTTTTTCTTAAGGAGTTCAAACACATACACAAGGGCAAACTTATATAGACTTCTTAGCTATAATATGTTTAAACAAAGTTCTCACCAGAACTTTAGTTACATATCAGCGTAACACAATATTTCGCTTAAACTTTTTAATTTTATTGACTTCACTAAATCAAATGCAATTATAACTGATGACAGAGATTTCACTGATCAATAAAATGAAAGGGTACATCCACTAATCATGACAAGGTACGAATATTTTTTCCCACTGCAGTGCTTCTCTTCAGATGGCAATGATCACATTGAAATGAAAAAGGCACATTAATTAGAGTTGCATAGTGTATCAACTAGGTTCAACATCAGGATAAACATATTCAGTCTGTGCTTAAATCTAACTCTTTGGCAGATTTGAATGAATTCATTCAAATGAATCAGCATTGTCTGTTGTATTGACAAAACATGAAACAGACTCATTTGGGGATGAAGAAGAGGGAACAAGCCTAAAAAATATCCTACAGACAGATGTCCATCAGTAAAAGATAAGAAGAAAAAGGCTCCAGTATTAATTTTCTAGCTCATCCTTAAATGTCAGGTTCATTAAATAACTCACAAAACAGAAACATTTTACGTTGGCAATAAATCAGCATCATGCACATCTTGATTATTAGATCGGGATAGTTTATTTGTAACAGGTACAGTTATGTACTCTAAATGTGTAGTAGGACCTGCAGCCAATAAAAAAAGAGAGCAGTAGATTGAATTTGTTTGAATAAATTCAAGTTTCTGTTTTTTCTGGCATGCACTAATGATTGTTATAAATATGACATAGCTTTTGAAGTTATGTTTCATTAAGGAAACATCATTAATCATGTCTGAATTTTTGCTATCATAGCATTTTATTTAACAGATACCTAGCATATCAAATCTATTTGATCAGGTATTGAGGTGAATATTATCAATTGCAGCCGAGAACCAGAGGTTTTTTAGTATGGAGCTTTCTAAAAGTTTTAAAACATATTGGACGATGTTGAATTAAAAGTTCAAATTAAGAGTGATTAAGTTTTAATTGAAGGTTAGAAAACAGGTCCTAAAAGAAACAACTTTTGAATAGTCAGCTTGTTTATTTGAATAGAAACAGAAATCACTTTTTGTTGTTTTTTTTATATTCTAATCTTTCTGAACAAGTTAAAGGTAATTGCTTCATGTTTAAGTCCTCTTGACCAGTATGTGGCACTCTTGCCTGCTCCCGTTTGCCAGCCCGTTGCAAGGTCCACTAATGTTTATGATAATCCATGTAAAACAAATATTAATTCGAAAAGATAATCTAAAAATTGGCCATTTTCAATAACATCTTTAAATTAGTATTGATCCAGTAAAACAATGATTTACTTTCATGGTAACATTTTAGCAATTATTACGTAACAAAATTAAAGGTTTGTTGATTGATGACAAAGTGAAAATTTGGTTTCTCATTGCTTCCAATCTAGCCCCTTTGATTCCATAGGCTGCCACCAAAGCTCAAACGTTTAACTAATGTTCATCCTTGTGTTTTTTTTGTTGTTGTTGTTGTTTGTTTATTTGCTATTTTTAGGCTTAATCTGAAACATTTTACACAGAGAACTCACCTCTATTAGGATCTTGCAATGCCTTATCTCCATCTCATGTGACTTCAACCTACCATTCCTAATGGTGCAGAATACATTTGTTTTGACTTTGATAATGTAATCAGAACTTAATATTTACATGTTTTGGACCTGTCAAAATGTATAAAACATGTAAATGAACACTCAATAATCTCATTCATCACTACTGTATACATTCTGTATATATTTTCTTTGAAAAATGATAATATGTACTGGCAAAGGACTGGCAGCCTGAGTGGTGGTTCCTTTCAATGAGAAGGAGGAGTGGGAGAGTCTCTGCAAAGACTGCTTCCCCGCGACCCAGTCCTGCAAAAGAACAGGTATACAATGTAGGATATTTTCATACTCTGCTAAAGCTCAAACTGTACAACAAAACTGTTGGGTTTAAAAGAACACAGCTCACCATATCTGTTTTTACCCTGTATGGCCCAATGCTCTGATGCGATCTGACTGCTCACACCGTACGTCAATAAACCACAGGTCAGACTCAGCCCCATAGAGAGATTACACTGGTCAGTCTAATCCATCCGGAAGTAAAGTCAGAGAAAGTTGAGGCAAAATTGCTCATAGAAGATGCTCGTACCTGTACTTCAACAGGAAGATGCCCTTATTATCTCCTTAAAATGGAAGACTGAATAGTAAACATGTTTTATTTTCATCTGACTATATGATTCCCGGTCAGGATTTGGTTGTGAGAGGCTAATTGCCCCTCCTAACCCCTTTTATACCACACAACACAGATGAGATTTAGGATGAGGCTGAAATTCTGCCCAGTCCAAAAAATTTTCACAACTGAAAAACCGGTCCAAAAAGCAACCTCAAAGCAATAAAAAATAGTCCATTAACAATCAGACACCAGAGGTAAAAAAAACAAACAAATATAAAAGATAAAGAAGGTAGACAGAGAGAACCAACATGCATTTTAATCGCTATTAAAGCTATTTTCTTATTCAGCAAAGAGTTTATACCTCAAAACATTATAATCATTAGGCTGGAAATTGGGCTTTACTTACTAAGAGATCTAGTTTCTGTACTCTGTTTATGCACTTTTATAAAAATGTATTCCTTGTTAGATAGCGGTGCCCTATTTTCACTTCTGTAAGCCACTGCAGGGTTGGAGGCAGCTTCACTCTCAGCAGTGCTTTTAAAGAAAAGGTGAAGTGGAGTGTGTTTATGTCAGACATGATTTTTGGTGCAATATCAAGATGTCTCTATATCCTCCCTACCCAGTTACAACTAAATCATAGGATTATCATAGATTTAACAGTCTAAGGGTTGACTGAGTGTAAAGAATATTGTCTTGTGTAATTTATAACCGAATTATGTAATTGCTTGCACCACTGATGGAGATTGTTGATTAATACTTCCAATACCGAGGAGAAAACACTTGAATCTGACGTAAACATGACGTAACTCTTTTTTTTTTTAAACAAACTGCTTTCTAGTGAGCTGATCTGTAAATAACATTCATACCTTCAGTAAAGAAGAAATAACTATAATATCTGCCACTGCTGACTGGTGAGAAAAATAAAATATGCAGTAAATAATTAATCAAATGTCCAAATGTGCATGAACAGAACATATTTTTGTGTAGTGTGGGCAAATGTAAACACCCAACTGATTGTGCAAAAGGCTATGGGGAAAAAATGAAATCAGGAATCTTATTAATCACCCCTGTATTGTGACAGGTAATACCTCTTATTGCCTAGCAACCCGAGTCCTCCAGGGCAACAGTCGGAATGATGAGATTTACAATGGGATCTCTTCTCCAAAGTTATGGGAATGTCCATTGTGCTACTGCAGACACTTCACACACACACATGCAATGTTCTTTTGTACTGTTCAGCTGCTTATGATTTTTTTTTACAGATATCAATTATTCAAACAAATACTATACATGGGATGCTAAATAAAGCAAACACCTCATGAATCTTTTCTCTGCTTTTTTTTTTTTTTGCAGACTCAGTAACTCGGTAGCACTTGTGTTATCTTACCTTAAACAGGCGCAGTATATTGGCCACCATGATGGAAACAGAGCTTGATGAGGCTCCAATGACGCCCACTACCCTCTCAGGTTTGGTGATAATTGGCGCCCCCCCTCCAAGACATTTGACATCTGTCCCATCCTTCTCAATCAGAGCCTGGACGAAAGTGAGTGACTGCTCCAAGGCATGAGTATCTCTAGAACAGGTGTCCAGGATTCTTGCTCCCAGTGTGATGTTCGGCAGGAGGTTATTATCATTATTTATACGGTCAAGGGCAAAGAGCATGGCTTCAAGTCGGTGAATGCCCTTCTCCTTCTTAAGCTCCCCGCAGGGTTTCCCATCGTGGCCCCTGGCATGCACCGGGAATAGCCCACCTAAGGAGATATCTCCATCAATGCGGATGGAGTTCAAGTGCGTTTGTCCTGGCCCCTTGGGTTTTGCAGCCTGAGAGACATTGAGGAAGCTGTACAGAAGAAGCAGTAGCAGCAGCAGAATGTGGATGTTTCTCTGACAGCCATTCCGATTAGGTTTAGACGTTGGAGGATAAAACATGATCACTGTCCGAGCACACATCCACACCAGCAGTCAGGAAAAATCAATAGCCAGGTATTATTTTATGATGGCCAGAGGTTTAACTGCAATGCCTCTTGAAACAGGTTTCACAAAAAGGCATTTCTCTTGTGTCTATCTGCTTTCACAGGCATTCAATTAGAGTAGAATATAAGCCTTACTCTTTCTCAGAATGTAGTCCTGTTTCTATCTTTTCTTTTACTCACTCCATCCTCTCACCACTGTTGTGGGCAGCTGTTTTTGTGTTCCCTGTTATTCTTTGGAGTTCCTTCACTTGGGGCATTAGGAAGAACAAAGGTGAACGATAAGCTTTCTTCCTCCTCTGTCTCTCCCTCCCTGTCTTTGTGTCTCTTTCCTCTCCACCTCAATCAGAAGTTTTTAATCTTCCCCATTCCCCTGGGCAGGGATTTGGTGTATGTCAGAGCCCCCGGGCTGTCTCAGGTCCACAGGCTTCAGAGCAAATTCCTGAAAGATGAAAAAGAGAAGCGAAATGAGACAGTGCTCAGAGAAAACAGAAAAGGGCAAAGGAATTTGAATTAGTACGAGCTCTTCAATTGTAGTTTTTTTACTTAACCTTTTAACAGCAGCATTACGAATAAGGAGAAGACAGTTGTGTTTGCAAAAAAATGTCTTTCTTTTTTGTATTTTTCTAGATTGTGCCTACATCAGAGATTCCGACCCCTTATACTTTATATCTAACAAGCAACCTTTTCAGAAGTTGCTTTCAGAATTCTGCAAAATTCTGTGACTCTTCTTTTTCTCTTAATTTTTACATCAAAGGAAGCAATGAGAAACATGACTTTTCTGTTCTTCCAGAAACAAAACCTGTGTTTTGAGCAGCAGCAGCACACTGTGTTAATATTTCTGCCTCAAAGCCTGTAAAATTATTTGTCATATTATGGGTTTAAAGAAAAGCTCAAAAGGTTTAAATAAACTACAATGAAGTTAACATCTCTGTGTGCAAAACATTACCTTGGGATGTCTGTGTATGGCAGCGGGAAAAGGAAATTACACATATTATAATGTATGGGACTCATATGTGGTCTCCAAATCTCTCAGGCATTTCAAAATATTTGCCCCACAGTGAATAAGAATACAAGAAAAGAGCAAAGGTAGGCTGCTCTAAACCTCTTATGGTGTTATTAAAAATAAAAAGTAGCTTTCATTTCCAAAAGACCCCTGAAATTACTTATTTCCACACATTGATCTGCTTCCTACAAAAAAAAAAAAAAACTGCATTTACACAAAAATACACACCACTACTGTGCTGGTGTGGTAAATTGTTGTGTCTTCTGTTTTTATTTTGTTTAAACAGAGCAAATTATTATTCCTTAACCATCAGAATATTTACAAAAATGCATGTTAGGCAGTTGGTAATCTAATCTGCCCCGTAATTTTACATGACATAATTAAAAACTAAGGAATTCGACACATCAATCCCATAAAGACTTTTAAAGGATATGTCTGATATGTATTTGAACTCGCATTACAGATTATGCAGTAGACAGATTATGCACAGAGCTAGGATGGCTTTCAAAACACAATGAACAAAAGAGACATAGCCTGTAACTCTGTGGGATTACTGCCTCCAAATGTATAACATGTCAGTGAGGTATTTCCTACCCTGTTCTTACAATCTTTACATTGGCTGTCCAAATGAAATCAATGCTTTAAATACAAGTAGCATTTTTCCTCAGCATGTTTCTGTCTAAATCCAATACTGCAGACACTGAAAGATCGTTAAATTGTGCCTCTTTGCTCCTGACAATTGTGATGTGAGCAGAACAAGTTCAGATGTCAACAATATTTTCTGACAGCTGATTTATTCAGCCACTGCAACCCAAAAACCAATACAGTCTTAAAATGATCTCCTGTCTAGGCTAAGGTTGAACACAAGCTGCTTGGAAAACAGATGTTTTAGAGGAGTTCTTCATTAGCTCACTTCTCTTTTTTTCTTGCAATTTTCATGTGTTGCACCTTGGGTCTTAATTGTGGACAGTTTTACCTTAAATAATGTTGATAAACAATATCACCCTCAAAAACAAATCTCTAAATATGTGCTAAAACTGAGGCTCGAAGCAAAGCTACTTTTACAACCTTATGCCAATACATGATGTCATTTAGAATTGTTAATTTTATTTCTAACTGCTTTATAAAAGTGTCACATCCAATAACACTTTGGTTAACATTTTAAAGCATTTGAAGAAATAAATGTTGCTGCTGCTTTTATTTTTCCAGTGTGTATGTTTAATAGTGATAGGTAGTTGATAATTATCATTGATGATGTGTGAAGTTTAGTACACCTTAATATTAGCTGCCTGTTGCCTGTCCGAACTGATGTTTTCCCCTAGAAGATTATCTAATGAAGACAGTTCCTCTTTCTGGATATACAGTTATAATCTTAATTCTTTTTGTGGCAAATATTTGGGAATGGAATTAGAGCAGTGTCCTTTAGCTAAGAACAAAGTGTAATATTTTCATAAGGCTGGAGCCATGGATGTCTCCTCATCTGCTAACGTATATGATGAAAAATTTGATGATGTGCCAAATTGGAATTATATAAAATGCTTCTTTAACTGTTAATTGTGGCCACTTCCCGAGAAGTGAGCCCGGGAGTAAGCAGCTGCCTTCTATAACTCTAAGCAACGTCTCTGATCTGAAAAATATTACAATTTCTATCAAAATATGTTGTCATTTCTAATGGTTATTTAATACATATAAGTTATGAAGTGTTATTTAAAGAGTCTGTCCCGAGTGATTTCTTTCAGAGATGGCAAAAGTACTCACTTTCCGTACTTGAGTAAAAGTACAGATACTTGTGTTAAAGAATACTCTGGTAAAAGTGGAAGTACTGATTAAACTTCTTTACTCAAGTAAAAGTAACAAAGTACAGGCTTGTAAATTCACTTAAAGTATAAAAGTAAAAGTAGAAACCACTTTTTTCATGCCGTTGCCTACATTTCAAATGGATGTCTGCCAATAGGACTAGATATCCGTTGTGTTCATTTTCAATCATCTCGTCGTCCATGCTACTATGCTAACGCCACCGCCACCAAGCTGCAATGATTTGCAGCGAATGAATACCGCCGAATCTGTCGATTCATCTTGTAGTGGTGCGTCAAATGCAACGTAGATTCCCATCCAATTAGATTGAATTTGGTATTGATGACGTGAAAAATAATAACGGTAACTCCATTGAAATGATTCAAAACTAAAGTAACGAGCCAATTTTTTAAAATGTAAGGAGTACAAAGTACAGATATGTGTGTAAAAATGTAAGGAGTAGAAGTAAAAAGTCGCCATAAAAATAAGTAGTAAAGTAAAGTAAAAATATCAGAAAAATCTACTTGAGTACAGTAACGAAGTATTTGTACTTCGTTACTTCCCATCTCTGATTTCTTTTCAGGTAAAAGAACCGGAGAGAGAAAGCGTCAAGGTGCAGACAGAGAACCTATCATTAATAGTTTTGTTAGTTCTGTTCCTGGAGTGACTGATATCACCAGTAGGGGAGTGATGGCCTAGTGGTCAGAGCAGTGCACTTGTGCTCTGAGAAGGTTGCAAGTACACGTTTCAATCCCCACAGCCTCCACTCTGGGTTCCTGAGAAAAACCCTTAACCTCACACTGCTCCCCGATCGCCACACAATGGCAGCCCACTGCTTCCCAAGAGGATGGTTTAAATGCAGAGGTAAATTTCTTCAATTAAGTTTAATCATCATCAGTCATCATCAATAAAAACTGAAGAAATGATTTCAGTGTCACAAACTGAAGGAACTGTTGAATCTCTTCATGTTTGCATAATTATTGTGTTTGAATATGTTCTTTCCTTTAGCTTAACACCTCATATACACAAGGAGTTGTATCTAAAATAGAAACCATACTGTGCAGTAGTACCACTGATGCCATAAGCAGATTGACAGAAAGAGTTAAAGAATAACATATAAATTCAATGTAGTTGAAGTTAGTTCAATTCAAATCTCTTGCCATATGTGGACATGAGCCTGGAAACTTTAAATAATACTTCAGGCAAGATATTTGGTTATCTCTTTAATATCATTTTAGATGATAAATTAGCCTTAACACAAATTCAATCCAACTCAATTCAAAAATGTTAGTTGTGAAAGGTGCTGATAGTTGTAGACAGGAAGGATCTTCTGTATCGGTCAGTCTTACACCAGATCTGTAGAAGCCTCTGACTGAAAACACTTTGTTGCAGTTTAAAACTTTTCTGAAGAGGATGTTCACTTTTGTCCATAATCTTCTCGACTTTATAAAGAATTCTTTGTTAAATTATGTCCAGAAGTTCTACATCTGTTCCTAGAACAGAGCAGACCATCTTCATTTTAAGTAATTTGCTCTGATATTGTTACCCCAGCAGATGATGGAGCAAGATATCAAAATTTCCACAATAGATATATAGATATAAGCTTCTTTAAGATGTATAATCTGCCCTGTCCCAGTTGTGTGTCTCCAGTTTAGTTTGTTGTCAAAGTAAATACTTCAGAGCTCAGCTGCTCGTGTCATCACAAGAACCCTCTCCTTTCATCATATTTCCCCCCTGTCCTTTACCAATTCCATTGGCTCCCAGTTCAATTCAGAATATAATTTAAAATCCTTCTATATAGTTTCAAAGTGATCCATAACCTTGCTCCTCCATTTCTGTCAGACCTCCTTAACATAGCTACCTCCTCCAGCTCCCTTAGATCCTCCTCCTCCATCCACCTCAGTGTACCCCCAGCTCGACTTGTCACCATGAGGAGCAGAGTCTTCAGCTGCTCTGCTCCCCAGCTCTGGAACTCACTTCCTCCCGACCTCTGCAGTATTGACTCTCTCCCGTTATTCAAAGCCAGACTCAAAACCCATCTGTTCCAGCTCACTTATTTGTGAATACACTGCTTTTGTCCCTATCCATGACTGTTTTTATGTTCCTGTATTAGTATTTTGTATTTTCATTTTTATTTTCTGTAAAGTGACCTTGAGTGTCCAGAAAGGCGCTGTTAAATAAAATGTATTATTGTTATTATTAATACCAAGGTATTTATACTCCTCCATCACCTCAAATTCAACTTATTCCTGTTTCTTCTGAAATCTACAATAATCATATTTGTTTTGTTGACATCCAGGATCAGAAGATTGCTTCGACATTATGCCACAGAGTGGTTCACCAACTACCTAAACTCAACATCTTTGATGCCCTCACCTGAGTCTTCTGGAATTTATCATAATGTAAGTCTGGCTGAATTGTGTAAATGCACTGGAGAAAGCAAAGAACATGATCCTCACAGAGCTGTCTGCCTTGTCTAAATGAATGTGGGTTTGTTGCAGCAGGTGTATGATGGCATCTTCAATTCAACTCCACAGCGATAGGCAAACTGCAGGAGGTGCTGACAGCTGCTTGTTTGTTTGTTGTTGAGGTAAACCAGTAGAAGTCTCTTTAGGACCTAAATGATGTGGGATGTCCACTGGTTTATTGTCCCTGAGGACTGTTGGCTGTGTTCTCTGGTACAGGAAAAAAGGCAGGGGGTCTTCCACATCACTGAACGGTATCCTGGGTCAGACTACGGTTAAAAAGGTGCTGTAGAATCCCACAGAATTGCTCTGCAAAGGCCTACAGGACTCTGGGGCTGACGCCATCTGGACCTGGTGACTTGATACGGTTCAGTCTCTACACTTGACTATTAGAGACAGACAGGTGAAAGGTGGAGCAAGCAGCACCCTCTTCTGATTTGGCTGACAACAAACTCATTGAAGCAAGAGAATTAAGAGCAGAGATGGGCAGGATTGTCATGTGACTGTGGGCAAGAGAGAGGGATGCTGAGCTTGTTCCTGAACTAACCCTGTTGGAGGATGTATTCAGTTAATATGCTCTGTTCAGACCTCCATCTGTCTGGTCATCCTTCTACTTGCAGACTGTGATCTTCGTCATCCCTGACCACATATCTTTGATATTGTTTGTTCCTGTATGCTTCCTTGCTTTCTTTTATCTTGACCTTAAAGGTATAGTGAACAATTTTAATGAATTTTGGAGAAAAAAAAATGCACATGCACAAACCTGTACCTGCTCCCCAGAGGGAATGCCAATTAAAAGCGTGCGAAAGCATACACAAGCTAAGTTCTCCTCATGCACACTGTTTAAAGTTTGCTGCCTGCATCGTTCATACAAGCTTACTTTGCAAAGGAAGATTTGCAGTTTTTCCACTATGTAAGACTCAGCACCGGTAAGTGAAAATTGGGATGAGCACGTCGGACGGCCGTTTGTAAACATATCACCAGAATGACTGACAATTAGAAGGCTTCTGCATACTCCTCATTAATCCCCTGTCTCCCTTCTTAAAGACTTGTTTCTCTTGTTGAGCAGTTGCTTTTATATATATATATATATATATATATATATATATATATATATATATATATATATATATATATATATATATATATATATATATATATATACAGTATATATGCACACTGCTCAAAAAAAATAAAGGAACACTTTTAAAACACATCAGATTTCAATGGGGAAAAAATCATGCTGTTTATTTATACTGATGGACTGGGTGATGTGTTAGGAACAAAAGGATGCCACATCATTTGATGGAAATGGAAATGATCAAACCTACAGAGGGCTGAATTCAAAGACATCCCAAAAATTACAATGAAAAAATGATGCAGCAGGCTAGTCCATTTTTCTGAAATTTCATTGCAGCAACTTAAAAAGGTATTCAGTAATATGTATGGCCCCCACGTGCGTGTATGCATGCCTGACAATGTCGGGGCATGCTCCTAATGAGACAACAGATGGCATCCTGGGGTATCTCCTCCCAGATCTGGACCAGGGCATCACTGAGCTCCTGGAGAGTCTGAGGTGCAACTTGCCGGTGTCAGATGGATCGAAACATAATGTCCCAGAGGTGTTCTATTGGATTTAGGTCAGGCGAGCGAGGGGGCCAATCAATGGTATCAATTCCTTCATCCTCCAGGAGCTGCCTGCATAGTCTCGCTACGAGACTGGGCATTGTCGTGCACCAGGAGGAAGCCAGGAACCACTGCACCAGCATAGGGTCTGACAATGAGGATTTCATCCCGATACCTAATGGAAATCAGGGTGCTGTTGTCTAGCCTTTATAGGTCTGTGCGTCCCTCCATGGATATGCCTTCCCAGACCATCACTGACCCACCACCAAACCGGTCATTCTGAACAATGTTACAGGCATGTTCTCCACGGCTTTTGCAGACCCTTTCACGTCTGTCACATGTGCTCAGGGTGAACCTGCCCTCATCTGTGAAAAGCACAGGTCGCCAGTGGCGGACTTGCCAATTCCAGTGTTCTGTGGCAAATGCCAATCGAGCTCCACGGGGCCGGGCAGTGAGCACTGGGCCCACTAGAGGACGTCGGACCCTCAGGCAACCCTCGTGAAGTCTGTTTCTGATTGTTTGGTCAGAAACATTCACACCAGTGGCCTGCTGGAGGTCATTTTGTTGGGCTCTGGCAGTGCTCCTTCTGCTCCTCCTTGCACAAAGGAGCAGACACCGGTCCTGCTGATGGGTTGTAGACCTTCTACGGCTAGCTCTCCTGGAGTAACTGCCTGTCTCCTGGAATCTCCTTCATGCTCTTGAGATTGTGCTGGGAGACACAGGAAACCTTCTGGCAATGGCACGTATTGATGTGCCATCCTGGAGGAGTTGGACTGCCTGTGCAATCTCTGTAGGGTCCAGGTGGCGCCTCATGCTAACAGTAGTGACAGTGACCCTAGTCAAATGCAAAACTGGTGAAAAAGAGTCAGAAAAGATGAGAAGGGGAAAAAATGTCAGTGGCCTTCACTTGTAAAACCATTCCTGTTTTGATGGTCGTCTCCTTTTTGCCCTTCTAGTGCACCTGTTGTCAATTTCATTAACATCGAATATATATATATATATATATATATATATATATATATATATATATATATATATATATATATATATATATATATATATATATATATATATATATATATGCTAGAGTCTGAGATATCATCCTGCAGCCACGTTTTGGTAAAACACTTACTGCTGCATTGCTGATTTTCTGGCTGGATCCTTACTAGGACTGGGAGTTATTTTAACTTGTTTCCTAAAGATCTCACATTTGTTTTGATGATTGGTGGAAAAATTGGCTGAAATTCCTCTCTCATCTTGGTTTGCATCTCCGGCGCTTCCTTTACAACTCGAGTGGTACTTGAGGAAGTAATTGATGTAGTATTTCCACTTTAGAGATCTTAATTAGCTACTCTTGGATGTAAAAAATCCACTTGCTGTGGTTTCTTTGGTTATGCATTATAACAAGTATCCTAAAAGGAAAAGAAAAATCCTTCCAGTTTCACAGCAATCAAGAAATAAGGAAACTCTGATACACAAATGGAGAAACTAATGTTCTAATAAAAATGAACATCAGAGCCAAGCTAGCAGAGCTACTCCAAAGTGCAGCAACCTTAAGCAGCACAATAGGTTAATAAATATCTGTGGGACATTACTTTGCAACCAACATGCATAAAGTTTATGCCAGTAGAAGCCCAAAGACCCAAGGTTACTAAAAAAGTTATTTATTTATTGTCATTAAATGCCTTGAATTAAATATCTAGTTCTGCTGCAGTGTTTTACTAAAAAAATAAACAGGAACCAAGCCTAAACATCAGGTAACCTCAAAGGATAAGAAATTAAGGGCTTAGATATAAAAATTGTTCGACATCAGCCCTGTAATAAACTGGCAACCTGTCCAGGGTGTACCCCACCTCTAATACATAGAGAGCTGGAGATAGGCACCAGCACCCCTCGCAACCCCGCTTAGGATAAGTGTGACGGAAAATGGATGGATGGATGATCGACATCATAAAATATTTCATTGAATGTTAATCAAAACATAAACTATCAAACTAGTAAATTCGCTGAATCAAATTAAGTTTATCATTTACACATAAACAAAATGGAAATCATTTATTGTTCTATGCAATTCATATGGCATGAAATCAAACAAAAAAGGGCATTTATACCCAAAAACTGATTTTCTTAAGCTTAAGGATGTCCATTTAATCTTTTAAACTGCAATAAATGTAAAGCTTTACTTTTTGACACAGTTTTTACCGCAATTCTCTTTCTTTGTCACCAATACAAAAAACTTCTCGAAAGACATACAAAATATGTCATTACAAGCCACCTGTATATAGATGTCTGCAACCTGTTAAATTGCAGCATAATAATAAGCACTGAAGGAACAATCTTCGGCACACAGTGGCAGATTGGGGTTGTAGACATTGGTTTTCTAGCAGAGTGCATCAAGGGCTTGGATCAGCAATGGCTGAGATTCATTGAAAGCATATTGGAAGTGACAAGGTCCTTTGAATACACTCAACTATCTCCTACTGAGTGAGAAGTAATTTTTCAGGCTTGATTCTCTGCAGGCTGAGTTTAACTGCTGCAGAGCTGATGACAACTGGGAGGCCAGCCAGCTCACCTTAGTCCTATAACCAAATGCAAACTGTGCAGCGGTACATCTGACATTAAAGCAAACACTTAGATTAAAGGAGCCAGTGCTGCTGTGAACACTGCATGGTGTAAATAGGATGAAAAACCCCAGCTGTGACAACTAAAAGTTTTAAACAAAAAAACGTTCTGCAAGACTGCAAAATCAAAGAAAAATGTAATCGAAGTTCATGACTGCGTAAAGAAGTGCTGGCGAAATGACAGTTCATAAGTCTTCTTTAGACTGAAAACATTTGTCAATCTCTGATATTATCCCAACCATGCAACAGAATGAAGTCACATAAATCTCAGACAACATAAAAAACTTTGATGAGCCTGTTTTGCTGTATTCCTTACTGATAGTTCATGGTGTTCAATTTCAAAAGGTAATGCAAATAATTATTTCTCACTGCATCATCTGTAGTTCTTCGATGTCCAAGGAAAAAATAATAATCTCAGAATCTCTCATCACTCATCTGAAGCCTAGATATTCTATTGAATATTATTAAATTAATCTCTGTGATCGGGACAGAAGCACCTTTCAGACTTTTATTCAATGTGGCAAGCAGTTAAGCACAAACTAAAATGAGAATATGATGTTGTAATCTTGGTGGTTTCCTGTTATTATTTAGCTTTGTATTGTTTTCTTGTTCTGCAGCTCACATGTGATTGTTCTATTCTGAAAAATATGAAGGACCACGTTTCAAATCTCCAACTTCAATTTTTATAACCATATATTTCCCCTTCTTTTTAGCTTGCTTTAAACAGGAAAAATAAACACAAAAAAGAAAGGGAAAACATGCTGCGGCTGCAAAAAAACAAAAAATATGTATGTTTAGAGATGACCCCTTAATAGCAAATCTCAATAAACATGCACATTGGCAGCAGCGAGAACAACAGAAAATGTTAAGCTACTGGAAAATGTCAAAGACAGCTGCAGGAAAACTGGAGATTCATAGCAGGAAAACAACCTTTCCCTCGGTGCAAAATTATATTTCGGAACATTCATTTATTTTAAAAGGCCATAAAAAACCTTTAGGCAAAGTAGTATCTATTACAACACAGCCTTACATCCTAAAGCTGCTTAAACTGCTCTAAATTATCATTATGCCCATAAACTGAAAATAAAGATCAGATACTGAACTCCAGACACATCAAAACGATGAAAGAGGATCTGGCGCTCTGACTGTGACTGTTAAATGATAGGTCCAGTTTCTTCTTTCAACTGAACAGTCATTAAAATATCAGTAAACTCTCATAGGTTTTTCCATAACAGAGTTCAGAGTGAACTGTAAGTATGATACTCCCAAAGGTTTTCTCAGAAGAAATGCATGTGATGATTGGTCATGTATTATTCCACAGCTCGAAATAACCTGGTACTAGTATTGGCAGTGGGGCCTTCTGTTTTTTTGTTTTTTTTTATATATATAAACCAAAGTACTCGATTAATCCTAACTGCCACTTAAACAAGATCTCACTTGAGCTTGAATGTTTTCATTTTGTGTGAAAGGAAAACTTTGCACTCAAGTAGTATGAATATAATTTATTTCTTAATTGTGGTTATTAATTTGAAATGCAGCCTGGAATAAAAACCCACCGTTTACCCACTTTTCATTGAAGCTATTCTTTTTTCACAGTCATCCTCACATCCACAAAGTGAATCCTTTTGCTCTTGGTCAGTTCACAATTTCTAACCCCTTTTTTGTTAACCAAAAATGACAGACCAAACAAGTTGAGCATTATTGAGATTTACAGCCTCAAAGCACATGGTAATTCTAGAGTTGCTGCAGAGATCCATAACTGTGGTAGAAAGATGTGCTTCTGATGGATTGACATCGATCAGAAGCACTCCAAAGGTCCAGCCATTATGGATAGATATATAAAAAAAACTGTTCTTCAAAGAAAGCCAGAAGTCCTCTTATGGTAAATGCCATGAGGGGACACAGTAAACTAGGAAAAAGGAGCCCTGGTCTTTATTTGAAGATAAACTAATAGCACTTCATGGTCCATTATTTGTCACAATCATGCTTTCTCACATCATTGCTGTAATAGAATTAACATTTATAAACATAAGCACACATAATAGGAGGTCTGTAAAGGTGAATTTCAGTATCTTGGCCAAAGAAGCGGGAAACATTAAAGTAGTTGGAGGACATCTTTACCTTCTGAGCTACAAAAAAGAGATGATCTGAAGACAAATATGAGATATCTGCGATAACATTTATCCAAGAAATTCTATGTTGCTGGAACCTTTTCAAGAATAAAATTGAACTATGAAAGAAGCTAATAGTTGAATGGCACATTGTGTAGCTTATCCCATCAGTCACATTCTCAGGCTTTCTCTTGACAGCTTCTTAAAGTACGGTAGTCAGACTCATTTTCTCTGACAACTTGCACTTTTTAGACAGTTTTGAGTTCATCATCTTTTTGGGTTGGTTGACAGATTCTGTGCCAGATTCTATTCTCTCCGCAACTAAAGAAGCTCAGAGGCTTGACAGTGTCTCTATTGGGAGAGGAGTTGATTTACTAAGTTGCAAGTTTAGTTCCAGCTTCATCTTGTCAAATATTGAAGTGCCCCTTGGCAGGACACCTGAATCCAAGTTGCATACCGATCTTCATTTTGATGTGTGAAGGTCTGCTGATGTAACCAGTGCCATATAAATTTCATATATTTAGCATTTACCCTTTTTGTCCAGAATCACTACTCAAATCAAGCTGAAAAAATGCAAATGACAAAAATATTAGCAAAAACGTACTTGTCGCTTAAAAAAACAGCAAGTCTTTTGTTTGAAAATATTTTTGTTTTTAAAAGAGAGGATACTCTACAAGACATGCGGAGCACTTTTAGCAAACATGAGAGGAGACGTGACTGAATTTGCATGATTTGCATGAAGAGTTCCAAAAGCTAGTGTTAGTGAAACCGAAGTTTCACTTTTTGTCTTTTGACCTTTTGTCTTTTCAGGCATACTGTACCAGTTTCCTTAATTTAATTTGACTAAATCCAAATTTCACAGTTTCCATCAAGAGGACGGAGAAGTGGAATGGGTAACAAGTATTATGGTCAAATGTAATAAGGCTACAGGATGTGGTCTTCAAATTTGAGATCCAATGCATAATCCAATAATATCTGATTCCTCTACTTTGAAATAAAGTCAGAGAGAAATTCCCTTGTTTGCTCATGCGCAGTGCGTGAAGTGGACGTAAATTGGCTCATAGATGCTCATTCCTCTGCTTTAACAGCAGGATACACTCACGATCACCTTACAAGGACAGATGGAAAATGGAAAAAGATGGAAAGCTTGATTATTATCAGATTTTATGATTCCTAATAAGTAGGTGGTCATGAGAGGCAGGATGTTCCTTGAAACTGAAACTCAGCCCAATACCAAAATTCCCGCTTGACTAAAAAAGAAAATGCAGCTGTGCAAAACGCAGTCAGTATCACTCCTATACTAAACAGAATATTCCATTTCAAAACATGTGAATAAATAAATACAAAACATTATAAAGGTTAACACCAATGTCACATTCAGTCTATTAGGGTTTACTAGAAGAATTACAGTAGTAAAGTGTGAATCAAAAATATTTTGCCTTTAAGCAAGATTTAATCTCTGTGACCACCTCTTTTAAGGACAGACACCACCTTTATGCCTTCAAATTTCAAGGAGCAAATATCATGAGCAACTGTCATAAAATGTCTAACAACAGGAGATCTTTCATCTTTATAGAAATATACATTTTTGGTTTACAAATCTCTCAAATCTCTCTTTCTCTTTAAATTTTAGCTATACAAATACCAGATGAGACGGCCATTTCAAGAAATATAAAACATATTTAGTCATGCAGATGATTCTTTATTAAAAAAAAAAGGGGGAACCTTTTGTCGGTATGAGGATTTAGGGACACATTATCTTTAATCAAAGCACTACAATGAGCTCACCTAGAGCAGGGAAATTACCATCTGTTCAGGAAAAATGGCCGTCCTACCCTAAATAGAAAGTACCGTAGATGCTCTGAGCAGTTCTACCGCACTCTGCCCTACACAGGGTTTTGGAATTTAAACAGGTGATATTAGTTAGTTAAATAAACTCAGCATCCAGTCAGCATCTAATCGACTCAATCTGCTTTAGTTAAGCGAAAGCAAGAGCATAAAAGAAGTCCCTATCAATGGATTCCTGTGTAAATTCTCAGTCATCTGGGTCATGGCAAATGGTCCTCATCAATGCAACACAGATTACCAGACTCACCATGGCAACGACAGGACAGAAGTCTTAAAGTGCTTATTTTACAGGCACGTAACTAGACACGTTGATGAAAGTATATGCAGCCTATCCACTAAAAGAAATGTTCTTGGTGGATGGTATAGATCCATGCAAATGGTTTAAGAATCACTTTTACATATTAATGTGCAAATTAACTAAATATGAATGGTAAACCCTATCTACAGGTGCTGGTCATAAAATTAGAATATCATGAAAAAGTAGATTGATTTCAGTAATTCCATTTAAAAAGTGAAACTTGTATATTATATTCATACATTACATACAAACTCATATATTTCAGATGTTTATTTTGTTTAATTTTGATGATTACAAATGACAACAAATGAAAATCTCAAATTCATCATATCAGAAAATTAGAATATTGTGAAAAGGTTCAAAATTGATGGCCCCTGGTGCCACACTCTAATCAGCTAATTAACTCAAACCACCTGCAAAAGCCTTTAAATGGTCTTTCAGTCTAGTTCTATAGGCTACACAATCATGGGGAAGACTGCTGACTTGACAGTTGTCCAAAAGACGACCATCGACACCTTGCACAAGGAGGGCAAGACACAAAAGGTCATCGCTAAAGAGGCTGGCTGTTCACAGAGCTCAGTGTCCAAGCACATTAATAGAGAGGCGAAGGGAAGGAAAAGATGTGGTCGAAAAAAGTGTACAAGCAAGAGAGATAACCGCACCCTGGAGAGGATTGTGAAACAAAACCCATTCAAAAATGTGGGGGAGATTCACAAAGAGTGGACTGCAGCTGGAGTGAGTGCTTCAAGAACCACCACACACAGACGTATGAAAGACATGGGTTTCTGCTGTCGCATTCCTTGTGTCAAGCCACTCTTGAACCACAGACAGCGTCAGAAGCGTCTTGCCTGGGCTAAAGAGAAACAGGACTGGACTGCTGGTGAGTGGTCCAAAGTCATGTTCTCTGATGAAAGTAAATTTTGCATTTCCTTTGGAAATCAAGGTCCCAGAGTCTGGAGGAAAAGAAGAGAGGCACTTCATCCATGTTGCTTGAAGTCCAGTGTAAAGTTTCCACAGTCAGTGATGGTTTGGGGTGCCATGTCATCTGCTGGTGTTGGTCCATTGTGTTTTCTGAGGTCCAGGGTCAACGCAGCCACATACCAGGAAGTTTTAGAGCACTTCATGCTTCCTGCAGCTGACCAACTTTTTGGAGATGCAGATTTCATTTTCCAACAGGACTTGGCACCTGCACACAGTGCCAAAGCTACCAGTACCTGGTTGAAGGACCATGGTATCCCTGTTCTTAATTGGCCAGCAAACTCTCCTGACCTTAACCCCATAGAAAATCTATGGGGTATTGTGAAGAAGAAGATGCAATACACCAGACCCAACAATTCAGAAGAGCTAAAAGCCACTATTAGAGCAACCTGGGCTATCATAACACCTGAGCAGTGCCACAGACTGATCGACTCCATGCCACGCCGCATTGCTGCAGTAATACAGGCCAAAGGAGGCCCAACTAAATACTGAGTGCTGTACATGCTCATACTTTTCATGTTCATACTTTTCAGTTGGCCAACATTTCTATAAATCCTTTGTTTTTATTGGTCTTCAGTAATATTCTAATTTTCTGATATGATGAATTTGAGATTTTCATTTGTTGTCATTTGTAATCATCAAAATTAAACAAAATAAACATCTGAAATATATGAGTTTGTATGTAATGTATGAATATAATATACAAGTTTCACTTTTTAAATGGAATTACTGAAATCAATCAACTTTTTCATGATATTCTAATTTTATGACCAGCACCTGTATATACCTTAATGTAATTACCTCAGTTACTGTTGAATAATCAAATTATACAGCTCGGATTGTGGCGCAGTTTGTAGCATTGCTGCTTGTGATAAAAAGGTCCTGGGTTCAGTCCCAGCCTAGGGTGTATTTGCATTGAGAACCTTTATAGCATTGAAATGTAAAGTATGCTCTACCGAATTTCTCTCAGAGTTTTAGTAATATTAAAATTAAATACATTTTACCAACAATATTTGAGCAAATTTACTTTCAAAAAAGTGTCAATTTATTATATTTTCTGGGTAAATTCTATAGGTTTGATTGTTACAGAGTCAGCCTGATGCAAGAGAGAGAGAGAGAGCGCTATGCAGAAAATTGCAGACCAATTTAATGTGTAAATATTTGACAAAGAATCAAAGTTGTATGATCCACATTACAGTATTAAACATCTGAGAGAAAAGTGCATTTTTTATGTTCAAAGGATATGAAAGCAAGTATAAAAACACAGAGTTAAGGTCCAATTCTAGGCTATTACGGTACATTTAACCTTAACAAGTGAAGCATCCATAGGCTATATTCAATATACAATCATTAATAAAATTATTGATAAAAATTATGCAAAGCAGGCAAACTTTACAGTGCTTATTCATAATATACACATAATAGTACAGGAAAATATCCCCATGTATATCTGATGAGTGCTTGTTAAAAATCTTAAAATCAGATGTTTTGTCAAAGTCACTGACTATGGATTTACACTTACCCTGTTTTCCATGTTGACCCTGGTAGAAAAGGAGTGTAACATTCAGCTCTAGCTTAATCTCCCAGATTGTTTGGCCTACTTATTGTTCTTAAAGCTGTAGTCTATGGCCTGTGGTCTATGGCCACCTAACATTAGTACAGACTAATTATTAAACAACATATTTTACCTATACCTTGCTGATATTGGTGGTGCTAAAAGGAGATGCTGCTGAACATATATGGATTGTATCCTATACTATTATAACAAAGCCTTTCTGTCTTCTCTTTAACTCAATTTAAGTAATACCATTGTGTCTACTGAGTTGAGTCTGCATACATCCCATATCTTCTGTATCATGAATTTCTAAAATAGACATCCCCAAGGGCTTCTTATCCAATTAAAGGCAAACTTATATAAGGGTCAGAGGTATGTTATGTTAGAGATGACAGAAAATAAAAAGCATTATTTTCTTTTTTTTTTCTTTTTTTTTTTATTGAAGAAGATCTGCCCTTGTACCTATGGTGATATATTGATTTATATATATATATATTAAAAAAAAGAAACTTGACCAGTCGAAAAAACGTGAGTTATTCTTTGTTACATTATTAGTATTCTGTTTCTTACCATTTGATTAAATAACAAAAATGTTATTTACCTGTCCAACAAAGAGTCTTTTTTAAACCAACAATGATATGTATATTTCTGTGTGTAGATTTCTTTTTTTATGTTTTTTTTTTTGTCTCTTCATCCATATTTAGCTGCAGAGACAGTCTTACTAAATAGTTTTTGGTTTCTCTACAATAAGTACAAAGTCTTTGCAAGAGGTGTCTTTGAAATTATATTGCATGAACCAAATCTTCTTCAGGGACTCTGTGTATATACTGGTAATATATCAGCTCTGTACACTACACACTCCACCACCCATTTGTTTTGAATGAGGCAGCATGAAGCTAATTTCTTTTGCAGTTTCTCTGTAAAGGTATACTTGCAGCTTTGACATGTTTTAACAGCAGCAGCACTGCCCTGCTGTTCTACATGGCAGCGAATCAGGAATAATGTCCCACAAATAGAAGGTTGTCATATTCTCTGGATCAAACCAATCAATTTAGGCACATACCTATTGGTAACAAATTATGAAACCCAAGAGCATGGCAGTGGACAGAGTGGAAGAACATGCCACCAGTTAAGGAGGTATACAGACAAAATGCAAAAAGTAGAGATGTCTAGACAAGTACTTCTCCACCAAACGTATCTCGACCTTACCACCCTTTTCCTTTGTGGCCATTTACATGAAGTCTAAGCCTGATTTTAATGTAACTTTCTTCACACTGAACATTGATTAAACTTTTTTTCTTCTCAAAATCTTTTTTGTCTTACCTTCACTATAAACATTTTATTTGGTTCTCCACCAACTCATGTTTAAAGTTTGGATGTGATCTTTGGCAGCATTGGATTTCTTCAAACACTCATCAACATCACCTGGTTCACCTATAATATTAGCTGCCCCTGCTGGTCTCTCTATATTATTGTAATCCTAGTCCACACTGTCACATCTTGACTGGATTCTTGCAGCTCTCTTTATTTATGCTTTCTCCAGTGAACCCCAGTTGGTCTAGCACACTGCTACCCTTGTCATGTCCAGACCACCACCTACAAGTCACATTTAATTTGTACTTCAATACCCTCTGAAAGCTATACATTTAAGGCCATCCATCACCTCAGTACTTCATATCTGTCCAACCTCCTTCACATTAACGCCTTTCTTGGTCTCTTAGGTCACGCTCCTCTCTCAGCTTCATTGTGCCTCCTTCTTGTCTGACCACTATGGGATTATGGGCATTTAGCCAGTCTGCTTCTTGCCTCTGTAATTCCCTTTCTCCTGACATCAGAAACACTGACACTGAGTCTCTTTTAAAATTCTGGCAAAAAAAAAAAAAATAATAAAAAAATCTGTTTTATATTATACTTATGTTATTGGCCAAGGGAACTGTTTTTCTTTTTTTTCTTTTTTATCTAGAGCCTGTTTCAATGTTTTTCATTTGACTCATATGTAAAATTTATAGATCTTAAAGTTTTTTTTTACAAAGATAAATCTAGATATATCCATGCATGACTGCCATGCTGTGCTAATGCATATAGCAATGCTTGCATGAGTGGACCTCAAACTATTTAAACTCCACCGTTTTTTGTTTTTTTTTTCAAATGTTGACCATGGTCATCAATTAAGGTTTCACAACTCTCTTACCTACCCAGTGGGCACCGTTACATCAATTTGATGTTAAAAAATGGTCAAGATTTTGACTTCCATGATGATTATTCTACAGAAGCTTATAGTTGTAAAAAGGTCCAACCAATAAATCAATCTAGCATCCAAATACTGCCTCATATTGCTAATAAACATATTTGAACTTAAAACAATATCTCTGCACAAAAACTTAAAATCAAATTGACGTTGATTTGATGTCTGGGAATAAGGTATTGAATTGATGTCATATTGATGTCACAAAGCATCTTGGGATAAGGGACTTTGCAACAAGCATGAAGCTAAAATCTTAGTTGTGTTATTCATGCTGAAAATACATGCACCATTTGACCACCAAATGTGGGGAAATGCATTATATTTCAAAAAACATTTTTGAATTACCAATTATTTTATTTTATTTTTTATAAAAATTTTTTTTTTTTTTTTGCAACCCGGACAAGCGCGGGTTGCAAATTGTCGGAAACTGACGAATTACCAATTATTTTCAAAGACCAATTCCTCACGGTTTATATACTTCGAAAAATAAACGTTTAAACGTAAGTGAAGTGTGATTGGACGATCGTTGTCACGTGAGTGTTGGACTTACGGTTGCCAGCCTACATTATTGAGAATCACTTCCAGCCAGAAGCTCCACCTTTTGCTGCAATTTTTGGTTTGAACGCGCTCTTCTCGGCTAAAAAAAGGTTTTTGTTGGTAAGTACATTATAGTTATATTTTTATCATTATTAGTGTACACTGACTAATCTTTCAAAACTTTCATGCTAGCAGTTAGCCAGCTAATGCGAATGGATATGCATATTAATGCTCAACCGCAGTAAATGGCACTATCGGAAATATTTAAAAGATACAGAATTAGCTGGGAGAATTTAATGTGTGTATGTGCGTGTGTGTAAGTATAGATAGAATTTAGTTTCATGAAGATATAAAGATATATAGGCATTATATTTCTGAATTACATCTCCGTCCAGTTGCTGGCGGTAATGCGCACAGGATGCGAACTGCCAGAAAACTCAATAGAAGAAGAAGATGGCACTATCAGTCTCCGCCAGTCACGTGACATTTGTTGCTAAGATGCCATTTTTGGTGGAAAAGGCGTAGTGTAAACAACCGCAGCATAGCTAAACGAAGGACTAAAGGATTGAGTTTGTTTCTCTGACTATATGGAAAAAGTAAGCAGAATGCGAAATTACCGTACCGGTGTCGTGCCAAGGTAGTTATCCCTGCGAAAATTTGTATCCCCTCGTCGGGAGCGAGCACGGAGTAGGGAGATAAACCCGAGTTAACTCCGCCTCAATTCCAACGTGCAGAAATTGAAATTTGAAAGGTTTTACGTGTATGAAAGTTGAGCTTTACCGTTTTATTCTTTACTTCACATGTTATAGCAGAATATCGCCGGTGATATTGATCTAAAACTAATAATAAAACACAAACGTTTGCTTGAAAGCTGGTCGCTGACAGCAGTGTCTACTCCTCCCTCTGAAAGCAAACAGATCCTTGTTCTTTTCCACACGTTCATTAAAAAAATCTCTCATTGTTTCACAGTGTCCAAATGTTCTCATCCCATTGAAAACTGTTGTAAACCATATACTTGTAATAAAAATGAAATAGAAAATGGAGTGCACGTGTAATCATTAAAGACTATATGCAGAAGGAAAATAATTATTTCCTGGTTGAAATTTAGTACTTAAATCTATATTTGTGTTTATAGTGACGTACAATTTATCTATGTTGTACTATCCTTAATAAACAGTTTGTCTTCTAACATCAGCCGTTTTATTTCATCCCATATTGCCAGAACTGGCAGTTTGGGATGAAATAAAACCTGCTGTAATCTGTTCCCCCTGTCTAAATCAGACAAAAAAGGCCCCAGCTTTTTCATTTTTGGCTTATAAGCATCTTTTATGATGACAATTTATTCCTGAAACTTTGGAGTTGATTGACCTTTATTTCTTAAAGTTACAAGGGGGGAACAAATTATAGCAGGCTACCTGCTATAATCTGTTCCCCCTGTCTAAATCAGACAAAAAAGGCCCCAGCTTTTTCATTTTTGGCTTATAAGCATATTTTATGATGCCAAAAATGAAAAAGCTGGGGCCTTTTTTTGTCTGATTTAGACAGGGGGAACAGATTATAGCAGGTGGCCTGCTATAATTTGTTCCCCCTTGTAACTTTAAGAAATAAAGGTCCATCACATCCAAAGTTTCAGGAATAAATTGTCATCATAAAAGATGCTCCACATTTATGTGGAGGCTGTGTGCAGTGTCATATGTTCATAGATCTCTGTGCATGTGTGTATTTATGTTTTCTTTGCACCCTCTCCCACACCAACACACAAATGGGAGTCACAAGAGGAACTGACAAGTCCTTCCTTAGGTGGGGCGCTCCTCCATGTTGATCTTATACTCAAAACTTGTACAATTTGCTTTTTTTTATCTTTTCAGATTCCATTCAGCTATCACAACCTGGAGCAAGTGAAGCTGACATTGTTTCCCGGATGGCGGCCTATTTGCGTTCAGCGCCAGACAGGAAAGGTGGTGGTGGTCGCAAGACTGCTGCAGCTCAAAATGTTTAATGACTGCAAAATCTATAAAGTATTTCACTTTAGTTCATTGCTGTTGTTTGTGTACAATTTATAGTTCACATATTTGTAGTCAGTTGCCTGTTAAACTACACAGCTGTTGAAATCAATGTTTTGGAATGTTTTAGAATAAAAATGTTTTGTTATACTTGTATGTTTGATCTTTGAGAGAATGCCATGGGGGAATTTTTGTAGAAAAATAGCAATTGTAGAACATCAACTTAGTTTAGATGATCCAAAAATGATTAATATTAGAACTATTGACAATATACTTTACATAATTGCTATTTTAAAGGCCATGCATGAAACACTGCAGAACTGCAATACAGCTGTCTTGTATTTCAAACAGAATTGGGTTTGTTTAGGCCATTTCCTTTTCAAAGGAACTTTTTTTTTTAATCCTAATGAAGGTCCCGTGAGACCGCACATTTATCTAAGTAAATGAAGCCAAGTCTGTTTTCAATACAAAACGTTGCAGAATCTTTCCGTCTGTGCATATTTTTAAATGTTTTTATTTGCAAATGTTTGACATAAAAACAATGTCAAAATAACATCAATATCATTATTTGAGTGAAATTTTACAAAAGCTTGACATTGAAGTAATGTCAAAATGACATAAATAAAATCATTATTTGACATACATCATATTGATGTCAAAGGACTGATGTCAATTTGATTTACGTTTTTTGACAAAATTTTGATAACAATTTGATATCGGTGTTTGATGTCAAATTGATTAATTGACATCTTTTGCCCACTGGGTATATGCCTCTGGGCTGTTCTACATGTCATCGCAAGACTGTATATTTTATAATATGACCCAGGCTGCAAAGAGAATGTCAGTGATGGAAGGACAGTGAGAACAGAAAACGAATATGTTTATTGCTATAAACACTGTTTATGATTTTTGATAAGCTTTTAGTTAAATTTGATTAAGGCAAGTCATTCGAGTTCTGAAATAATTTCATAAAATGTGAATGCAGGTATTTATTTTAGTGCAATAATATCAGTGAAAGAAAATTTTAAATAATTTCTACAACATATTTTTCTCCTGCTTTGTAATGAAGAGATGTAATTTATTGCAGTGTGAAGAAATGTGGCCTCCTCTTTGTTCTGACTGCAGGTAAGGCTTGTAGTCACCAAGGTCTACAATAATAGAAAACTGTTGCTAGATTTGTTGCCACTTGGTTTTGTATTATTCTATAAAGTTACTAAATGTCTCCGAAAACTCAGATAAAAGTGTTGCTAAGCCGTAATGACTCATTTCAAAACCAAGTTGATGCTAAACAGACCATTTCCAATTTTTTTTCCTGAGTTTTTACAACCTGTAGATACTAACTGGAGGTGGGAGCCTTCACAACAAGGAAAACGTTTGCCTGAAGTATGTCATGAGGAACAAAAGAACCCCTGATATATGTGGCCTGCCGCTATGCTGCCAAATGCTGTAGAGAACTCTAGCCTTCCACATGGAGATCAGCAGAGGTTTGCAGGTCTTACATTGTTCGGGAAAGATTCTCCAGTTAAACAGTATATCTCTGATGATTTTTGATAATTTCATGTGTTTACTGTCAAGTAACAAAGCTAAGAAGATGGGCCGCATAGTATACTATGCTAACATGTCTAAGCTGTTGATTATAAAGATAAAATAAGCTTTATTTAATTAGGGTTTGACCACTAATATGAGGTTAACCTCATATGCTCATTAGATTTTGATTACCAAATTATGACCAAAAGTCATTTAATAGGGCTCCTCATGTCTGCTCATGTCTGAGGTCTGAAGGCCATCTTCAACTAATAGTGCCTAAGACGAGACTTAAAACCAGAGGGGACGGAGCCTTTTCTGTAGTTGGCCCCAGACTTTGGAATACTTTCCCCCTCCATATACGAACAGCCTCCGCAATGGAGTGTTTTAGTCTCATCTTAAGACCCACTTTTACTCTTTGGCTTTTAACACACCATAATTGTGTGGTCCATTGTGTCTTTTTTATTTATGTATTTGTTTTAAACTCATACTGCTATTTTGTGTGTCTATTAGGTTTTTTTGTTTGTTTGTTTTATGTACAGCAGATTGGAAACATTATCTTGTTTGGTAAATGTGCTATATAAATAAAGCGGATTGGATTGGATTTATCATGGTTTTGGTTTTGTTCAAATCTTCATTCTGAGTTTTCATTGGTCTTATTTCAATTTTTTTGTCCTAGTTATTTTTTATTGTATATGAGTTCTTAGATATTTCTTGTTTGCCCTTTTGTGTTAGTCTCCTTTTCCCTAGCTCCCTTCCTGCCTCTGTTCACACCTGCTCCCAATCTGCTAATTAGCCTGGTCTTTGTTTCTCTCTACCATATATTCTCCTCCTGTTCAGTCACTCTTTGCTGGTTTGTCGTCATTTCTTTTCCCCCTTGTTGTGAGTATTCCTGGTTTTCAGTAGTGTTGGCTTTTTCCTTCTGTTACCCTTTTGTTATTAAAATCTGCAAGTAACCACCTTCAGCTTTTGTGTCTGCATTTGGGTCCTCCTTCAAACCTTCTCCCCCCACTTGACAGGATTGCTAATGTCTAGGTCACTAAAAGAAGGTAAAGAATGAATTAACTAAAAGTTATTGGTTCCTTATCAAGCAACTCATTTAAAAAATATTTGGCCAAATATTTTTTTTTCACCTCTGGGATCAGCATTGTGAATTGGTATGAAAACATTCCACTTAGTGGAAAGCTAATTTAATCAAACTCCAAATTCTTCAGATAAACTTTCATTCTCAGAGATAAAATCCGTCCTAAAGTGTAATATTATTGCATCATCTAATATTTTTCTTTCTTCTTTGTAAGGTAGCTTAGCTTAGTTGAGTTTCACTAGTTTTAGTCAATAGTTTTAACTGAAATATTACCTTGAAGCTGAATGATTTTTGTTAATAAACTCATATAGTCTGACTGGAAGTTGTGGGGAATTTATTCTATATATATATATATATATATATATGTGCATATTTGTTTGACCATAATTTTTGCTCAGTTCACAATTTCAATTGTTATTCTAACATGCCGCCGGAAGGGCCTATGTTCACAAACAATGTATGACAGTCTGAAAATTATCTGATTAAATAACAGATTTACCACCCCTGGGGTGGGTTATAAATATATTAAAGTTGCATAACACTGCACTGTTTTCTGTTTGGGTAAAGCATAATGCAGTAATATCAGTAATGCAGTAATATAGTATTTGTGGCCTTGATTTTATCTTGCCTTTAAGACTACTTTCTTAGCACCAGAGCCGATATGTTTTGTTTTCTTATATTTTGGATATGCATGCCACTGGCATAAAATCAGATTTTAATATGATCACTCCTATGGTCCGATTAGGAGATTTTGAAGGGACCTAAAGAAAAACTAAGTTCTTATGGGCGAAATATCATGTTACCAATTTATATTTGTATCAGATGCACCCAATAGAAGTTTGTGTGATCAGGAGCCATGAACCTCTTCCGTTCACGAACAAAATTTAGTGTGGAAATCATTTATTTTAAAACTACTTTTTGGAAAACTTTTTTTGTATTTTAGCATGCATGAACAATTCAGTAAAGGTCCACAAAAAAAACTTTTCACTTCTGTTGCTATGAGTAACAATGAAACAAAAAGGATCTCTTCACTCAAAGAAATGTCCTTCTGATGTATAAATTCTGCTTGCCCTTACGAATGCACTTTACCTGAAAACAAAAAAGCCTGCAGGATGTGTTCTTTGAAGCAGACAAAGCTGCTTTGCTGACCTGACATTGCATCCTCACACAGTTACATGTTTTTTTTTTTTTTATCACATCACATTAGAGAGTTCACAGCTTCACACCAAACATTTTACAGTCCTATCTTTTTTTTGTGAAAGGAGGATTATAAAAACAAACTAAGATGCAGCTGCAATGATGGGATATTTGTTGTAAGCAAATGAAACCTGAGGAGCTGCTATGTGGCATACAACCCAGAGAAACTTTTAGCAGGGGCTTTCTTCTCATACATGGGCAGGAGGGGTCCTCTAATTGACACTCCAGCACGTTGATGCTGCACAGCAGATCAATAGGAAGGTAGAAGTGCTGCTACCCAAAGGAAAATGAATGGAGAGAGCAGGGCTTAGCTGCGCACAAGGACTAGAGAGCTTATTGGAGACTGCCACTTTGTTTCTAATGAAAAAATAAAATGCCTGAATTATCCTTTAAAAGATCCATCAATAATCTGGACCAAACATTAAAGTAGTCAAAGAGTAATGCTTTTTTCAGAAGTAAAAAAATTGGAAGACCAGAATGCAATTATTGCAAACACAGCCAGTAATCTGTCACTGAGTGGCTTTTTAGCACACGGCTCTTTAATTCTAAACTTAATCATTTAAAATAAAGCATTGATCTTTATTTAAATATAAATGTATTATACTCCATAGTGATAGAGTTCTTAGCAATGGTGCCTTGCATCAGGAAGGGCCTGGGTGAAAATTATGGAGGCTTAAAGGGTACAAAATCTAATGAAAAGCTATGGCATTGAAAAATAATTCAACGTAACCATGAAATGTAACCATGAAATAATGACATCTAAAAGGAAATAATTAAGTATACTAGTGTACTATTAAATGCACCATAATTAACTATACTATTTATTCATTTATTCAATACATTATTATATAATTAAATGTACTATAAAAGAATAAAATGTAAAATGACATAAATGTACATTTAAGTAATTAAAGAATTTCATTATCTCACTCTGAATGTAGGATCATGAAACTATTCAAGCTGTAAACTTCACCTATTAAACAACTTAGTGGGCAGGACTAGGGCTGCCTCTAAAAAGACCCTGACATCTGATTTGCTGCTTCTCACCAAATTAGAAAAGACAACTTCTACCTGTTTTTAAGTTCTTTGTTTTTTTTTTTGTTTTTTTTTAATTAACTCCAAAGTGAAAAAAATAATGTTAAAGAAGGTGAAAATAACTTTAAAAATGTGTTGCAATTCACTTGCCACCCAGTAGGCAGGCAACCCCAGCTTCTATGTCCCTAACTTGGTCTTAAATATATTTAATGAGTTTATGCACGTTCTCTCATAAACATCTGAATTAATAAAGCATTTCAATATCCTAAAGCTCTGTTAGATTCAGGGTCTGTTTCTAGCCCCCTTTCTGCTATAGGGCCTGTAAAGCAGAACTCATCAAACCATCTAAAGGACATTTTCAAATCCTATTTTGATTTAAACAGGCATGGTATAAATGTTATTGTTGAGTCCAGAATGCACCTAATCAAAACCATTTTCCATAGTGATTACAGAAACAACCCTTTTCGTACACAAGTGTTGTTTTCACTGAAACAATAGGTACCCTGTATATCAATGCAAAAATAACAACCATTTTATTATCAATTTCAGCAAATTTGCACAGTTCTTTTTTCTGAACCACCATTTCTTTCGTGATAAGGATTATATAAAAGATAAGATTCAAGAAAAACAAAAAACATCTTTAGAAGTATGGCTGGAAATATTCAGCTATAATATGGTGATACAGTGTAGCGGTTTTTACCCATGCTTATTATAAAGTGGAAATAACATGTTGGACAGCATTTCATTAAAGTTCAACACATGCCACAACCTGTAGAGAAGCAATGTGGGCAAAAGCAACATTAGCTCCCCATTTAAAAGGGATTTATATATCAGAAGGTGCTGAGGTGATTTGAACATTAAAAGCCTTGCTTTATTGCTTTTAAATTAGTATGGTGCACACACCTTAATTAGTTTTCCTCTCTTTGCTTATTTACTAATTAGAGGTAAAAATGCCTCCTGTTGCTTAGAAAGTATTTCCCTTTTGGCTCGTATTGTATAAACACAATAAAATGTTTTTATTCAGAATAAAAAAGGGGAAATGTATCCTTCAATGCTGTTTGAAGAAATGCAATGCATACAATGATATAAAAATACTAAATGTTAAATTCTTACAGTAATAGATAAGATAATTTTATCTCTAACAGGTAATGTAATCGACTACAGATATTACTCTACCCACCCTTGACCATATGTGAGTCTGTTTCCCTTCTTTTGTTAAATTATTCATGCACAATGATTAAACACCTTTCTTTGTTTAGCTTCACTAGTCACTAAGGCCTGTTTTTTACAAGAATCAGGAAGACACTTGGACAGCATGAAATATGGTACAATTTTCCAAAACAGTATCCAGTTTTCACATTTAAAGAAATTACAATACAGATGAAAAACAAACTTAATGATATATATCCTTCTGGAAGGAAGGGCTAGCTGTTGTTCACTTCTGTGAACAACAGCTATAATAATCAACTAATATCCACAGTTTAATACATGTTAGTTAGGGTTTCAGTACATTTCTGGTTTACTTTTATAAACAGAATCAGAAGTTCCATTTTGACTTAATGCAATTAGCTTTTTCTTGGATCATAAATTGTAATATTGTAATCAGATTCCATGAAAATAATTTGATCAGGGTATTGCAATGATGGATTTGATGGGAAATTATTAAAAATCCTGCTTTGGTTTCATATTCCATAGGATTTGTCTTTTTGAAAAGCCAAAAAGGTCTACATTTGACATTTCCATGTTGATTATTTTTCAAGTTATATTCTAAGTTTAAGTGCTTAAACAACATAATGCATGTTAAATCAAAGTTAAACACTGAGAACATCAGTGTCTTTAAAAAAGTATTCAGAATGCAGGTTGGACTTTAGTTCAGTTCAATCAATATAATCCTGTCTGAAGTTTCAATTTACAGTGATACAGCCATGTCATAGATTCCTGTGATTCTTTTTAGTCTTTCTAACAAATTCCTCCATAATTTGGCACCCTGCATTATAACCTTAAATCCCACCACATCGCCCTGGTCCTCCAACTGGCTTCTGGTCAAAATTCTTCTGTCCTCATTCAAAGTCATCCATAACCTCACCCCCTCTTATCTGCCAGATCTTCATGACATTGCTACCTCCTCCTGTTCCCTTAGGTCATATTCCTCCATCCACCTCATCATGCCTTCCAGCCATGTCAGCACCATGGGGAGTAGATCTGCTCCCCAAATATGGAACTCTCTCCTGCAGACATCTGTGATATTGACTCTCTTTCTCTGTTTAATACAAAACTCACTTTTTAAAGAAATGTTAATTTCTTTAATGTTACATTTTTTTATTGTTTTAGCACTGTTTTATACTATGTCAATTATTTTTTTGGCATCATAGATTGACCTGAAAGACACTTTTAAATTAAATGTTTGTTTTTTTTTAACTAATAATCATTTTTTTACAACAGTAAAGCCATCCAAAAAGGGTCCAGTTGTAATTTATTGTTTTAAATAAGACTGTTCTGATATCTAAGAATAAAAAAAAATATCTTGTACATCACTTTTTTTAAATAGTCAACCCAGTGTGTAAGTTGTCCCTGCACACAGCTGTTGAGATAAATCCTCTCCTGAGACTAGTTCTCTGCAATTACTTCTCCACATCAACATTCTGAGTGTGTAAAGCAAAATCTGCAGTAAGTTGAGATACTGAGGGGATATCTTAAAAGACTCCTTATGCTGGAAAATCTCAAATTTGGCTAAATTTGATCTATTCTGTGAAGAGTAGTGGGTCAAAATGTTAGTTCCAGCCAATGCATGATGGCAGTTGTTGCTGCCAGTGGTGGTAGGTGATTACATTTTCTAGTTGAAATTGCTGACTTACATACAACCACTTTGGTTTGGATATATTTATTTCCTGTAGTTAACATAATTATGCATTTTAAATTAATTAGATTATCTTTAATTTTTACACTTTTAGAAACATTTAGCTGTTAGATAGGGGGACTCCAAAAATAAGTGGTTACATTTGCAACATGCAGCTCTCTTCTGTTCCCAGTATTTTGCTCAGATTTTCATTCAATGTCAAAAATCAACTGTTCTATTAACAAATAGACTGATTGTTCCAAAACCAGCCTTTTAAAGTCTCATACTAAATAGCGCTTGCATGTTACATAGAGATTTTAGGGATTTTTTTATTTTGTAGTATAGTAGCATAAGGAGAAAGCCAAAGTTAATATCTGCAATAAAAAGACTGTGTTGATCAGTAACTAATAGATCTAGTCTTATATTTTACCTCTGATTGGAGAGTAAGGGGTGCTTATGGCTATAACATTACAGCTAGACAGAAATGTCAGTGTTAGAGTGAGGTCTAGAGGGAAAAAACACCTGTAGAGAAAAAGATTCTTGCGTGTTCTGTGTTAAACTCAAGAGATAACAGAGTAAAAAACTTTAACACCCTCAGGCTGGTGTGACATTAATTTCCAATCACAGATAATGGCTATCAGCTTCGTTTCTTATACCCGGTTTTCCTTTTTTAAACATGCTCCAATAAGGAAGGTATTTGATCTGTTAGACAGTCCCTCCACATAAAAAGACAAGTCACATGTTTTTAATTCACTACAAAGAAACAGACCTCTGAGATATTTTCTGAATCATAAAATCCGGTTATCCAAACAAAATGTAAATGTCAACAAAACAAAATATAAATGAACTTTCAAAGCAAACTAGATTTGTTTTCACTATACAAAACTGTCAGTGCTTAATTTATGTTATAATTTATGTTGTAATAATGTTATTTACATTACTTGTAGGAAAATGGAATGTTAGTATGAAACCATACTTTCTGCATAATACCCATAAAGGAAGGGTGTTGCTTTTTAAAACCAATTTAAGTCAAAAAATCTGTTAACATTCAAATGTAAAAAGCATGCAGCATCAGTTGTCATGATAATTTAACCATAATAGTGGTCATATTTTAAATAACAGTTATAGCTATTTAAGCTCAATAGCTTTTAAATGATAAAAACAAAGAAACATTTACCACAGTAATAACCCTTCAGAAAAAAAAAAAATATTTGGTAAAGTCTAAGATTTGCAGTGGAAATTATAAATGTAGATTGTAATTAGGTTGAACTAGCATTTTGTTGTTTCTTTGAAAAAAAATTTTCTTATTTTTTATGTTAAATGGATTACACAGAAAAATACCTTTCTTTTCACCCAATGCCAAATTGAGGGAAGTTTTGTTATTTTGTCTTTTTGTTGTTTTTTTAGGTGTTTTTTTTTTTTCCTTTTTGTCATGTTAAAGTACAAACTATTATATATTTCTCTGGGACTTTTTGTCCCAGTCAGCTACAAAGTGATACAAAATTATGAAGTAGAAAGAAAAGGAAAAATTGCAGAACATGTATGTGTTCAGCCCCCTGATTTTCAAAAGTCTTTTTGAAAATGTCTCTACCAATTGTTCCTATTTCAAGTCTCACTGCTTTTGTTGTTTTTGTTTCTTTTTTTTATTCTTTAGACTGACTGTGAATATCGATTTTAAGCCAGGCCTAAGAAAAAAAACAACGTCTTTTATATTTAAATACTGGTCTTTATAGAATCTAATTATAAAGTAGGCCTGTAGCTACACTGTAAGCAATTGCTGTAAATTTACAGCAAATTTTCAACACTAAAATACTGTTTTCATGTTTAACAGTTCAGTACTGTAGTAAGCAATGCATTGTGGGCTTCTTAACTTGGAGCAACAGGACAGAGGCCGTAAACGGTATGCGGCTGTTTTAAATAACTGGATACTACAGTATTTTCCGGAAATTTTCCAGAAGACGACTGCAGAGCACACAACATGCTACCATCTGTCTTCATCACAAAGATTCCGGTGTTGCATCTAAAAAATTTAACGGTACGTAAATCAAAATCTTTTTTTCTTTGCCTCTGGGTTTGCTATTTTATTTATATTGCCAACAATGTTACAATGTTACGCTATATGTAAGCTATCAGTGATGCTTAAATTTGAATAGGGTAGTCAATATTCTACTATATTCTACTCTGCTACTCTACTATTTTGTTGTTGTTGTTGTTAAATCTTGGTTAACTATAATATACAGTAGCCGGACGACAGCTTACACACACGCATGCACCACTTTACTCCACTCTGATCTTAGACTAGTTTGATGATTTTAGGTGCTTCATTGGTATACAGTAAATCCAGAGAGAGGGACAAAGCCCAAAAGGGGGAAGGTTGTCTCCAAGAAGAAAGGTGTGATTCCCAGAAGAAGTCTTCCACAGTCAACACACACGTCTCCATGCTCCTGAAGAAACTCCTTGACTTTGAATGGGACTTCATATAGATCAGTGTGTTCTCCTTAATTCTGCTGTCTGTCCATGCGTTGTTTCGACAATCTGGCATTGCCACATTAAACCACAACAGTTTATTAGTTTTATAAGCATTAGCTTGGAGAATATATTGTACATTCCTGATTGTATAATTGTTTGTTATTGTTTGACAGCGGATCCTCTGGAATAATTCTGCAGAGGAACAGCGGCTAACAAACTGAACATCTCTCCTGGATCCACAAGATTTGAATCAGGGTGGTTCACACCCACCCAGATTCCCGGGACTATTACTACTACTATCTCACAGGACTACTTTAAGAAGTAAAGTAAATTTTCTTCCCTAAATGTTCTCTTTTATTCATATGACTGTAATGATGTATACATCCACATGTTCTAACTGTACTGTAATAGTTTTGAAATGGCCTTGATGCAAAATGTTCTTACGTTTGTTTTCCAAATGTTGTCAATTCTGCATACAGTATTCTGCATTTTCACAGAAATCAGAAAATACATTGCAGATTGCATAATATACATGTTTTAAGTGGAGTTTAGAGGAAAATTTTAATCTACCTGGCTCTACTATTTTAAGAGGGAAAAACACATGCTGGTTTGCTGAATGTTTTTACTCATAATCAAAAAGGTCTTAATGTTCCTACTTTGAAGTAGTCTTAATAATGTTTAAACTCTTATTTCCTCTGTATTTGTTGTGTTGGTCTTTTTCTTATGTGTGTTAAAGACAATGTTAAATAATATTGACATTGGCTCAAAGTCATTTAGTCAGCTGTCTCTGTTTGCTACTCGAAATATCTTCTCAGCATCACCCAACACGTTATTTTTTTTCTCAATTTTTTTTAAAGTAGCAATATTCAGTATTATATTGCCTTTTGTAATAAATTATTTTAATTCTTTTTGATCTTATTGCTTATTTTGCACAACTGTGCAACTGTCTGTAGAATAATGAAGTTCTTATATTGATTGCATGTATTCAAGGTTGATATTTTAGGAAACTGCTAAACTGAATTATTGTAATGTGTATCTACTGTGCCTCTCTACAGTAAACTTAAACAGAATATTATTGTAATTTCCAAATAATAGAAATATGATGCATTTATTTTTTACTGTATTAGACAGTGAAATCATTGAACCGTGAGAAAACAGACTACTACTGTAAAGTCAATTTACGGTATAAAAACCCAAAATTTACAGTATATCGCTGGTGTCCTAGCTGCCAGCTTCTTACCGTAACTCATAGAAATACAGAAATATACCATATTTCTGGTTTACGGTCTACTACTGTAATATAAATTTACAGATGAATACCGTAAAAATAACGGTATATTGCTGGCGTCTCTGCTGCCAGCTCTTTACTGTTATTTTACAGGACAATTATTTACAGTGTAGGATTGTTTTTTCAGCTTAAACGTAAACTTCAGTCCAGTTTTAATTGATTTGCATCCTTCTCTAACATGATCTTTTCCTCCATTTTTTTTTTTAACCCAATGCTGCTCCAACCTTTATTTAACACTGGCCAGGTCTTTGGCCTGCTGAAGACTCGATACCATCCGGCAAACCATGATGCTTCCAGACACCACGAAAATTCCTTGATTACAGCTTGATCAGATATGTAAGATTTTGGAGAGTTTACCGCAAATTAATATGAATTTTAATTTACATTTTCACCGATTAATTCCGTCAATGTATACTAACTGTGTTTTTCTAATTTCATAGATCATATTCAGACTACTTAAAACAAAAATAAATAAAAAGTAATCAAATTTTGTTTCCATTGAAATTGAAAGTTTTTTTAATCTGTTAGCTATTAGAGTAGATGGGAGATGGATGTCTGAAAATGTAAAATCTCAAGTGCATTAATAAAAATAAACCACCAAAAAAAAACAGTCAGCAGCTGTGATTTACTTGGGACCCTTGCATGGTGTATGGTAAATCTTTTCAAGACATGATATTATGCAACTGCCGACTTAGGCCATTTAATTTCAATTCAGCAAAAACCCTGTGGAACCAAGAGACTAATTTATCTCATGAAATATCAACTTTATGGGAGCCATACTAGAGAGCTTTTCCTTTTTTTTTTTATTGCCGGGTACAGAAATGTGAGGACTTGCATAACTCAATAATATAAAACCAAAGCTGTGCTTTTGTAGCACAGCAGATGTAATGTGTTGTTTTGAAGATAGTGTAAGTGATTTGGAAGACAAGGTTGAACACAGGGAAGTGGAGAAGAAATGAGCCATCCCTAAAATTTCTGTTTACTTGCACAGGATGCTTTTCGAAGTAAGCTAATGGAGGGCTAAGATCACTGAGCTGCATCTCGCAGGAGATAAATGGACTGAAATGCGAGAACCAGCTCTGATTCTCCTGCCCTAGAGGAGAGGAGGCAGAAACTCATGCTGCTTAGAAAGGATGTAGATGCTATGAGGGAAAAGCATCAGGGAGTCAGAAGAGCATATTAAAAACTGTTGACTTCCCCTTCGCTTACTGGCTGATTCAATGACCATCGTCTTGCAATAACAACGTGAAATAGAACCTCCCACAATTCCCACTTCACCCCTGATCTTTACAGATCTTATACTTTATTCACAGTCTCCCATATGATTAAATTTTAAGGGAAAAGTGCACCCCTCTATTTGGTATTCATCACCGCTGGCAGATTCCTTTCCTGTAAAGCTTTCTATTCCTCCCCATCATTACATGCACACCCTGGGGCCTTGGATTGAATATGACTCACAGGGCAAGTTTAAATGTTGAATTCACAGGTTAAAACATATCTTGGTCCCCTAAGCCTCTGACACAGAAGGAAGCTCTTGCTAAATATGTGAGTCTGGTTAATGACCCTAATGAAAATATGGCAGAAAAGAGTTGAAGTGTCTAAAGCCTCCTGTTGACTCTTAGCATTGCTTGGTTAAGATGCCTAACACACTTCATCTTTTTTTTTATCCCTTTTAGTTAGAATGCCAATGCTTAAAGTAGAAAATTCAGCGGACTCAAATGAGAAGAGTCTATATCATAGACTCTCTAGTCATGTTTAGCATGTCTTTGCAACTGTTAGTTGGTGATGGGTGAGGAGACAGGGCGTGGGTAGGGGGTTGGGGGATGGCACAATCAATACAGAGAGCAGCTACTTCTCAGACACATTGATTGATTTACTGTATCTGTTGAGCCGGACCTGCCTGTCTGTCAGGATTATGGAATTATGTCTTATCAAACCTGCACCCCTAACACACCTGTTTCCAACAGCATTCCCATGAAGCTGCAACACATAAAAAACCAGGGGACATTAGAAAGAACGATGGGGTTCAAAGCTGCAGTTCATGTTTGTTAGATGGTTCAGGAAAACGGGAACAATATGATAGTCAGAGATACAAACATCAAGGGCCTATGTGACAGCCAAAGCTGTAATCATATGACCTAAAGTCTGTCTATTGTTCTAACTCATATTTCTTAAATGAAGTGAACAAAATATTTAACTGAATGAGATTTAAAGAGCAAAACTTCTAGCTTTCGATGAATGTACCAAATGTTTGGATCTGCAGGGATGTGGGCATTGTTCAAGTCTTTCATAATGAAGAAGTAACTAAACTAAAATGCAAAGTTTGACCAAAGTAACACAATCCTAAATACAAGCAATGGGAGGAAAGCTTTGTTATTATGACTTCCATCACATGAGAGAGTCAGAGTAGAGCTGCTGCTGACCAGCTTTAAATGAGTCGGCTAAGGCAGTGTGGATAGCCAAACACTGGGATCTCTCTTGAGAGGATGTGGAAAGTGATGTTGGGGTAATTTCCCAAATTTCAAATTAAAAAAAGAAAACAGATTCCTGAATAGACCAAAGCTCTACTTACTGATTACAACCTTGACTTTAAGTAGGTTTCTTTATTCCTTGCCCAAATCAGATCCAAGATGTATCAATCCAAATAATGTTGTAAAGTAAATACTATTTCTTTCCTCAGTTTCCAGACAGAAAAAAATATACATTTGCATACTCTATGGAGCCCACTTTTAGATATTCTGCCAATACTATGCTGCTTGCTTGTTTTCTCTCTGTAATTATCTTATTTTCTTCCCTAGCATACATTTAAAGCTAAATTGGCACAAAGCCAGAAGAAAGCAAGAGAAATGTGCAAAAACACTTTGCTCTAATGTTGTGGCTGTGATTATAGGCTTGTGTGAAACAGCCCTCTGCATTATTAAAAAATCTTGGATATAAAATCCACACCTAGGTTGCCAAACACAGTAAGTATTAACTGAAAAAATAAGAACGTTAAGAATATTTGTTTTTCTCAACTCAAAGCCTACTTTCAAAATGATTCCTTCTCAATATCAAAATATCTAAATATCACACTTAAGCATTCAGAAACAGCATACATTTAGTTCATGTTTTCATAAATGTTCAAATGCTATAAAACTATTGCAAAACTAGGATTGGGGTTTGTGAAATGTAATCCAGTAAGAGAAGTGATTAATAATACAGGTTAACCCTTAGCCTGAATCTCCTCTGTGACATTTATCTCATTATTTTGGGGTGAAAAGTTTGGGACAAATAAAAAAAAACCTTGGAGAAAATGTCAAGTTAACCCTTGGGAATAGATTTTCTGACATTGTGTAAATGGAGACAGAACAATTAATCAGTCGGTTGATTAGTTGGCATTTTGAGATAATCAGCACTGGCTGCAGTTTACCTCACTGGGCTGTGGAGAAAAGCAAATCTGCTGTCTGAATGCTGGTTATTTTTGTTATTTTTATTGTATGCTTTGGCTGCTGTGGAACAAAATCTCCGCTTACCTGTGTCTATTCATAACTTGGTTAATTATTTTTTGGCAAATTAAATATATTTTAAACCAAGAGCAGCTTTGTATTTTAATCACATCCAAAAACGCCCTGGCAGTAGAAATGTGTATATACAAATCAGTTATTATTAACAACATTGAAATAAAAGATAGCAAATTTATGTATAATTACATAATAGCTCCAGAACAAGTAAACATAACATTTCCTTTAGAACATAAAGTTAATCAACACCTATATACCATAAAAGACTTTCTCTGTGTTATTCAAATCATCAAGCTAAGCATTCAAGCTAATTCACACATTCAGTGTTCTGTTGATAAAAATCAAAGTAAAGACAAAACATGACACCACCAATGATCCTCCAGCACTCAGAGTGGTAAACTGGCACATCCGATGATGAGCTCCATCAATGGACTTTCTGGGCATTGAAAACTTTCTCTTACATTCCCCTTTAAATGCACCACAACAGCCAAATGGTACAGTTGAAGCAATAAAACCTTCACTGGGGGAACAATCAACAAGATATACCTTGTACCAATCAGTTCAAAACGAGGAAAAAGAAAGATGGAGGATGCATTTGGATCATCAAGTGTTATTTTCTTCAATCAATCTTGAATTGTCTAAAGTAGTTTTTAACTTTTTTCATTTCACGACCATCACACGTTTCTTCCAAAAAAACAGGGCTTTATTGATATGTTTCATGTTTATTTTTCTCCACTTTTGCACCATTTCTACTGCCTAGAATAACAGAAGTCCAACCATTACGTTGGAGCAGCCTTCTGTCCAAACATTAGGCACCGACGCCAAGACAAGTAAATGATTGTTTAAAAAAAGTGCATTATAAGGTTTAAACTACTTTGTGTGGATTTTGTTTTAACAATGTATTTAGATCTTGCAGAAATATGATGGATTCATATTTCTATGTTCTTCTGCCTCAAAGGAACATAATGCTCTTTGGCTACATCCCTTGTCAAACTGGCGGGTTAACATGAGTCTTTCAAACATGGGTCGACCCTCTAACAATCAATATATGATTACCTTATCATTTGGCAAAACAGCCAGGTTTGACGCCCTGCTGGGTTAGCCTTTTCATGATATCATCGGAGCGACAAAAATCAGGAAAGTAAACAATGAAGAACAACATGGAAAGTAGCAACGGCATAGTAAATGTGCTTTATTCTTTCATTATTTTGTCCTTTTGAGACTCTCTTTACAGTGCTGGACTATTTTAACAGAATGTTAGCGGATTTGTTTTGGCTTGTTTTATCTGATGTGACTAGCACAATGTTTTGATGTACATATGTTGAGCTCAAGGATATCACTCAAATTAGCGGGTCAATGCAGGACTGTTGTTGCAACTGTATGCCGATCAGTCTGAAGCCATTTTAAGGCGGTTTTAACCCAAGTGGCTTGCCAAGTAATTTGACACAGGTTGACTCGTCTAAGTGAGCTGATCCCACTACCACTAAAAGCTGATTGTTCCCACTGCCGCTAAAAACGGAATCTTTGTGGGTTTATACTGGGTGTTTTTTTTTTTTTTTTTTTTGGCCAGTGGGAATTATTTAGTTATTATTTAGTTTGGGTTTTTTTTCTGATGTTTTCATTACTGTGATCAAATTACATAGCTATATTAATATTTTTATATGCATACTGTGTGTATGTATCTGTGTATTCATGTTGCTTTCCCATAAGCAGATTTTGTGCTGGATCAACTATATTGTATAAATTAAATCACAAACATGACTTCTATTAGAATGGCAAAAGTGAGATTCAAACATCTAATTCATACATTATTATAGATGGAATTTGTTTTTGTTTTTTTAATTATGAGATTTATACGCAAATGCAATTAGATGTTTAGTAATTTTCATTTCTTTTTTGCATAAAATGTCCACCACCCCTGATAAGTAGCACATAGAGTTGTGTAATAACCAATTTAATCTGCGTGTAAATATTTAAAAGCATAAACCATTGGTAATCACATAGCATATCAAAATACTCTTTCATACAATTGTGTGTTTACCAATCCACATTCGCCCTTTTTGAGTTATAACCATGGGCTTATTTTTTCAACAGTTGTTCTGTATTGAATGTCCAGTGACCTGTGCTTTATTCTTTTTAAATCAATGATTTTGCCTAAATCAGGTCCACCACTGAGTCGGTTCTAAATATGGTGAAGATCTCAGTATGGTGTATAGACTGAGCCCCTGCAGGGCATCAATATATCCAACACCTGCATGTCATCATGCATGTATCGAATCATTTCTAAAACATGGTTGATTACATTTTATTTTCTGCTGCTTAAAAACACCTGCTTCTTTACCTCAAATGCAGCTTTTTGGCAATTTTCTTAAAATTATGAAGTGTGGATTTTCTTTTGACTTTCTCCCAGGCAGAGCTCCTTCTATCTGTCAAACTCCTAAGCAGATCAAAGCCAAACCTCCACAGTAAAAAGGAGCAGTCTGCAGCCCACAGCTCCTTTGAGATCTACAGCAGATGTTGGCAGTGTGAAGACTTCTTCCAAAGCTGCAGGTGGTGGGAGCTGTTTGTCGTGAAATGTACGGTCAGTGTGTGGGCTGGAGAAGCTTTTTTCCTCACTCATTTTACCTGCCTCTACACGCTACAAAATCAGAGCTGGTAAAAATGTCTCTGCAGAGCCTATAGAGACATACAATTATATCAGTCTCTGACAGAGGGTCTTTTAATTCTTTCGTGAAATGTGATCATAACCTACTTAAATAGGGGCTTGATTCAAGCTCTGTACAAAATACCTTGTAAATGTCATGCACTGCTTAACTGAATGTATCTACAGTATCACAGGCAAACTAAATGTGTTAGCCAACAGTTTGTGCAGCCCTATTTTAGAATAATCCAAATGAGTAAAAAAAAAACTCTGAATTGTAAAGATCATATAACATAGTTAGATTTTTAAAAACACATTTTGAAAAATGTAGAGTGTATTTGTATTCCCATATAGTTTGATTTACCTAAATAAAACCATCTGCCACCAATTGACTTCAGAAATCACATAGTTAGTTTATAAGCTTCAATAGGCATATAATCTGTACAGTGATACAACCTGTTCTGTTTTAAAGACAATGTTTGAGCCATGAATATTTGTTCTTTGACCGCAAGAGATATCTAACTTTGTTTATTCTGCCTAAAGCAGAGCTTTAAAAGCAATGACACCAAGCCAGAGGGGCTCCAGGGTGGCATCATGAAACTGAAACTGCTTCACGTTGAAAGCAAGTGTCTTTCTTCCAGGTTGGTAAATCACAACAAAAAGCAACCAATGTTTTATTGTGAATGTATGTTAATTATTATTCTGCAAATTTGATCATACATTTCCTAATAGATTAATTTGTAATGCTTAAAAAAGCATGATATAGGACCTTTAATAATAAAGAAACACTACACATAAATTTGCTGAATTTAGCTTAAATAGAACCACATATCCAAACTCCCTAACAAAGAAGTGACAATGCTAACTTGTTTTATCTGCACAGACTCTCACATCCTTAGAATTATGTAGTTGCTATGCGATGCCAGAGAAGACAGCACAATTGAATATCACGTAAGATGATCTGAATTAAAAAAGAAGGAACATTGTTAAAGAAGAAAGATGTCTCTTCCAGAGAAGAGTTCTTCCTCTCTTCCTGCATTCATGTCACAACTCCAGCATCGGTTTACACTGCCATTCCTTCACAAGCTGCCCTGAGCACCGTAACAAGTCTTCAGGGGCAGAGGAGAAGGATGTCAGTGACAATTTCATAGAGCATGAAGCTCGACTGCTAATGAGATTTTTTTTCTGAGATTTTGATGCAAATAAAGCAAGTTCCTCCTTTAGGAAAAATCATTTCTAAAGAGAAAAGGCTAACTACTGGCACTAAATAAAATTTCACTTGTTTCCCCAAGCTAAATATGGAGACAATATGTTTATATATTTATTTATGTTTTTTTAGATTCAAATTTTATTTGATAATATTATACGTAGTTTCTCTCAATGCATTCTTACTGGGTTTCTGAGCATTAATCTGATGTTTACAGACTCTTGCCACAGCAGGATGTGGACATCTCTATTGCCCTCTAAAGTGAGAGCTAATTAAATGAGTTAACAATGAATAAACCATAAAAATCAGTTTATGCTTTCACAGTCATGGATATGCACATAAATCTGTTTTGGAAAATCGTTAGCTCTTGTTGGCAATAATTAAACTGAAAATCTGTTTGATTTTTAAAAGCTCATACTGCTTCATTTTGCTATGATGAAACTAAATATTGAAGTAAAAATCATCAGTTCCAGCTTCTAAATGAGCTCAGAACAATGAACAGCAAATGGATGAGAAAATTGCCTCTAATACAGAAATGCAGTCCAGGGATGGTGCATAAATTGATGAACAGCTGTAATTTAATCAGAAGAAATCTGAACGACCTTTTAGCTAATCAACAGGGGTGGTAAAATGTTTATACGATATGGTAAAGGCATGCAGGAAAAGAGGTTTGAAATTAGAGATGAATATCCTGAATAATACCTTAAAGAAAACAGGTGAAAACAGTGAATAATTTGCAACAAATGAGGAAGCTTTTACTTCTTTACAAATATATTTTTATGACTGCAGTGCCTGAATAATGGCATGCAAGCCTTAACTTTTGTCTGGATTAAAACTAGGCTGCATGCTGAGGACTTTAAAACAGCTTTTCCATGTTGTGTCAGATATTTATTTATCTAATAAGCACCAGAGAGACGTACAGTCAAGTTCAAAATGTTTCATTTACCTGGTTAATGTAGATTTCAAATTATTTTTATTCAGTCAAGAAGTTGTGTTCTTGCATAAAATGAGACAAACATCTCTTAAATGACAGTAATCCAATGTAAAAGAAGTATGTACGTTTGAATATTCCTTCCATCCATCTGTGGTCTACACCTGCCAGTCTTTGCAAACCTGTGAGACGTGTATTTATATTAGACGTGAATAGTAACTATGTCTGTTTTAAAAAGTATTGGTTCAGTGCAATTATCTACAAACCATCTTGAAAGCCTTTTGCAAACATACGTTCAAGAAGCCATTTGTCGTCTTTAACAGTGAAAATGACTCATTGTGCAGTGAGTATTAAATGCTCATCAGCTGAAAAAATGGAACATGTATTTACATTTCTACCACTGTAGCATCATTATCAGAACTGTAACTTAAAGTCCCTACAGTCTAATGTGGCTTTAAAAAGTGTCGAGATCCTAATGTTCCTGGTTCAACTTCATTACAGGTTGATTTATACTCAGAAACCTGGTTGTCTGCATGTGTGTGACAGGGAATGCAAATGTGCCCCCGCCGCTGCCTCAGACACTCTGGTGCACCTCCCCTAAATTGTAGTTGACCGCAGACAGGAGGCCTCTCACTGGTCAATTCTACATCCGCTCTACACTATGGGCCAGATCTATCAAAGGTTTGCGTGTATAAAAGCGTGAGCTATTTCACTGTGCACGCTAAAAAATGATCTATCAACAGCGTGGTAAAAGGATTTGGTCTTTAAAACGTGCTAAATAGCGCCTCTTATCCGTTTAGTGCTTTCTCTGCGATAAATATGCAATATGGGGTGTTTACACGCAAAAGTGCGTCTTGTGGGAGGAGATCATGTAAATATATTAATTTAGCACTCGCAAAGTGATTTATTAAACCTGAAAGCAATTTTGTTAACGGTATCTGACTCTATATTTAACATGTTTCAAAAGAAGGTGCAAATGGTCTGTATGCGTAATTGCGCACACATGGCAGCGGTTATTGTCGCAATAAGGAGACATCAAAATGAAGCAAGGAGACGCAGAGAACGCATTTTTTCACTCCGTGTGAATATTTTTGGAATGAACGAGGAAACGATCATCAAAACATATCGTTTATCCTGCATTGCCATTTTGGAGCTGTTGGGGGAACTCCGAATGGATTTGGAGCCAGCCACAAGGAGGACCCACGCAATACCAGATTTCACAAAACTCCTTGCAACATTGCACTTTTTTACATCTGGGTCATTCCAGCGTACGGTTGCAGCGAGAGCTGGGATCTCCCAATCTCATTTTTCAGAACTGCTGTCCGACGTTCTAAATGCCATGTCGCCCTGACGCCCTAACGGAGAACCTCGACCTCCCCCCTGCGCCTGTGGAGCAACATGCCAATGCTGCGGGGATGCGCACGCGCAGTAATCTCATCCACAGTCACTTCTTGTGAGCCATTTGGTATGTGCATTTTTCTACAGGCCAATACAAAACACCTGTTTTTTTTTTGTTTTTTTTACTGCAGTGAAGTAGAAATTCAGCCACATACCACCTTAGGGAATAAAGGTTGCCAAAGTTTTATATATATATATATATATATATATATATATATATATATATATATATATATATATATAAATTTCTTAATGCACTAGTTTGCACAAACTACAAACTACTTTGCCGCAAACCACAAAACGCGCAAAACCATCATTTAAAAAGGGCGTCTCCAACAGTTTTGCACCTGCCACCAGTTACGCAATCACTCTTGTTAAATCACCCGCAAACCATGGTTCAGCCCCTCGCGCAAAATTCCAGTTTGCAAGCGCAAATTACTGCACGCAAAATTGGATCTTGATAAATCCGGCCCTATGCATATTTCCTGTTTGGTACCTTACCAGCTTGTTTTGTTTGTATGACCGCCATTGTGTAAAACGACTTGTGAAATTGGACCAGCTAGAGGACGAGGTGCGCAAGAACGCTGGGACTCTTTTTTTACCTTGATCCCCGCTCTTTTTCCCCCTCATGCCCCTCCGTTGTCGCGCAAACTTGCCTCCACTTCCTCACCGCCTCGGCCGTATCTAGACCCACAGCTAGTTCATGATTGTCCCTCTTGCATTATGTAGTGGAATAAAATAGTGCAGCTTCAATATTGCCTTCAATATGGGCATAAATCAAAAATATCTGCGACAAGCTCTCTGCGACATACTGCTGCTTGAGTATAGCCAACCCTTAACTCCCAAGGTTTATGAAAGGGTTTAATATCTGCAATACTTGAAGTAGAAGGAAACAACAGATCAACCTGGTCTGGCTTTTGGCCTTAATTAGAGTCACTAAAAATCCACAAGTAGTTTTTTTGAGTAAATTAAACATTTAAAAAATATAAATTGCAAATTAACCAATCATACATACACAGACTGACCAATAAGCATTTAAAGGAAACCAGAGTCAGAATAGGCTGTGGTTCAACACGCTTCAAGTTTAAAGGAGAAACATCTAAATTGCACCGCAACACCAACTTTGATCTAATGAAGAAACTGTGACAGCAGCTTCAAATTGCTTTGGTGGGAGGGCAGCCCGCAAACCTCAGATACTGGAGCTCATCTAAAAAACTGTCAAAATGCCAGCGGAAGCATGCAAGCTGTCATTTCAATAAACAATTCACCAATGACATTTGAAAAGACAATATACTTCAACTTATTTTTTAAAATAAAAGAGATTTAATTTCCAATGTTTTCCTTTTTTTTTTTTGAGAGGTGCTTGTCAGACTTCCTATCCAAATTAAAATGTGGGTAATATTATAGATTTCTCTATAATTTCAAGCATCTAACTAAATCTGCCAGAAGTGTTAATAATGAACTAATATAGTCATGTCAAGATTTTTTATGCTAACAGATTCTTGCTACGCTAAATGTTGAAATTCAACAAAAATATTTCATTAAACATAGGCATGCATTATTTGTCTTCTAACAGACTTATTTTGTTCTTGACCTGCGACATGATTACTTTGTTTATAAATTGGCATTGTTTGGTAGTTTTGATTGTATGGTCTTTTTTCTAAGATGATATGAATCTGTGGGAAAACATTTCCCTTACTATTGGTTTGTAGATCCTTTACAGGTGCCGGTCATAAAATTAGAATATCATGAAAAAGTAGATTGATTTCAGTAATTCCATTTAAAAAGTGAAACTTGTATATTATATTCATACATTACATACAAACTCATATATTTCAGATGTTTATTTTGTTTAATTTTGATGATTACAAATGACAACAAATGAAAATCTCAAATTCATCATATCAGAAAATTAGAATATTACTGAAGACCAATAAAAACAAAGGATTTATAGAAATGTTGGCCAACTGAAAAGTATGAACATGAAAAGTATGAGCATGTACAGCACTCAGTATTTAGTTGGGCCTCCTTTGGCCTGTTTTACTGCAGCAATGCGGCGTGGCATGGAGTCGATCAGTCTGTGGCACTGCTCAGGTGTTATGATAGCCCAGGTTGCTCTAATAGTGGCTTTTAGCTCTTCTGAATTGTTGGGTCTGGTGTATTGCATCTTCTTCTTCACAATACCCCATAGATTTTCTATGGGGTTAAGGTCAGGAGAGTTTGCTGGCCAATTAAGAACAGGGATACCATGGTCCTTCAACCAGGTACTGGTAGCTTTGGCACTGTGTGCAGGTGCCAAGTCCTGTTGGAAAATGAAATCTGCATCTCCAAAAAGTTGGTCAGCTGCAGGAAGCATGAAGTGCTCTAAAACTTCCTGGTATGTGGCTGCGTTGACCCTGGACCTCAGAAAACACAATGGACCAACACCAGCAGATGACATGGCACCCCAAACCATCACTGACTGTGGAAACTTTACACTGGACTTCAAGCAACGTGGATGAAGTGCCTCTCTTCTTTTCCTCCAGACTCTGGGACCTTGATTTCCAAAGGAAATGCAAAATTTACTTTCATCAGAGAACATGACTTTGGACCACTCATCAGCAGTCCAGTCCTGTTTCTCTTTAGCCCAGGCAAGACGCTTCTGACGCTGTCTGTGGTTCAAGAGTGGCTTGACACAAGGAATGCGACAGCAGAAACCCATGTCTTTCATACGTCTGTGTGTGGTGGTTCTTGAAGCACTCACTCCAGCTGCAGTCCACTCTTTGTGAATCTCCCCCACATTTTTGAATGGGTTTTGTTTCACAATCCTCTCCAGGGTGCGGTTATCTCTCTTGCTTGTACACTTTTTTCGACCACATCTTTTCCTTCCCTTCGCCTCTCTATTAATGTGCTTGGACACTGAGCTCTGTGAACAGCCAGCCTCTTTAGCGATGACCTTTTGTTTCTTGCCCTCCTTGTGCAAGGTGTCGATGGTCGTCTTTTGGACAACTGTCAAGTCAGCAGTCTTCCCCATGATTGTGTAGCCTATAGAACTAGACTGAAAGACCATTTAAAGGCTTTTGCAGGTGGTTTGAGTTAATTAGCTGATTAGAGTGTGGCACCAGGGGCCATCAATTTTGAACCTTTTCACAATATTCTAATTTTCTGATATGATGAATTTGAGATTTTCATTTGTTGTCATTTGTAATCATCAAAATTAAACAAAATAAACATCTGAAATATATGAGTTTGTATGTAATGTATGAATATAATATACAAGTTTCACTTTTTAAATGGAATTACTGAAATCAATCTACTTTTTCATGATATTCTAATTTTATGACCAGCACCTGTATTTATCAAATTATTTTGATTGGTTTTTTTTTTTGTTTTTTTTATCACAATGTCCACAGCAACTATTGAAATAACCCCCATTAAAACTTGGAATAAGCTGGTTCTTAACATTTTATACGATGGGGGGTGAATACTCGATTCTGATCGGTCGTTGGGTGTCCATTAAAAAAGTGCAATAAAAAAGTTTAAGTTAATTAGCCTGATAGTTTTAAATCTTTGTGCTGGTTCCTGAAAAGGTTATATATTTGTATCATAACACCTTTGCAATGCATCACTATGGGAGATATTAAGGAGTCCATCCAACATCTTCCTGTTAAAAATGTATAATCTCATAACATTAAAAATAAAAACATTAACATATTAATTATTGAGTTTATAGTTATTCCTTTTGTAAATGTCCATAGTATGAGTGAAATAATGCCCTTTAAGTTTTCTTTTAAGAGAAAATAACTTTATATCATCTGTTTATTTCTGGTGGACGGTCTCAGGCATTATTTCTTACGTCTTTTACCCGTTTTAACTCAATAAAGGTTTGTAATCAATAATAAGAAAACAAAACAGTTTCCAGATAAGGCTTTATCCAACCACCAATGAGTAACTTAAAGGAGACATATGCAAAATACACCTTTTTCAACCTTTTAATACATGCTAATGTGTATTCGGAGCCTCTGGGAGTCTAGAAAATTGCAAGTGAATGACTTCAGGTGCAGCAGAGATATCTTTGGAGAATGTTTAGGGTGAGATTTTACATTCCGTTTGAATTTTTGCCATCCCTGTGACGTTTCCTTATCTATGACGTCACTGTCCCTACAGAGGAAATTTTAAAAGAGGGTTCAAAAAGGGGTTATCTGGAGGTATAATAATGAGGATTTCAGATACAAAAATTCCCTTTCCACTTTATTTAGAACTCAAATGTATGATTAACATATATATAGGAAGGATTAAAAGCACAATATGTCCCCTTTAAAAAATTTTACCAACATTGTTCATTTCTAGAATAATTGACATATAATTCCAATTTTCTCAAGGATTTATAAAAGTATGTAAACAACTCTACAGCGGGTATATAAGATGATTTAAAGGATTTATTCTGCTCTGTTCTTTTCCATCACTCAAGCGTGGCATTACATACAGCAGTTGTTTCCCTCACAGCTCTTCTTATTCATGGTGCACCTTCGTTGCTTATAAAATACCCAACAGGATTAAAAGGGTGTGGCAACTAAAGGGGTGAGTGCAGAGGCAGTACTTGTATGTTAAACAAGGAATGAGGGCAGCATAATCATCCTGCTGCAGTTCCATGAGCTGGTGGAGATCCTGAGGAAACAAAATAAATTCCACTGCCTGATGGCACGAAATGCTGAAATTAATTTTCATAGCATAAAAAGGTGCTGTAATTGAAGAAAGGAGGCGAAGGGCTATTCACAGACCATCCTTTCTGTGTGATCCTTGTTGTTATGGAGATGGTTCCAAGGCATCTTAATGTAAAAGGGTTTAAACCTGCTTGTTAGGCTCAAAGGGATGTGTGACTAGATAGGCTTTTCAAAGCCTTGTGATGGCCAGGACTCTTTAGGTAGAGATGTTTCCTGAAAGAGACAGGCTGGTTTATTGCTCCTACTGTCATAATTCACATTCAACCTTAATGGAACCATTGCCCCATAACTTCCCTTTTTAAACAATCAATGAAAATGAAGGTTTTAATCTATCAGACCACACAGCAGTTCTCTGCTTTGCCTGTGATGGTTGATGCTTCGACCTTCAGTCCCAGAGTAGAATTTCCTCTCTTTTTCTATTATCAGTGTTGTTACATTTGCATATTTTGGGCAGACAATGGGGCTATTTTATGTGGTTCAACATTTTATGTCTGCCTGTGATGAGCCTTTGTTTAAAATTCAGGCTGTGATGCACTTTCATGGCACACAGTGTGACTCCGGAACCCTCTGACAGATCCGGCAACATCAGTCAAAAAATATTCACAGCGTGAAACTGTAATGATAAAAACTGTCAATATATCAGTTGCAATATAAAATATTCATTCAAAATTTAAAGGTAGCTTCACCTTGCATTCAGAGGCCCCCAGAAGACACAATTTGAAGTCACATTTGTCATACCTTTCTGAAAGCCAAAGGCCCTGATTAAAGAATAATACACCATCAATCAACCTGTTGTATTAATAATTTTGAGGAGATGCATGAAAATTAAGAAAAGAAAATATGGTCTAATCAACAGCAATACAATGACCACAACACTTAAGAGTTTGCAAGCTGGCCCAATCGCTATAAAGCAATTTAGAATTGGAAAGCATTGCTTTGGGTGATTTGATAGCCTTTCAAATCATAGTTTAAAATCCTAAAAAGGTACCTTGCTGCTATTTAAGTCCATCATCAGGCACTCAGGATATATCTACATATTGTATGTTTACTTAAAATCTGAGTTGCTGTCAGCAACTTGTGACATTCAGTCAGTCTTGCTGGAGAAAACTCATACAGACATTGGGTATCTTAGCTTGCACTTCCAGCTGTCTTGTCCTTTCTCTGCTGGCATCAAGACAAAAGCACGTTCTCTGAAGAGAAGCCTATAGGTCCTGCCTTTTAATGAAAGTTTTTTATCAAAACCCTGTCAGCAACAGTGTTTGACTGCCACAGGTTGATGCTACTTAGTTGCCCCACGGGGAGCTTTTGCTGTCAAGCTGAATTTTCAGTTGTGCCATTTTAGCTTGACTGACAAACTGACCTGGACAGGACCAGAGAGGTAGGACTCATAATGGGCCCTCCAGTTCTCTTCCACCTAAGTCTACTGGAGTCCTATACGCTGTGACTTGCTTGCTGTGGAAGTCACTCTGTGTTTACAACAACAGATAAATCTAAGCACCCTTTGCACCGTCACTCATCACCAACTACATTACTCACAATTCTTAAAAATCAACAAAAGGTCATTGTGGAAAAGATGGCCAGTCTCTGCTTGGCTTTCACGAATGAGCGCCTTTCGCTTTGCCCCAGTTCCTCTGCTTGGTTGAGCCCTGATCACAGTTATAAGAGGGGGTTACTGTAATGCTAACTGACATCCTGAGAAGTTGTGATTGCTTGGAGGGCTTCATGGGCGAGCTGGGCAGAGGGTGTTGGTGGCAAGAGAGAGGCAGAGGCCCTGTCTCAGAGGGACCCTCAGTATCCTTTTAAAGGGTTTAAAGATGGCCAACCCCATAGAAGAGAAAATGCTGACAGAGCTTTAGCGAGGCATATGGGGGAGGTGGAGCATGGTGGAGAATAGAAGCAGTGAAAATGTACACCAGTTCCTGGAATGCTTTAGCACATCATTCTGTGATCCATGCAATGATCTAGACACACCATAATCTAATTGCCCTTACTGTAGAATCTGTGTAATTACAACCATCTGCACTAAATAATTCACCAGCAGCAACGTCTGAAATATCATCCAGCTCTCACGGAAGGCTCTCTTTTAACTTTTTCACTGATGCCTATTACATCACTTATCCTCTGTCAGCTTGGTGCAAAAACTGACAGATAAATGTCATGTATTATAAATTCTTGATCTGCAATCACGCTCAACCCTTGACCTTTGACCTTAAAGAGTTTGGATAAATTGCTTGAAACCATGTTCTGAGCTAGCCAAGCCTCCGTGGCTTTGGATAACCATTGAATCAGTCCTCAGGAAGCTTTACTTCACTTCAATCGAACTTTATTTCTGAAGAACTGGTAAAAAAGATACCAGAGTGTTGCAAAGGTATAGGCAAATTATGAATAACACCAGAATCAATAAAATTATACATTAATTTTAACAATTTATTAAATAAACCAACAGACTGGTATAAAAAAAGTTAAAATCACGATACTATCAGCAGCCAATTATGTGTTAAAATCTTGGAAGAAAAGAGAAAGGAGAATGCCTGCCTAATATATACAGTGGAAGATCATTTAAGAGTTTAGGATTTGCCACATAAAAGACTGGGTGACACCTTGGGCTGTTGAAGCTATGGGATGTAGAGTGGGAGGAGGCCATTTAAAGCCTTAAAAGCAACATAATCTTAGAAATAATCCTAAAATTGATGCACAGGCAGTGAACTGAATTCAAACCGGATAAAGTTTACTCAAAATTTTGTGTGTTGGTTAAAAGATTTACATCAGCATACAGCTCACTATATTCAATAAGTCTGCTCTGACGAATGATTTTCCCGACAGTGAACATGAGGAATGCAAAAAGACTCAATGGGCACGTCTGGAGGGGGGCAGCTTACCCACAGAAGATCTCAACAGTGGTGATGAATGCATCAGAAAACATTGCTGTAGGCAAGCATAAGTCAACAGTGCCTAATGTGAGCCCTTGGTATGCACGATGTTAAATAGATTGTGAAAATGCTCTTTTCGTGACTAACATGGAGCTTTTCATTAATCTCAAAGCTGAACCTGCCTCCGCAAAACAACGAGGATCCCTCGCAGGGAAGACAAAACACCCACGTTGGACTAAAGGGATCTCAGTAGAGCTCTCATGCAGCCCATGGGCTCTCTCTGTATGCATCCGCCCCCTGCAGCAGTGCAAGCATTTGCGATTTGCATCTTTGCAGTCACATGAAATGAGTTCACTATCTAGTATGTTGTAATAATTGTTTTGTTTTGTTTTTTCAACCTAAGCATGTCTTTTTTTTTGCGCTGATGTGTAAATCTGTGTGTGTGCCTCTCAATAGCATCCACATATGGTTTTTGTGCTCTGCATGCAAAGTGTAGGTGGATAGGGTTAAGATAGAGATTCACACAACTCACTGTTATTCTGTCCTGGCGTGTCAAAATGCAGTAGATGGATAGAAATAGTGATCTCATCTGATTCTTTTTAACCCCTTACTAATCTTCACCAAGAGTTGAAAATGAAAGCAGCAGTTTTTAGATGTAAGTGTATTTCCACTTACATGAGAAGTTGAGATATATTTAGCTTTAGATAAAGCTAAATATTTTTGGCAGGTTGACAAAAAAGACAACAGCTGTACCTCCTTACACTTCTAACCTTGATTTTCTCTCCAGATTGCCAATTCTTTGCACTATTAATACTGAAAATAAACTTGGAGAGGATTGTACGTGCGACTGATACGTTCAGATTCATTTTGCAGACACAATCGGGAAAACCAAATTGCAGCTTACAAGTTCCAGCTGAGTAAGATCATCCCTTAAATTGAATCCCACTAGGTCGCCTTTGTGGAGCTGCATGCACATCTGCGTCAGTGATTACAAGTTTTACTTTCATACACAGGTGCCACTGATAGTAGTGCAAATGTAAACTGAAGCAGGTTCAATATGTCAAGGTGTCATCCCGTCATGCTCTGCTAAAAAGGTGGCAGAGACAGTTTAATCAGCTGTTGCAAAGTTAAATGAAGCGCCACAGGCCATCAGAGGATTCAGCCTTCGCTTTACTGCCCAGAGATGCTAATTTGGAGTTTCTCAGCCTTATAGCCACAGTGGAGCTCCCTCAATGTACTGTCAATTCTCCAGAACCAGCAACACACTAATCTCATCAGAGCAACCCCAGCAATCTATTTCTGAGCCGAGTCATTTTTTTTAATCAAGCACCTTCCTTCCAGCTGGCAGCGTGTGACTGTGTGTACCGGTGCTGTCCCCAGGTAAAAGCCCAGGCTTCCATTTGTAATGCTGATGTCTGAGCCAATAATTGCAGTCACTTTATCAACACCCATGTTGATAAGTGATGGCTATGGAGTGATCTCGATTTCTGCAGCAGGAGTCAGGAAAACAACCTAAAACCCATATCTACCACCATCAGACCTGCTGGTTTTTTCAAGTGGGGCTTATTGGAAATGAAGCTAAAAGAAGTGCATCAGCACAGCTTTCATTATAAAATGCTTTAAACATCTAAACAGAAATCCACTCAAAACTCAGGCTATTTAACCGTCAGTTTCAAGTTAAGCTCAAAAGTTGAAGATACACTAAATGCACTTTTTCATGACGCCCAAATTGTGCTGAAATTTCACTGCACATTAACCTCGAAAAAAGGTTTTTGTACAAAAGGTTCTTTTGTCACAAATCCCAGAGGATCATTGCCACTTCTGGAGAAGTAGTTTACTGCTGACGATAGCTAGAATAAAAGTCCCAATTTAAAGCACTCAGACCTCTAGTTTTAGAACTCCCACAATGGATTTTTTTGTGAGACATGTGACCAATTAAAATAGATGCTTTTTTGCGAGGCCATCCGGTGTAGCTTTAATGATACTTGGTAGAGAGTCATTTCCAAGCTAAGAATGAAAGTCTGCTAAAGGGATGAACATCATTTCTCTCACTGAATGTTTTAACAACATTTCTGAAAGACACAGCCCCTGGTTCAACTTTAGCTTCCATGGAACTTCTACATTTCTCACCTCATGTTTAAATCACAGTTCAGTTACAAGACATGATGGAATAACCTGATATATTCAATCAACTCATCTGGTAATAATTATAATTACAAAGCTAAAGTAATGTTTCAGGAGGACATTAGCTGCTGCACTCTACCTTTATTTTTGCACACTCCAAGCAGACATGAGAAAATTCAATTTTTACCTCAAGAATTAAAGTAGATTTCCACATTTTGGCATTCAGTTAATGGGAAAACTACTATTAGCAATAAAAGAGTAACAGGGGCTCAGTGTTTTATGCCTTCTAAACAGTAAAGCACTCTGTTGAAAAATACAAGCTGTTCAGTTCCATGTGAAAAGACATACACACAAGGAAAAATATATTAAACATTTCAAGCAGAGGGTATTTTTTGTTATTATTATTATTGCTCAGAAAGCGGAAATTCAGAGTTCAGAATATGAATGAAATACAAAATCCAAACCCAAAGGCCACTCTATATTGAGTGTAATGCTGCTCAGTCCTTGAACTTACATCTTTGTGTATTGGCATATCCATAAAAAAAAATTCAATACATTTTGGCACTCATTTCAATTTTTTTTGTTTGTTTTTTTGCTGCTTTTTTTTAAGGTTGTAATCCTATTCTGTTATAAACCTCAATGTCATTCATTGAGAAACAAAGCTCATTCCGTAAAAGTTTAAAAAACAATCCACTGGACTTGGTTTTCCAAGGTTTGAAGACGTTTCAGTTCCCCTTCAGCAAGCTTTCTCAATTTTAATTTTACAAGCCATGTGTCGTAGGTTTCTTGCTTTTTCACAAAAATGTTCCCAGATCAATATTCTTTGACTTTTTTATGATATATTATTGTAAATGTGTTAAGTAGCCTTTTTTATTATTATAAATTAATAAATAAAGGTATTTATTTCATTTTGCATTTTTTTCCTTAGTGTTCGCTCTTTGATAAAAAGAACTCTAGCTAGAGGAGTTGTTATTGGTATTTCAAAAAATTGATGAAAGATATGCTGCATTTAAAATATGCTCATTTTAGAGGAGCTTTTGATGGAAATGAGCATAAATGTAGTGTACAGAGAGCACCTTAGGATTATACAGTTCTCTCCATCATTCAGAGTGACATAGCATCATCCACGCATCCATCCACCTATCCATCCATCCGTCCGTCCACCCATCCATCCATCCATCCATCCACCTATCCGTCCACCCATCCATCCATCCATCCATCCATTCATCCATCCATTCATCCATCCCTTCATCCATCCACACATCCTTCCATCCATCCATCCATCCATCCATCCATCCGTCCACCCATCCATCCATCCATCCATCCATCCATCCTTCCATCCATCCATCCATCCATCCATCCATCCATCCATCCATCCATCCATCCATGACCCATCCATGGCCCATCTAAACTTGGGTCACTTTCTTCTTGAGTGAATGAGTCATTCTTGATGGTATTTAAAGTTAGAAGGAGTTTTAGGATTGTGTGATCAGTATCTCATCCATCCATTCATCCATCCTTCCATCCATCCAACCATCCATCCATCCATCCATCCGTCCATCCATCCATCCATCCATCCATCCATCCATCCATCTATAATCCATCATCCATCCATACATACATACATCAATCCACCCATCAATCCACCCATCCATCCACCCATCTATCCATCCATCCACCCATCTATCCATCCATTCGCCCATCTATCCACCCATCTATCCATTCATCCATCCATCCATCCCTTCATCCATCCACACATCCTTCCATCCATCCATCCATTCACGCATCATTCTATGCATTCAACCTTACATCAATCATTCATCCTTCCATCCATCCATCATCCATCCATCCATCCATCCATCCATTCACACATCATTCTATGCATTCAGCCTCACATCAATCCATTCATCCATCCATCCATCCATCATCCACCCATCCATCGATCCATCCATTCATCCATTCACCCATCCATCCATCTATCTATCCATTCATTCATCAAACCATCCATCTATCCATTCATCCATCCATCCATCCATCCATCTATCCATTCATCCATCCATTCATCCATCCCTTCATCCATCCATTCATCCATCCATCCATCCATCCATCATCCACCCATCCATCCATTCATCCATCCATCCATCCATCCATCATCCACCCACCCATCCATCCATTCATCCATCCATCCATCCATCCATCCATCATCCACCCATCCATCCATTCATCCATCCATCCATTCATCCAACCATCCATCCATCCATTCACCCATCCATCCATCCATTCATCCATTCACCCATCCATCCATCCATCCATCTATCCATTCATTCATCCATCCATCCATCCATCCATTCACGCATCATTCTATGCATTCAGCCTCACATCAATCCATCCATCCATCCATTCATCCATTCACCCATCCATCCATCCATCCATCCATCTATCCATTCATTTATCCATTCATCCATCCATCCATCCATCATCCACCCATCCATCCATCCATCCATCCATTCATCCATTCACCCATCCATCCATCCATTCATCCATCCATCCATTCATCCATTCACACATCCTTCCTTCCATTCATCCATCCATTCATCCATCCCTTCATCCATCCACACATCCTTCCATCCATCCATCCATCCATCCATCCGTCCACCCATCCATCCATCCATCCATCCATTCATCCATCCATTCATCCATTCACCCATCCATTCATCCATCCACACATCCTTCCATCCATCCATCCATCCATCCAGTCACACATCATTCTATGCATTCACCCTCCCATCCATCCATCCATCCATCCATCCACACATCCTTCCATCCATCCATCCATCCATCCATCCGTTCACCCATCCATCCATCCATCCATCCATCCACACATCCTTCCATCCATCCATCCATCCATCCAGTCACACATCATTCTTTGCATTCACCCTCCCATCCATCCATCCATCCATCCATCCACAAATCCATCCATCCATCCATTCACCCTCCCATCCATCCATCCATCCATCCATCCATCCTTCCATCCATCCATCCATCCAGTCACACATCATTCTATGCATTCACCCTCCCATCCATCCATCCATCCATCCATCCATCCACAAATCCATCCATCCATCCATCCATTCACCCTCCCATCCATCCATCCATCCATCCATCCATCCATTCACACACCATTCTATGCATTCACCCTCCCATCCATCCATCCATCCATCCATCCATCCACACATCCTTCCTTCCATCCATCCATCCATCCATCCATCCGTCCACCCATCCATCCATCCATCCATCCATCCACACATCCTTCCATCCATCCATCCATCCAGTCACACATCATTCTATGCATTCACCCTCCCATCCATCCATCCATCCATCCATCCATCCACAAATCCATCCATCCATCCATTCACCCTCCCATCCATCCATCCATCCATCCATCCATCCATCCATCCATCCATCCATTCACACACCATTCTATGCATTCATCCATCCATCCATCCATCCATCCATCCATCCATCCATCCATCCATCCATCCATCCATCCATCCAGCTATGTTTACTCACGCGGCTCTTGAATGAGAAGTATGTGGTGGCTTCTTTTTCTATAATTTCATTATGCAAATGCATCTCAGGAGAAGCACTGAAATCAGTAAACATTATACAACCATGCTGGGAAGCAGGAAAAGAAATTACAGGTGCTAGTTTGGGAAAATAGCATGCAACAGCTACAGGTAATATCACCAGTGACACATCTCTCATTCACAGCCAAGCCTCTCATCTCCGGCATCATTGTGAATGGCATTCTTTGCCTTAAAAAGGAAGCAGGCTGGAATAGGCTCTGGACAAAAGTCTGCTGCTGCAGTTATGTTGCAGCCATGATTGTATGTAAAGAAAATGCTAAATTCCCATGTTACTCATTAATATGCAGCATTTAGCACTGTGAAACAGTCAATGTGTTTATTTTATGACATCTATTAATTTATACATGGGAGTATTTGCAGAAAGAGGCAAGGAAAAGTGATCTTGGAGCAAAAAGAAAAAAGCTGGAATAATTATGATAATATAAAAAAAAACTTAGATACTACTTAGTGTTGAGTTTTTTCTCTTGATCTCCTCATTTTGAATCCCTGAAGCATTCATTTGTTAACTTATTGAACCCTATAATTAAGCCAAAACTTTTTGTAATGTTTTCTGTATTTCAGATACTGAAAATGTGTCCGATTGAGAGCAATTTAGGCATTTAAGTTGCTTAAATCTTAGTTTTAAATGTTAAGAATTTATAGGATTTTTTTCTCAACAAAGACACACCAATAACTAAGAAGTGAATTGGGCTATAGGTCTGCAAGGATTAATTACATGAGGAAACTGAAGCTGAGTCTTCTGTCGGCATGTATAAAAGCCAATAATTTATGGAGCAAAGTGTGTCATTATCCCTTTCCACGGTGACACACCTAGGGTTCTTGTGGGGTTGACATGATTCTAGAGTTGACTCTGGCGCAGACACAACACGAAACTGGAAGCGGTTTAGATAGTTTATTGAAAAGTTTTGACAGAGAGATAGTTTTTGGATCGGCGAAGATTCTCAGGAAACAGCAGCTTAATCAGGAACTGCACAGAGAGAGAGATCAGTTAGATTCGGGCTAGGGAACTGAGTTAACTAGAAAAGATGCAAACTCCTTACAGGTCGATGGAGAGCGGAGCAGATGGAGGGGAGATTGGATGAGCCCACAGAGATTGAGTTTGGCTGAGTGTCGGGTTTCGGCTTGAGAGCTCCAGAGGGTGGACAGGCAGGTGAGCAGCGGAGGACGGATCCAGGAGGACTGAGAAGAGAGCCGGCTTGGAACTGCAAGGCTTCTAGGGAACAAGGAAGACAAGGAGGTGAGCTTGAGCCAAGACACAGAGTTCACTTTAAGACGAGCTAGCTGGTAAGTTACCACTGCGTGGAAATTAACCGACTGGCGTCCGTCCCAGGAAATCCACTCCTCTAAATACTGCTCCCTGATTGCGTCCAATTGGAACCAGCTGGAGGCTCTTCTGGGCTGGAGACTCTGAGGAGGAAAGGTAAGAGAAACCCTAACACAGCTCAGCACACAATCCTGAGGGCCCAACAGTACCCCCCCCTCAAGGGACGCCACCTGGCGGACGAGCAGAAGAAGACGCTGAACGGCGCTCAAAGTCAGAGATGAGCGCGGGATCCAGAATGAAGGAGCGCGGAACCCAGGACCGCTGCTCCGGACCATAACCCTCCCAATCAACCAGATATTGGCAACCCCGACCTCGGGGACGGACATCCACAATGCGACGCACAGTGAAGGCAGGGTGGCCGTCAACGATCCGGGCGGGTGGAGGGGGCCTGGATGGAGGGCACAGAGGGCTGGAAGATACTGGCTTGATTTGGGAGACATGAAAGACGGGATGGACGCGAAGGTGAGAAGGGAGCTTCAGGCGGACAGTGGTAGGACTGATGACGGCTTGGACTGAGAAAGGGCCCAGAAACCTGGGAGACAATTTTCGGGAGCACCCCTTAAGAGGAAAGTTCTTAGATGAAAGCCAGACCTTTTGTCCAGGAGAATAAACTGGGGCAGGGACGCGTCTGCGGTCTGCAAACTTCTTGTTCTGGGCAGCCGTGCGGTTGAGGGCTGCTCTGGTCTGGTCCCAGATGCGGCGACAGGCCTCCATGTGGCCCCTTACAGAGGGGATGACAGTGTCTGGAAAAGAAGAGGGGATGAGGGATGGCTGATAGCCAAGAGAAGCTTCAAACGGAGACAACCCAGAGGCAGCGGAGATGTGACTGTTGTGGGCATATTCAACCCAAGGCAAATGTGTGCTCCAGGAGGAGGGGTTGTTGGCGCAAACGCAACGTAGTGCGTTTTCTAGTTCTTGGTTCAGCCTTTCACATTGGCCATTGGTTTGGGGATGAAACCCTGACGAGAGACGAGATTTGGCCCCCAGGATAGAGCAAAAGTCCCTCCAGACACGAGAAATAAATTGAGGACCTCGGTCTGATAGAATCTCTGAGGGGATGCCGTGAAGTTTAAATACATGAGAAAATAGGAGGCGAGCGGTTTCAGCAGCAGAAGGAAGCTTGTTAAGAGGAATTAGGTGGCAGGCTTTGGAAAATCTGTCTATGACGGTCAGGATGACTGTCTTATTTTTAGAGATAGGAAGACCAGTGACAAAATCTAGTGCTATATGTGACCAGGGCCGACTAGGGACTGAGAGGGGCTGCAGGAGACCAGCTGGAGGGCGGTGAAGATTTTTTCCACGTGCACATGTGGAACAGGCAGAGACAAACTCTAACACATCCTTGTTGAGGGAAGGCCACCAGAAATAGCGGCGGAGCAAACCAATGGTACGGCTAGCCCCTGGGTGACAGGAGAACTTAGAAGAATGAGCCCATTGGATGGCCTGAGAACGGGTTCTGGCCGGAACATAGAGGCGGTTTGGAGGTCCCCCCCCAGGATCGGGCTCGGCCTTCAAGGCTGCTTCAATGGCCCTCTCCAGATTCCAGGATAGCCCCCCTACCACGCAGGATGGTGGAAGGATCGGTTCAGGGGTTTTAGAGAAATCATCTGAGGCAAACTGTCTGGACAGGGCATCAGGCTTAATATTGCGTGACCCAGGACGATAGGAGATATTTAGGTTGAATCTAGAAAAGAACAAAGTCCAGCGGGACTGCCGGGAGTTAAGCCTCTTAGCGTTCTGGAGGTAGGACAAATTCTTATGGTCAGTCCAAACGACCACTGGGAGTTCTGAGCCTTCTAGCCAGTGTCTCCACTCTTCAAGAGAGAGTTTGATGGCTAGGAGCTCTCTGTCTCCAATGTTATAATTTCTTTCAGAGGGAGAGAATCTTTTAGAAAAGAAGGCGCATGGATGGAGCTTACCATCTGCTGGGGACCGCTGGGAGAGTACAGCCCCAACACCAGTATCTGATGCATCTACCTCCATGATGAATTGAGCCGAGGGATCAGGATGAATAAGAATGGGTGCCTTAGAGAATTGGGTCTTGAGCTCAGAGAAGGCTTTTTCAGCTTCAAGGGTCCAGATGAAGGGTCTCTTGGTGGAGGTTAGGGCGGAGAGGGGAGCGGCGATGACGCTGAAGTTTCGTATGAACCTCCTGTAGAAGTTGGCAAATCCAAGAAACTGCTGAAGCTGCTTTCTGGTTTCAGGGGTTGGCCAGTCCAACACTGCCTTGATCTTGGCTGGATCTGTCTTCACCTGTCCACCCTCAAAAACAAAACCAAGAAAAGAGATTGAAGGAACATGAAATTCACACTTTTCGGCCTTAACATACAGGCGATTCTCTAGCAAACGGTGGAGAACCTGTCTGACGTGGGTCTTGTGTTCCTCCAAATCTCTGGAAAAGATCAGGATGTCGTCTATGTAGACAAAAACGAAGATGTTTAGAAAGTCCCTCAGGACATCGTTTACGAGGGCCTGAAAAACTGCTGGGGCATTAGAAAGACCAAAAGGCATGACCAGATATTCAAAATGACCGATGTGAGTCTTGAAAGCGGTTTTCCACTCGTCCCCCTCACGAATACGGACCAGGTGGTAGGCATTTCGGAGGTCGAGTTTAGTGAAAATGGTGGCTTGGCTTACGGGTTCAAAGGCGGCGGATATGAGAGGAAGAGAGTATTTGTTTTTGATGGTGATCTGATTTAGTTCCCGATAATCAATGCAGGGGCGGAGAGTCTTATCTTTTTTCTCAACAAAGAAGAATCCAGCCCCAACTGGAGATGAGGAGGGACGGATGATACCTGCTTCAAGAGAACTGTTAATATAGTTCTCCATGGCCTGACGTTCAGGTCTGGATAAGTTGTATAGTCGGCCTGAGGGAAGAGGGGCGCCAGGAAGAAGATTGATGGCACAATCATATGGTCGATGAGGAGGCAAGGAGAGGGCTAATTCTTTACTGAAGACGCGTTGTAGATCATGATAATCTGGTGGAACTTTAGAGAGGTCAGCTGGAGGTTGCTGGGGATTGGACACAGAACTCTGAGGAGGGAGTGCTGAGCGGAGACAGCTATTAGAGCATTCAGGACTCCAGGACTCAATGCGGGATAGAGGCCAGTTTATTTGGGGATTATGTCTGATTAGCCAGGGGTAGCCCAAAACCACTGGGGAATTCTTAGTGGGAAAAACCAAAAATGAAATCTGCTCGTGATGGTTGCCTAGGGACACAAACTGAAGAGGGACAGTCTGATGAGTAATGGTTTTGAGAGCGCTGCCATCTAAGGCTGACACAAAAATAGGAGTTGGGAGTCTTTGAACTGGAATCTTATATTGGTGAACGAGATCAGGACTGATGAGATTCTGTTCAGAACCGCAATCCACTAGGGAGAGCACGGGGAGGCTTTTATGGTCTAGGCAGATGGATGAGTGAAAAGTTAAGCGGAGGTTGTCTTGAATCATGGTTTTGCCCGCCAGTACCCCCAGATTTACTGACGGGCAAAGGCTTTTGGGCGAACCGGACAGGTGGAAATAAAGTGACCAGAGTGGCCACAATACAAACAACACCCTGAAGACAACCGCCGTTGGCGTTCTTCAGGTGAGAGCCGAGCTCTGCCAATCTGCATTGGTTCAGGAGAAGGTGGCCGAGGCTGAGACTGAGGGCTAGGAGTCATAGCAAAAGCTTGGTGCGGGGAAGCTATATTTCTCTGACGGTTCCTTTCTCTGAGCCTATTGTCAATTCGGATGGCTAGATTAATTAACTGGTCTAAGGTTTCTGGTTCCTCTCGGCAGGCTAATTCATCCTTAAGCTTTTCACTAAGGGAATGTTGGAACGCCCCCTTGAGGGCTGTCTCGTTCCAACCTGAGTCGGCGGCTAGAGTGCGAAACTCAATTGCCAATTCGGCAGCCGACTTGTTTCCCTGTTTCAGAGTCCATAATTTTTTGGCTGCTTCTTCCTCCCCAACATGCAGGCAAAATGTTTGTTTGAATAAATCCAAAAATTCTCTGAAGGAGTATTCATCAATGTTAGATTCATCAATTATTGCTTCTGCCCACCTTAAAGCCTTGTCTCTGAGCAGGCCGATGACGTAGGAGATCTTGTTGGCGTCATCCGGAAATGACTGCGGGGACCGCCCGAACACTAGGGAGCACTGTAGCAGGAATCCTTTGCTCTTGTTCAGGTCGCCGCTGAATGGCTCCGGGGTGGGCAAAACAACGTCTCTAGGCATGGGAGACCTGGAAGAAGCTGCAGAGCCAACAGGTAAGTACGGTGTCGGAGGAGAAGGAGACGGCAATTTAGAGCTTAATTCCTGTACTTGGAGTGACAGTTGGCTAAGGGTTTGCATGAGTGAGGTTTGTTGCTGAGCAATAGTAGAGATAGCCGAATCGTGCCGGCCGAGGAGAACTCCCTGTTCAGATAGAGCGGTTCGTAGTTGTGCTGCAGAGTCTTGCTGGCCAGTCGGTTCTGACATGATTCTAGAGTTGACTCTGGCGCAGACACAACACGAAACTGGAAGCGGTTTAGATAGTTTATTGAAAAGTTTTGACAGAGAGATAGTTTTTGGATCGGCGAAGATTCTCAGGAAACAGCAGCTTAATCAGGAACTGCACAGAGAGAGAGATCAGTTAGATTCGGGCTAGGGAACTGAGTTAACTAGAAAAGATGCAAACTCCTTACAGGTCGATGGAGAGCGGAGCAGATGGAGGGGAGATTGGATGAGCCCACAGAGATTGAGTTTGGCTGAGTGTCGGGTTTCGGCTTGAGAGCTCCAGAGGGTGGACAGGCAGGTGAGCAGCGGAGGACGGATCCAGGAGGACTGAGAAGAGAGCCGGCTTGGAACTGCAAGGCTTCTAGGGAACAAGGAAGACAAGGAGGTGAGCTTGAGCCAAGACACAGAGTTCACTTTAAGACGAGCTAGCTGGTAAGTTACCACTGCGTGGAAATTAACCGACTGGCGTCCGTCCCAGGAAATCCACTCCTCTAAATACTGCTCCCTGATTGCGTCCAATTGGAACCAGCTGGAGGCTCTTCTGGGCTGGAGACTCTGAGGAGGAAAGGTAAGAGAAACCCTAACACAGCTCAGCACACAATCCTGAGGGCCCAACAGGGGTACGCTGGAGGCAGGATTTATTAATCTGGTAAACTGAGAGAAAAATGGAGAATGGAGGCTGTTTTTATATGATTACTGCTATGAATACCAATGCAAGGTCTTATCTTGGTTTTCATCATGTTTTGATCGCTGACAAAAACCAAAGTGCGCAAAACATGAAAGAAATCTATTCATTGATCTATTTCCAGAGTCATCTTTATGTTCATGGGTATGGAGTTGGAGGGGGCTGTTACATCTGCCTTAATCTATAAGTCTGAATGTGAATTCACCAGAGAACAATCTCAAGTCACCCATTTACTCTCCGTGCCACCACTAATGTGTGAATCCTCACTGAAGCTACTAGGAAACCATTTTGTATATAAAACCAATGTAACCAATGTGTCTTATTTTCTTTTACCTTTTTTTAACAGACAAAACATATCTAAGAAACTAATAAAATTCTAAAAAGGGTTTTGATTTTGTAATAAATAAGGGAAAATAGAGGAGAAAGAAAACAAAGTCTGAAAGGAATTAAAAATATCTACCCTTATAACATGACCAGTCTCTTTAAGTAAACTACTGTATTTAAAATCTACAATCGCTATGTGAAAATGAACAGCTCTGGAAGATTAAATTAACGTTCTAAAAAATGCATATAAAAATTGTCTAATGAACTGGGAAGCTGTCCAGGATGTACCTCACCTTTTCCTTGACCACTGAACATCTTTTCCAGATTTGGCACCAGCTAGAACTGCCAAAAGTACAAATAACAACTAAATGACCCTCGAATCATGTGCTTAAATGGCCAACACCCATGGTTGACCTAAACCCCATAAAGAATCTGTGGTGCACGGGGTAAAAAAGGAAGACGAGACACTTCAGAGCCAGCAATGCAGACAAGCAGAAAGCCTCTATTAAAGCAACCTGGTCACCCTCAACACCCAAGCAGAGTCACAAGCTGATAATATCCATGCCACACTACACTGATGCGGACATTCATACAAAAATGGATGGAGAAAGTCCATAAACTGTACAGTCGATGGTTATACTTTTTAAGCAAGCTGGAAATTCAGAGCTAAGCTAAGCAGGCAGCTGGAATGGGATTTTTCATTCTCCTCCCGTTATCTCAGTTGTACTCTGTCATTTTTCTGCTACCCCATATTTTTTTGTGGCATTCCAAAGTGAGATAAAAAAAAAAACATTTGTAGGTATGCGGGGAATAAATGCAGGTACCTGAATATAAAATCTATAAAGTTGGCTCTTTTTTAATTAAGCTTATATATTTTTAAAATCTGCTTTGCCAAAAAAATTCTCTACAAACCCTGTTGATATTATTTGTCTTGCTAACAGTTTGTGATGAGAGAAATATTCATATATAGTACCCCATAATGAACATGATCAAGTATTTCGGTATTTCATTGTACACAAAGCATCAATTTTCCTGAGGTTGCATGTTAATGTGAACCTGACATAGTGCAGAGTGAACTTTATTTTGTTTTATGGTTCCTGGTCAATCAGACAGAAAACAGTTCCACTTTTGGATGCACTTTGCCAGCTCTTTGTGATCCTCTTCTTATTCTTCACATTCTGCCACTTTCTACTTATTGTCTTTTATCATATGAATATTTAGTAACGATTAGACAGGCAAGGTATCATCTACTCCATGACTAATTATGTGTTTTTGTTTGCATAATAGAGTTTTCCTAAAAAACATTGTTTCTGTGTTTTTGTTAGCATCTGAAAATGAGTTAAACTGCTGATAAAAGCAGTTTTTTTTTTCCTAAATGAATGTTTATAGATGTTTAGTGCTTATTGTAAATGAATCGTGCAGTTGTTAAGCAACAACCCTGGCCAGATGCAGGTTGGTAAAAACAATTATTAAAATTTTTCAATCATATCGACTCAGTGCAAATCTAAGGAGTGGAAGCAATTAGCAAACTGTATTGCTCTAGCTGTCCAGCATCAACTATTATTTGTCAGTTAAACCAAAAAAAAAAAATAATTTTATCTAATCTTTCAAAGGTTTTTTTTGTGTGTGTGTGTGATTAAGGTACCGGTACTATCATTCTAAAAGCACCATTTTTGGAAAAGCTTTTTTTTTAAGATACAAAACAAATTTAGCTCATTATCTTTTTAGCATGCTACTACTATCAGATTTTTGAATTTTTTTCCTTTTTTCATTAATGTTCTATCTGATTATAAATATAGAAATAGCCACTTCGAAAATAAGATTCAATTCAATTCGGTTTATTTATATAGCGCCATTTCACCACACAAGTCATCTCAAGGCACTTTACGGTTCAACCACATCATACAGTCAAATTGATTCAGAGTTTTCTATCTAAGGAAAACCAGTTGATTGCATTGACTCATTGACTCAAATACAATCCCTCACACTAAGCATGCTTGTAGCGACAGTGAAGAGGAAAAACTCCCTTTTAACAGGAAGAAACCTCCAGCAGAACCAGGCTCAGTGTGAGTGGCCATTTGCCGAGGCTGACTGGGGTTTAAAGAGACAGAAGCAGAGACACAAAAAGCAGCTGCAAAAGGCGGCCCCGTCCAGGAAACACACAGCCAGGCTGACGAGCACCGAGCCAGCTAGTAAATAAAACAAGACAGTTTCTTAAACCTCTGGGAAAAAGCTGATCATTGACATCAAGTATGCTCAGTTCATATTGAATAACTACCAAACTGCATCCTTGTCCTTTATGTAAGAACATGCTTTTAAATATACTTGCCAAATACACAAGAATGTCCTTGGGTATTAAAGAAGGCTCATGCATTATATGTTGTTGAAATTATCATTAGCTTTCTTTAAGTGTTCAGGTTAAACTTTTCTGTTATGTTAAGAAATAAATAGCATATGTGACTATTTATTAGATACAATGCTGTATCACTAAAACTACAATTTAGACTTGAGACTGCAGATGCAAGTTACTGATATAATGTATCATGGTAATATGCATGGAATGGCGACATAAATTTTTTAATTGAACCCTGTCCCTTTTGAAATAAAGTTTATACGTTAACGAAAAAAGTTTAAAGTATCATATACTTAGAAATTTTTGTGAAACAAAGCATGCATATGTCCTAATTTATATGAAAATTCCACAACTTCTTGCTGTTAGAAAGACTGCCATGCAAGGTATTTAGAATATTAATTGCATATATTCAGAATTCTACTCAATATATATTAATTTTTCATTCCATTCTATTTCATTCAATATCATCCTAAAAGTTATGCCATATAAAATTATATACACACATACTGACAGACATGTCAAACTCTAGCTGTTTTTTTACACATTCCAGTGTGATACGCTGCCAGAAAAGGTTGCATTTCCATTTACTCTCCACTCTTTTCATCTGTCTCTACTGCAGAGTTTGTGGAGTTTTGAGCATAATGTTTCCTTGTAGCCCCCTCAGAGAAGGAAAAGCGACCATGCTCGACTCATTTCCAGCAAAGTTAGACCTGTGGGCAGATGAATGCAGCTACCTATTGCACCATTTTTTTTTTTAAATTGCGGTTCTAGCAGTGATCTTGGCTGTCCTTTTTACTCAAAATGCTGTATTTTTCCTGCACCATTGTGGCCTGCTGAGGCCACTTAGGCTGGGAAAGTAAAATTGAAAGTGATATCCATTTCTACTCTGTGATGGGGTTAGCGCTGGCTGTATATGTGTATGACATTGGTACAAAGAGAATTTCCTCTGAAAAAAAAAAAAAAAAACATCAGACACAGATTTTCATAAAATACATAATTATATATATATATATATATATATATATATATATATACACATTTTTTTGGGGGGGTGGTTCAGGTATATATATTTGCACAGTACAGGAATTTCAAAGTAGCACCCTTTGTTTGAACACAGGTGGTTATTTGGTTATGGGTTACACTGAAGTTAAAGGCACAAAAAAATCTGATAAAATTTAAAATCATTTTACTTTTTTGACCTTCGAACTTAAATATTGCATTTAATCTCCCCATAATTTATGGTATCATCTCTTATAATTAACATCAAGCTACAAAATATCAAAAGACTATGCTTTTAACAGTTTGATTCCAGTCTGAAAACAGTTTGATAACAGTTTGATTTTAAAGAATGTTGAATTAAAAACTTTGAATCCACAAACTAAGCATTCATATTTTTGCCATTTTATGTGATCTGACAGCTAAAGTTCTATTGTGTCAATAAGTTCTTATCATCTTCCTAGAAAAGCAACATTCTACAAATAAATTACACATATTGATTATTTTTCTAAACTTATTCAAAATTGTTAGAATCTTTCATGGATACCTGGGATTCATAGATAATTGAGATCAAGGAAAAAGAAAATGAAATGTATCTCTGTTCTAGTTTTTTTTCTTTTCCCTATGATGGTAAGACAGTTATTCAGGGGATTCCTAATGAGACAGGAAATGAGAAACAGAAGTGCCCTGTGTGTAAAACTGCATATTAAGTAGTTCAAGCCAATACTTTATCCTCCAGCAGCTACAGCTGTATAAATAATAACCAGCTATTAGTCATAGGGACATAAACTCTAAAAAATTACAGGTTGCACTGGGCCCTGCCAAAAGTATTCATACCTTTTCACATTTTTTACACCCAAAAACTTTAATGTACTTTAGCTTTTGTGTGATAGAGCCACACAAAATAGTGATTAACTATTTAGATGGAATCAAAAGGGGCAACTCAATATTGATAATAAAATTATTTATAAAAGTGGCTGGCAAGCTGAAGTGGTAAGTCACCCGTCCTGCAAACCATACAGGGTTTGTATCCCAGCTGCGGGGAATGAGCTGCCATGTGGGTCCTTAGGCAAGACCATTCACTCTAATCAATGCCTGCTTTGAGGAGTGGCAGCCTAGTGGTTAGGGCATAGGGCTTTCAATCCTGAGGTTCTGAGTTTGAGCCCCACTCCCCAATCTGTGTTCCTGAGCAAGACCCTTAACCCCACATTAACCCCGGGTGCCGCACAATGGCAGCCCACTGCTCCCCAATGGGATGTTTTAAATGCAGAGAGTTAATTTCGTTGATCTGTACTTCTGACAGTGTAATGACAATAAAAACGCAGGGGAAAAAATAATCTGAGTGCAGCGGGTATTTGTATTCAGCCAATTCCATCAAGATTCAGAAGTCACCTAAACGATAAATAATCCTCCTAAATTTAATCTAATCTTAGTTTAAATGTAGCTGTTCTTTAAAGGCTTTAGATGTTTGGTAGAGAGCAGTAATGAATAAATAGCACCATGAAAACCAGAGAGCACAATAGAAAGGAAATGTTGTCGAGAACAAAAAATTGAGCAATATCTCAAACTTTAAAAAATCTTGCAAATTCCTATTCAATTCATCATCTGGAAAATAATACAGCAAATATATAGACCTACCTAGTTATTTCCATGTATCTAAATGAGCAGGCTAAGCAAGAAGAGCATTAATAGGAGTAGTGAAGAGGTCCATTGTAACTGTGTAACAGGTGTAAAGACCCACAGCTCAGGTGGGAAAATCTGTCAGCAGGATAACCATTAATACGGAACTAAACCAATCTGTACTTTATAAGAAGTGGTGGAAAAAACTAAGAGACATAGGCAGCTCTGTCTAGCATTTTCCACAGCTGGATAAGCCTCTTGGACACAGAAGAAAACTTCAGACAGAACTGGCCGGTGACAGAAGGCCTGTCAGAAAATAGCACCACTGTTGAACAATGTCTCTCACCAAACGCAGCAATTTGTTTTACAGCGGGAGAGCTCTTTTTTTCCCGCTTTTATTTTCATTACGCTGTCAAAAGTACAGAGCAACAAAGTTAACTCTCTGCATTTAACCCATCCCTTTGGGGAGCAGTGTGCTGCCATCGTGCGGCGCCTGGGGAGCAGTGTGAGGTTAAGGATCTTTGCTCAGGGAGCCACAGTGGCAGTCTCTGGGAGTGGGTCTTGAACTCAGACCCTCTGGATTCTAAGCGCAATGCCCTAAGCACTAAGCCGTCACTCTCCTAATTTGGTGTCGGACTCTTGGATCCTGGAGAAACGTTTCTACAGTTCCTTCCTCCAAGCTGCTTTTAGACTTTGTGATGTTTGCTGCTTTTAAACAAGGCCAATGAGTCTTTGTCAATGACTACAAATGGTAATGACTATTTGACAGTCTTTTCACCTGTTCTGAAAATGCTTTTTACACAGCTATTCAATTATTCTATAAATTGGCTGCTGCTTTTTCTTTTTTTTTCTTTTTTTTACTTGAATATCTCACAATTCTTTACCTGAATATGCCTTTTGTATTAATAAATTATCAACACTTTTCTAATTCCCACGTTACTCCAGATTTCATACTACTCAGAAGTCAACTAAGTGAGCAAGAAAAAAAAAAGATCTTTATAAATATAAACATACACATACTCATGTACAGTTCCTAAGAGTTAACATTCCTAATAGTTTGCATTGATGTTTACCGCTCTTCATCCATCTTACATCTTTTTAAGACAACCAGTTTGCACCTTTTCTTAGACAGACACATGCTTGGACATGCTTGGTTTAATTCAACACTAGTTTGTTCCAGACTTTCACATTTTTAAATTGCCTGTTATTTTCGTGCGTATTCAATCATATACGATATTGAAATATATCCCTATAATTTTACCATGCCTTTATCTCACCAAAAAGTCTTTGTGCTGTCTGGTAGCTGTTTATTTCTACATTTTAGTAAAGCTGAGGTTTGAAACTCTGAAGCAGAATTATTTAGCAGGAATACCTTTATGATGATAATGGTTCTTTCCTGCAACACGCATAGCTGTTTGAGTGATGTCTGTATAGTAAGTGTTCCCTATACTTCTAGGTAAAAACTAAGATATAGAAAAATCTGTGAATGGTAGAGAATGTATATAACTTTAGCATTCAGAAAATGTTGTGCTTTAATGATTGCAATTACTTATTGATGGGAGGAAACCCGGGGGGAGACCCAGGACACGCTCAAGGGACTAGGCTATGTATCTCGACTGGCCTGGGAATGCCTTGGGATTCCCCTGGAGGAGCTGGCCAAAGCGGCTGGGGAGAGGGAAGTCTGGGCCTCCCTGCCGAAGCTGCTATCCCTGCAACCCGACCCCGGAAAAGCAGAAGAATGGATGGATGGATGGATGGATGGATGGATGGATGGATGGATGGATGGATGGATGGATGGATGGATGGATGGATGGATGGATGGATGGATGGATGGATGGATGGATGGATGGATGGATGGATGGATGGATGGATGGATGGATGGTTTAGTCTGAACATATTTGATGTGAGGCTTCTAGCAGATCTAGTATTAAAAATTCACACCCCAGAATTTTTTTCATAATTTTCTTGTTCCACCTTTACCCCCGTCCATTAAGACTTTCACATCTAGATTTCCTCTTTAATTTTCAAATAACTTTGAACTTAATTGTTTTCCAGATCCAATGACAATTTGTTATCGTCACACCAGTTTTTAGCTTTTTTATTTCTGGTTTGATATCATCCAAGAGCTCCTGTAAACACTCACCTGTACCTTTACGTAAAACATATGTATCATAGGCAAACAAGACAAATTTTAATACTTTTGTAACCTTACATATGTGGCTTTTAGATAGAATAAAAAGCAGTGGTTTAAATACTGACTCCTAGGGGAACCCATAAGTAATGTCTATCATGATGACTAATAATCACCTATTGTTGCCTGCTGCTTAAACAGCTCCTTAATCACTCGATAGCTGAAAATAGCTGAAATAAATCAATATCTTGCAGATGATAATCATTAGATACCCCAAAGAGCTGGTTATCCAGTTTTTTTTATGGTTCTTCAGAACTGTGCACCTAGCTACCATTCAATTTTTCCTACATTGGAGTCAAGAAGCACACTGACTTTTTTTGGTTTAACGGCTGTGATTAAACAGGGATGGAGTTGGTCTAGTGGATCGGTCTCTCCAATACAATGGAGCAATATTCTAAATAGTCTAACCTGGTATATTAGCTAGTCACCTTAATGGGTCAGAAAATATTGGTAATCCCTGAAAACTAGTTCTCTTGCAAGAGCCTTGTGCAGTTTCAGTCCATTCATCACACAGCATCATGCACCAGCTTCACAATGATATTTAAATGTTGTTCAGACAACTTTCAAATATTGTGCAGACTTAAGTTGTTTTGTTTTTTTGCAGACATTAATTTATGATTTTAACTGGCTCATAGACCTTGTATTTATGTAACAAGCTCTGATCTATAGGTATGGCTCCATCAGCAGCAGTATGAATAATAGTACAGTTTTGAATGCTTGTAGTGAAGGCAAAACATAATTAAAGTTTGGTATGGGTTTAAATGGAATGTATTTAAAGACTCATGATACAGTGTGACTTCAAGTTCTCACCATCTGTGTTGCCAGTTTCCCATGTCTGTAAAACAAGAGGTGTCAAGTTTCATGAGGATTGCACATCCTCCAAGACTGTTGCTCCCTTCCCAGGTGTTATTCATCAAATCTGATTGAGTTTGGCCTGTTTTGCAAAATGGAAAATGTAAAAATGAGAACATCTGGATGTGCTAAGCTGGTACAAATGCATTAAGAGTTCCGACTTTAATACATTAAAAGAATTCTGCAAATTGTTAAATCAGTGCTTCTTAAAAGGAATACATGCCGCAGTTTTTAGATTTGTTTGCGGAAAGTTCTTGAAGCTACCTATCTTTCTACTTCACATTATATGCTACAATGTGTTGGTCTATCAAATTATTTAAAAAATTTGAACCTTTGCTTCTAACATCACAACATGGGGTTTTTCAAATGGTGTGAAAAAAATTTCAATGTACATACTCCTGCATGGCTACCTTACCATTTGTATGTAAGAAAATATATATGCTTGAATCTGCAAAGTTCTACAAACGAGGAAATGCAGGATTATTAAGTGTTTTGTGTATATATTATATTCACTCATAATTGAGAAACAAAACAAAGAGGAAAGGAAATAAGAACCGTGTAAAAAAGTGTTTCAGTAAAGTCAACTATGAGGCTCAAGAGTTATTTGAAGGCATTTCAGTTTGGATGTCTGAGCATGAACTGACTGAAAAAAATGAAAAAAAAACCTCACATGACGAATCATTGAAAAAACTTGAAGGTGAATTTTAGCGGATGGTAGATTTATGGGCAGGAGCTAAAATGGTTTCAAACCCTTGTGTAAGATAATGCGCATAATCCACTGCAAGGATGTTAAGTGCACTCATTTCACACTCCATTTCACACAATGCCGCTCCAGGAAGAATCTATGTCTGTGATGACTCAGGAAACACACAACATCACCCATTGGCATCTTTTCTGTTGATGTTTTCCTGTCAATATTGATAATTCCAGTTATTTTGATGTTATTATAAAATAAATGATTTAAAAGAATTAAAACTGTGGTGTGTGGGAGGATCCATCTAATCAGCAGAAACTACTATTTGATTGCAACTGACAAACCCTGCATTTATTACTGACATTAAACTGCTAAATGAAAGTCCAATGTATACCAGTTGCTTTTTCACATTTAGATGCATACACAATAATAAACTGGAACATTAAGATAAAATGCTGTCTGCTTATAGGTGATATCTTGTTAAAATTACAAACACTTTCCATTAACCCAAGAATAGAATTCATCTCTCTGAATGTAAAATGCTCATTATCATACATAATAGGTTAATTTAATGTCTATGTAAAGACAGTAACACAAGCAATAAAAACAAACATATATATTTTAAAAGATAATCTTTCAGCAGGAAAGATATAACTCAAAATGCAATGAAAAAAACTATTTTGCACATATTGTGTTGTCTATATGAACAATCAGAAAGATGTGAAAGCAGCATGTTGATCATTTCTGATTTTTTCTTATATTCCCACTATTTAGGGTACCACTTATGACAGAGCAAGTTACATCAGCCATGTTCCCCATGTCGTCTGTCTTTATTACCGGTATATGGAACTGTTTGGAAAACCTCCCTCGGTGAACAGATGGCGTCTGCCAGGAGGAGGATGAAGCTGGAACCTGGGCTCAACGCTCTGTGCACACATTTTCCCCCACAAGCTTTTGTAAAAGGGGAACAAAACAGGTCTGTGGGGAATTTGACCACAGGTCTGTTTTGGGAAACAGTGTACATATTTGCTTGTTGTAGTCTGTCTGAAAGATCTGTAGCTAGTGTGAAATATTTGACTGCTTGGAAATCTGTCTGAAGACTGAAAAGCAGGATCAAACACCCCCTTTTCTCCTAAAGAGATTTCAGACACTTTGATCATCATAGTTTCTGCGAAATAAATGCAATGCATTCATTGTTTGACCCTTTGCTAGTAGAATGAAATGTATAGTCTGAATTTTGCAGGCTAGCTATTCCACAGTGTGCTGCTGAGTTCTCCTGTATTATTAAACAGAGAATGAGACTGTGCTACAGTATCTCTTCATAGCTGCTTAAATTCAAGCACATGACATATTAGAGATAACTTTGCATCAGCCAAAGCATAGGTCTCATTTGCTGAGTCTGCACTTGCTAAACTAACTCAAATGACAAGATAAGCAAAGCAAAGCTTGGCAAAGTAAATCTAAGGCTGGATGAAAAAGCTTCCCTGCCAGCTACACATTCTACACCCCAAGTATTTCCCTCAATCCTTCTCCAGAGGAGAATTCTTAAGCACGCTTTGTTGCAAAAGCCAGGTAGGCTATCAGTCACTCAAAAACATCACAACAAGAAAAACCCAACTTAAGACAGAAAATCCACCTCATGAGAGCTCAAAACCTGGACGAGGTTAAATTAAAAGCCCTTTTGTGCTGAGTCTCACTTCTGAGATAATTACACACTGATATGAAGAGCATAGCCCCCTTAGTCTGGAAGTTCAGAGGGAATGCATACAATAGCATATTTGGCTGTAATCATAGCAACCCCCTGCCATGAATAGAACCTGTGAGAGCTCTACAGCACAAAGCTAATCTGTGGCCCTGCAAAAAGGCCCCGGGGAGCAGCTCAAAATGGAAACAAGTATTAAAACCAGGGTTTCCTTGTGTGTCAGGTATTTACTCATTTTATGAACCCTGAAATGACCTCCAGCTCTTAGTTACATGCCTTTAGATAAGCAAATTGGGGCATAATAGAAACCTTAGCAGCATTTAAGAAACAGCCATGCATGCCCATTAAGTTATCGCTGCGGTGTGCAGGACTAGCTTCTTATTATGTTGGGCTTGCATGGTCAAGGCTGCACATCTGCACATCCACAGTGCCATGCAAACCTTCAGCTCCAGCAGACTCAAAGCAAAGAGAATACCAACCGAGCACGACAGGGTGCCCAAGGGTGAGGATACCCCGTGCTTCCCGGCGTCCCCCTACCCTCAGCGTGATTCAACTTGTTCATGGGGCTGAGAGGGGGGACCCGAGGAGAGAAGTAGGGGCGGGGGGATGAGATGAATCTTTGGGGTGCAGCTGAATAACATAAAGCGGCTGGTTGCGCCCTTGGAACCAATCGGGATCGGTTCATGAAAAAAAATTACATAAAAGATAAATAAACAAATAAAAAAATTAATTCACGGTTAATGAGAACCTCAACTATAATTATATTAAACCCCGCGGCTGCAGCAGTTTCCACGTTGAGTTATTCTTTTATCATATTTTGCGAGACTTCAGGCGCCTCTGCGGCACAGAGAGGCACAGAGCACCACGCATAAAGCTTCACACGTAGAAAACAAAAATAACACAAATAAAACAACAATACGTTAACAGGCCAGGGCGTTGTACAGATTTTAAACGCTATGCGCGGGTTTACTTTGCAAAACTGATCCCAATCACTCAACTGTTTATCACTTCAAAAAAAAAAAAAAAAAAATTCAAATGCTTTGGATATTGGCATATTACCCAAGTGACAAGTAACGTTAACCCCATCAAATATATGCTTTAGCATTTAGTAAGAGTCACAGTGTTTTCTAAACATTTAACTACAGTAAATTTTGCTCTACTTACCCAGCTTTCATGCTCAATACAAATGTACGTGGAAGGACCCGTATCCAAGGAACAACTCGTTTTTTTAATGTTGGTATAAGAGAAAACAAGATTTCCCGAACAACTACGGTTGTGTTTTCAGTGAGAAAACACTGTTGCTAAATAATATTAAGCGGAAATCCAAACGCGTTACGAGACTGCGTCGATCTCCCGGACTCATTGCGAGCGCTGTCCACGGAAAAGTGGTGCTGAAAACTCCTCAAGTCCCAACTTCAGGCTTTGTTCGAGTAGGAAATAAAGGACAGCTCCGGTAGTAGCAGTCTCCAACGCTTCTTCAGTCAAAACGGCATCAGATTTTTCTTTTGTTTTACTGGATAAAACAGCAAATAAGCGCATACCCGAGGCGAGAGCATACACTCTCCAGCTGATAGACTGAAGACTGTATGCGCTCCTTGCACTGGATGTGATTGATGTTAAATGCAATCCCAACCCACCGCCTTCATCAGAGAGAAAACATGGCATCGATAAATGGGAGAATGTTTGAACAACTGCAGCATATGAGGGTCATACTCGCTGCGTTTCAATCACTAGCAGACATGCAACATAAAAATGCTCAATTTTGACAGTGATTTGCGCACTTCGTGCCACCAACTCCCCAGCAGCATCGGACCTCATTGTAAGATGTTGCATTTGTCAATCTTAAGGATGCATTGGGGCTATCTAAAGTGCCTGAGCGTGAAAACAACGGGGTTTGGAAATGGCCCAGCTCATGCAAATATGTCCAGAGTTGAGAGATTTAAATTAGTTATCCTCTTTTTTTATTCCTGACAAAAATAAGGCTTCTTTTCTTTCCACTCTGACGATTGTGGGTCGTCAAACACGTCACAGGTGCTGCCGCTGCAGTATGTTGAGTCTCAAAGCATGCTGTGCGTAAACCATGACGAACATATCAAGTCCAATCATTGAGTGCGAAAACTCAATCTGGATACTATAGGTTAGTGTTTTGTAAGTGTATAATACCCAAATGCACTGGACACAGTTTCACAACCATACTGCAGATGTTGCATTGCACACAATATATTTGTTTTCTTAATAGTGAAATAAATTTTTAATAAAGCTAGGCTAAAAAATACCTAATGCTATTTTAAAGAACCTTTTCCATTTTTATACAACAGTATATTTCCAGAAAAACGGAAAACAATTTTTTTTATCTTTCATTTAAATAGAGATTGCTGGGAAGGGCTGCCTCAAGCTTCATTGAGGTAATTCGGGGTCCAGTTCCTGCAAAGCTCATTAAGAATAGTACAAATCTTTATGTCTTTAACGAGGGACAAAATCATCTCTAAAATGTATTGTTTTTGTGTGCCAAACATTAATCAGTATGACTACCCAGCAAAATGTAGGTTCTGGCATGCATCCTCCTTAAAGGTTTAGGTAATGCATCAAAAACTCATCTTCCCCTTGAGAATTTGTAGAGTTTATCCTCTACATCTTACTTTGCACGGATGCTGGTATACTTTGGTGAACTTGGACTGTGATCATAAGTTTGTAATGTGAAACGGTCTTCACAAAATTCAGCATAAGAAACTGTTCAATGAAAGCAAGGGCGTAGGTTTGATTTCAACTTTGGTAGGGACACTATTCTTCAGTTTCATTGGTCCTTTGCAAAAATATGCATGCTCTTTTTTATGCTTAATGTGAGCTTCAGGGCTCATTTTGTTTAAAGAGAACAGCAGCATTTCTTGCTACATTAATACAAATCTTATAAACACTACATGCACTAGATGCTGTTTATCAATATTTAAAGCATCACTGGCTCTGATGAATGTGGAATTAGGACTTTTTCCACTTTGAAAAGGATTGCATTTAAATTTACCTGCGACTAAGACAGTGTCTGTTTAACCACATATAGTCTATAATATGTGGATTTATCCTGTGTTTTCTTTTGAAGATAGAGAATTGTGCAGAGGTAAAACCCACTCTTATTTTTTTTATCTAATATGCTCTCTCTGGATCATGCAAAATAATACATTCAAGGGACAGCAAATAAATGTATTGTATTTACATGTGCACTGGAACTAGAAGAGGAACTGACACTGAGCATTTAAAATATTAATATTAGAAGTTGTACATCTGGGCTGTGGTTACTCTGTGTAGCTAATTCCATGTATTTTATCTATGGCTGAAACAATCATATTAACAAATTATTTAAATAATCGTTAACTAATTTAGTAATTGATTAATCGTAAACTGGAGTATAGGGCCACTAAAATATGCCTTTAGCCGACAGAGCGACCCACTTAGAGCAGGAATTATAACCAAGATTGTAAAAAAATATGTGAACATTTAGCATTTAAGAAGTAAAAAAAAAAAGTTTTTGTCTGTCAATATTCTCCATCCAGAACTCCTCCAAAGGAAACGTTTAAACGTTTCTGTTTCACCTGGTTTCATTTCTTAAAAGATCTTCTTTAAGGAGCCGTTGGCTATCTAATTAAAAGATAAAATAAAAGAAATCATAACGTTGTTAACTTACATTTCTCAAGTTCCACAAATCAAAAAACTCTCTCCTGCTTCTTTACAGAACTCCAATCAGAAGCTTTCGCCTGTTTTAGCGTAGATAATAAGTTTTTTAATTTGGACTAGTTTCGTAGCCCAATATTAATTTATTTTAGCGTCCTTTTTTTGCGCTCCAAGCACCCGCGCGCGCGCACATACAGACTAGAAAACACGCAATCAGAAAGAGAGAAGGCGGAACTTAAGGCAGAATAATCAGAGTTAAACCGCGCAGCACAGTTGATGCGCTGCTATGTGAAAGGGACAGGAAAGAGGCAGCTGCAGCTACCAGGCAGAGAAGCTGCGAGAGGAAAAGAAGCGGCTCCTGTATAGTAAATTATAAACATGTTGTTCACATCCAATTATTGGTAGGGACAAATGGGTCCGTCCAAAATTTTGGTAGGGACATGTCCCTATGGTCCCTATACAAACCTACGCCCATGAATGAAAGACAAGCAGAGAATTCTGATTTGGTGTAAGTTTAATGTTTTCTTCTAAAAGGAACTGTGTTCGTACACTGAGTAAACTAAGATTTATGTAGCATGTAAAAAATACAGATCTCACTGTCAAAGTGTTTTACATCACATCAGCTTACAAACTAACAAAAAAAGTAATCAACTGGAAAAAAATTTAAACAATGTTAGAATCATATACCAACAAGCGTCATAAAAAAAAAAAACAGGTGCATTAAAAAAATAAATAATTAGAAACATTTGCTGGCTGGACCAGCCAAACTAACAACCAAAAAATAGAAAATACACAAAAAAATGAAAAGAATAGTTAGAGCACACCCCACAGCTGAAGGTCTCATTTACATGAAGCAACTACTGAAAGGCCTTCTAAAAAGGCACGTTATTGAACTGTTATTATAGAGTTAGTTTAAATTTGGAAAATGTTTCAAATTAAGAACACTTTTGATAGTAATATGAGGTAATACCCATGCTCTTCATGAAACCAAAGTGTTTATCATAAAAACGTTTTTTGTTGTTGTTTTTTTTTCCCATTGGTCTGGCATAGCATACTAATCTTCTAAGCAATCTTCTACTGCATGTCTGTCGGGGTCACAGGGGGCTGGTGCCAATCTGCCGCAGTTCCCTGAACATAAGGTGGGATACAGACCTGGACAGGTCTCTAGTCTACTGCAGGAAATAATTTTGAGATATATAGATTAATAAAAGCTTGAGAACAAAAGTTTGTGAGTAATTAATTTATTTTGTGTCAGATTCTAACATATGACAAAAGCAAGCTATGTGTTTGGGAGTCTATGTGTAGCACCACATCAAATTTCTCCTATGTGTAAAACGCTACTTGGTAATAAAGCATTTTCTGATTCTGAAGTTTCTCTACTGCCACACACCAGTCTCAAATAAACATTAATAAGCCTCTGCAACCCCTGATGACTTGCTAAGGAGGTAATGGAATCATTTGATTCAGGAGTGTTGGAGCAGAGATACCTCTGAAACATGCATGTCAATGTGTCCTGAAGAACATTGCTCATAGCCAAAGAAGAAGTTCATGAGCAGCCGCCATGATAAGTGCTGGCTGTAAAAGAGGAGCTAGAAAGAAGAAGCAGTATGCTTACTATTGCCAGTTCATTTAGCAAAGGGACCTCCTGACTTTTCTATCTACAGTTAGGAGCTATACAATTGCCTACTTTCCTTTGCATGACAGAACGTGTAGGTACAGCCCACTTGATGGAGTTTTACAAAAAAAAACATTATTTTGTGTCATGTGCTCTGTGTGACACGTGCTAAAGCACACAACTTCATATTATTGAGTTTTATAATGGAGAGCGACAACATAGTTCTTTGTACCTCATTTCCTGAACGCTGTAGTCCCAATTTTACAGGCATCATCCATGCAGGTATTTATTGTGCGATGACATCTGCAAGGCTAAAAGTCAATGCAATCAACTGGTTTTCCTTAGATAGAAAACTTTGAATCAATTTGACTGTATGATCTGGTTGAACTGTAAAGTGCCTCGAGATGATATGTGTTGTGAATTGGCGCTATATAAATAAACTGCATTGACTGAAGAACCCTGATTACTGTGTTTCATTTGGACTTATTGATATAAATAAAGCTTTCTGTTATTTTCTGATTAATTGAATGTGACTGCATATATACTGACGGTGCTTCTCCATTTCGGGGTTTTAATACACCAATCATTACATTTCCTAGAACTGCTGGTCCTGGCATGGTCACAGGGTGGGAGGGCTTAATACCTCAAGAATCATTGAATGGTCTTCTTTTTTTCATCACAGAGAAAACAGGAAAGACAGCGATGCAAACACATGCTCATACCTAAGGTTAATTTAGAAAACAGTAAACCTAACATTGGGACTACAAGATAAACTTAACTGTTTAAAGAAAACCAATGGAAGGAAACTGCATAAAGAAACCCCAGGCTGGGCTATTTTTGCAAAAGAAAAAAAAAATCAATTTTGTTAAATGAGATTACCCACCAAAGAGCCGGACAATTAATATCAGCCCACTTTTTCAGAGTAAAATAACAAATGTCTTGTACTTGTTAATCCACTTAAACACAGTGACAGAGTGGATGAAATATGTCCCATGAATGAGACCCAAGCAGAAATCATTAATCATTAAATTTAGCGTAAAAATATAAGTCTAATAACATTACCAAGTTTAATTGCTGAAGTTCTTAGCCTGTCTTGTGGAAATGCGAGTGCCCTCATGGCACCCCAGGCCAACAGGAGGATCATAAGCAGCCACAAAGTTATCTTATACCTTAGACCACAGCCCTGCTACTGTAGATTCTGCTTTCTTTAATGCCCCCGCTCTGTGATAATTGAACCTTTGCTTTCTCAGATTTGTGCAGCTGCTCCTTTTTGCCTTAGTGATCACAGGCTGGAGTGTTGTGTTGAGTCTTTCACAGGTCTGAGTGGGTCACACCTGTAGAGTGCTGGACACACTCCACCAGATCAAGAGAAAGTGGAGGGGAGTCGCAGTGTGTGCGCATGTGTGTGTGTGTGTAGAAGTAAAGGGTAGGGGGGGTGGGGATCCTTGTCTCTGAGGACCCTCGAGGCAGCTGAGCTCTGAATATTCATCAGCACCTCTACTGGAGTGCATTCCAGTCACACATTTGGCTGACTATACACTCTTTGGAGCTGTGATGTTGCCACAGAAGTAATGCAAAAGAATGCAAAGCTAATTTGTGCACATCATTAAACAGTATGCTCTATATCATCTGATTACTAGTATAAAACATGCACTTACCTACATCTGTCAATGTCTCAAACACTGTCCTGTTCCTGCTGAGCATTGTTAGCACAAGTAATTCATTCAGCTGTGGAGAATAGAAGTAAAAGTTATTTCTTCCAGGAGGCCCATTGTTGCCTTGCTTTGCTCTTTGCTGCAGAAACGCCTTGTTGGACGTGTCTGCTGAGAGGATAACATGTAATGCTGCTGAGTCCTCCCATCCCTCTATGCAAGGCAAACTCTGGAGATTACTTGTTTCAATTAGCTATGGGGTGGAGAGAATTTAAGCCATGTTAATTCCAGTCACTAGTGAAAATCCAAGTCAAAAGGACCAGCCACTCAGGCGTAATCGTCTGCCCCCAGACATCTCCCATTTCAAGAAAACATTTAGAGAATAAATCAAAATGTAAATTATAAGGTTTGAAGTATTTAACTTTGTTAATGTCTTTCAGTAAAGAATAAGCCTTCTGTACTATCTAATTGATTTAGATAAACTCTCACTTTATAGTTTTATTCTGGCTTGGTATAAGGCTCTTGTATTAAAAGAAGCATTTTTTATGAATAACAGAACTCTTAATAAAAAAGATGAGTCTTTTCTGTTAGCTAAAGCAATAAAAATATAACTGCCATATTTTTATGCAAAATCTTTGAATAAGCCTTTGTGTTTTTAAATATCAAGAATCCAAATGCTTCAAATGTTTGATTTAATAGCATCAAGACAGTCAGAGTCTTTCCAGCATGTGGGTGGACACTGAAATGACTCACTTTATCACAGTTGTTTGAAGCAATATGTTACAACAATGGAGCAGGGCAACCCGGTCAGACGGTCTGACCAAATGCGCTCAACATGTGTGAGATAAAGTTGGTTCAGAGCTTTGCTGGCTGTTGTCACAGGTGTAGTCTTTTGACCCCTGATAACGTTACATCTATTTCATGTTGGGAAAAAAAAAACAGAATAAAACATCTCCTAATGCACAGAGATCCAGCCCCATCTATAACGTTGATTCATTAAAATATTACCCAAGAAGCGTAATATTGTCACTAGAAAGTTGAGGTCTCATGAGACCAAAAACAGCTTAAATTACTTCATAAATATTTTTTTTAGTATTTAAATCTTTAATTTTTGATGTGTTTTACTTATTTTGTCTTTTATAAATAAAAAGATACACTGAAATCCAAGACTTCCTTCTATAACTTCGCTGGCTAATGTTTTTGGTTGTGGTTTAAGATCTGATGTGCAGATAATTTTCATTCTTGAATTATCAGACCAGACTTAGTGAATCTGCAGTTAGTGACAAATATAGACTAGCTGTAACTGGCATGAGAGCAGCCCCTGGTGGTTATCAAATTTAAAATCCTCCAAAATACCGAAATTGTCTCAAATCTTTATTCATAGAGCCACAGTGCAATGCTGAAATACTAACACCTTTAAAGGTTTATGAGATTTTGTGAAGTTACAGCCACAAATTTCAAAGCATGTTGTTGGAACTTGGTGTGATACATTATTACAATGGTGGATTAGTCTGGATTGGAAGGGAAATGATAAGGGGTCTTGATTTCAAAAACAAAAATCTGAAAATAACAATCCTCAAACTTTAGTGTATTGTGTTAGGACTGAATGTGTAGAGCTACATACAGGAGCTTTGTGCATTATTGTAAAGTAGAAGGAATGTCATACATCAGTCGGAAATCTGAAAAGTGTGATTACAACCCACCTTTATGTCTTTTCATAACACTATGAACAAATGTGTTTTGTGAAGGGCTCTGAGGTTGGTTGAGTATTGTTGAACAGACCAAACAGGTCAGACTTAAAGCTATTGAGAAGTGTACATCAAGGTTAGGTCGTTAAATAATTCCAAGCTTTTAAGGAGCATTGTCCATCATTCAAAAATGGAAAAAACATGGTACAACTACTTACCTACAAAGAGAGGACTTTCCAACTCAACTGACAGGCCAAGAAAAGAGGCCATTAAGCAGAAATGTGGACAAGAGGGCAATGAACAAAACTATGTCTGAGTTGCAAAGGTCCATGGCGAAGATAGAGGAAATTATAGATAGGAAAACTAGTAACAAGTCGGTCTTTTATGGAAGAGTGGAAGGAATATTGTTAACACACTATACCCACCATGATATTAGGTTGTGGCAGCATTATACTGTGGGAATAGTAAAGCTTGTTAGAGGTAAATAAGGTGAATCAAAATAATGGAAAACCTCTGAAGTACAAAAACTCAATACAACAACTCTAATCATACAACCTACCATACAATGAAATGGATAAGGCCATGTGTCTCCTCTTCACTGTTGTGTAAATTTAGACGTGTCCCTGGTATAACATACCTAAATCAAGTGGTGTACTTTCCTTCCAAATTTGCAGACAAGTTCTGCAGAGTCCTGCAAATGAGCCAATTATTTGACTCAAATATGATGAAGCAGAAACACATCTAAAAGTTGGAGGACACTGGACCTTGAGGACTGCACATGAAGACCCCTGACTAAGGTCACAGCATAAAATTGGCTATCAGTGTTCACAGACACTCTTCATCCAGTCTGACCAAGCCTGAAGTTTACTGCAAAGTAGGGCCATTTGTAAAGCATTGTTTAGATTTTCCATGTTTTGCAATAAAAAAAAAAATCTAATAACTATTTCTTTACAGCAGTAAATGTAGGTTTTCTCACAATTTAAGATAAATATTTAAATTTAGTCTACATGCAAAATAAGCAATGGTACTTTAAGTCGAAAAGAAAAGAACAAATTAAACACAGTAACTTCTCTTATCTGTGAGGCCAAGCACATTCTGTTCTGGCCCTGGGCAAGACTACACTGTCTCCACATTATTTAGTCATTAATGTGCATATTTACCTTGAGAGAAAAAAGGAGCTTAAAGGTTAATGTTTCCAATATCCTCACAGTCGTCTGTTAAACAAACCTCAGCTGCTGTGTAGCCTTTGGTGTCGTTTTATCTTTAGGGATTGCCCTATTATGAGATACAGCTCTAAAGCCGAATTTCCCGGCTCATTTACTTTTCGCCACACTCTGGTTGTGACAGTTCTGCTTATCTGTTCAATGACTGCTAGCAATATGCTGTGTGTTTTACATCACACACTTATTTAAATGGAGGATAAAATACATTAGGTTTATCATATAATTCCACTACCTAAATATACTTTATCCAAACTCTGATACAGTGGAGTGTAAAATCACTTTGTGAAAAGTCCAATTTTATAATTTTACTGAAATGAAATATCTAATGTAGACTTTGATGATGGTCAGCTATAGAGGGGATTACTTTAAAGACAGAAAATTATGGAAAAGAGTAGGAGATGCTAAAAACTCAGAGATGTGCTTGTATGTAAAAAGGTGAAATTTTAAGTGGCTTAAAAACCAAAAATGCAAATTACGGACAAATCCAGAAGGATTAGAGGAGGTATGAAACAGCAAGAGAAAAAAGGAGGTTGATACACTGAATAATGGAAACTAAAGGCTTGTACCATGGATGCAATCTGACAAATGAGCCAGGGAAATGGAAGATTATAAACCTGAAAGGCTCATTAGCAGAGAGAGAACAGGTAAGCTGAGGGGTGGAGAAGGTCAGAGCATAACGAAAAAGAATATCAAGACCAAGGGAGAGTTATTATTCCAAGAGAACAGCATGACTCAATGAGTTAAGGAAATAAAACTGTAGCAAAGGTCCTCCCCAGCCATTTCCACAAGAAGGAGTTCCAGATTGACCCAAGACCTCAGTACACCCACTCTAGTGTTAACTGCACAGTTAGATTTTATAATTACTCTGTGGAACGTTTTGAATGAAACACAAGACATCCTGAAAATCCTCTCTTTTCTAAAATTTTACAATTTATTTACACTTCTGTTTATTGGACTCATCCTAGACTTCAGATGGAAAATTTAACATTGTCATCTCTGAGGGAAAGGTTGGTATTTCAGTGGGGAAATACCAGCCTTGTAGAGGAGTCCAGTTTGGATTTGAATTGAATGAATCCAAAATATATCTCATGCTCAATTGTTCTCTTGAGGAGATACTCTATAAATGGTCAAGTAATTAACATAATTTTCATTCTTTCAATAATGGTGTTTATTTTTTAACTCTAAATACATCATGTGTGGATTGCAATCTGACAAACATCTTGCTGCTTTTCATACAAATACATCAATAAGATTTTACATTATTAGAATTTCTTTTACTGAGACCTCAGCTGTGAGTCTCTTTGTATTGATCTGGTTACCATGACTTTTGGTTAATGAACTGCCTCAAATCTGTTTCAGGCATGCACACAATCTGGCACTGTAGATGCATTTAATTTCTTTTGTTTGTTTGTTGGGGAGGCAGATACTAAATTTAAGGAGGTCCCTTTAACATGGAATGCACCTGAAAGATTCTTTAAGGTTCCTAAAACTAGCTTTTAATTTGCACCCTCCACAACAAGACTGACTCTGAAATATATATCTGACAATACTGAGCAAAGGCTTTAAACCACCACTGGTTCTCTCATGTTTAAGGAGCCAGACTCTCTTGAAATCATTTATAGGCGGCTTGATAAACAGTGCTCCAGACTCTCTGAAGGTCTTTAATCATTTTCTTTCAGTTGAAGAAAAAATATGAGCCAGAGTCTAAAAATATTCACAACTGGGAAAATGCATCTCAAAGTCATGCCTTTAAGAAATGAGAAATTTAACTTATGATGTTCTGCTTACAGCTAATGAAAAAAATATATATTAAAAATAGAATATTATATCACACCACAAACATTTTTAAATCACTAATGTTGGTAACATAAATGTAAAAATGATTGCGGAAGAGCCTGAATATAAAATGTTTCTTAAACCTCCTTAACTGTATAAATCGACTGAGTTGTATTCACTTAAAGCAATGGATGCCCCCTGTTGGGCAGCACAGGGACTGTAATTTCTGCCTATGATTAGGATGCTACACCAGAGAATTGCAAAGAGAACAGGTTGCCGTGGAAACAGCAAAGAGTAAAAGTGCAGCCTCTGGAGTGACCCTGCACTGTTACGTTTAATTGTGTAAGGCATGCTCTTGTTTCTCTGAAAGACAAAGAAAGAAATGGAGAGAAAGTAGTCAAAAAAGTACATTTACTCGTCAGTGGCGGCTGGTGAAAAATATTTTTGGTGGGGCTGATATAGCCTAGTGTATGTCTCCAACTAATCCGGAATAAGAATTCAAATAAACAATTGGACAATACATACAATTCAACAGTAATGATTTAATTTACTATATAATAACAGTAACAGTGATGATTTGGGTCACTGTGACGGGGTTCTTTGGCCTCCAAGAATCCAGTCTCAGTCGGGTTACCGGTGTTGGTGATTTATTGAGCTCAAAAACTCAAAACAGGGTGCAAAAGAAACTAAACATGTACAAGATCCTCTGGGCCTCAGCCTCCCTCCAGTTACCAGCAATGTAACAAAGAAACAGAAAACAAAAATTGCCGCTTTTCTTCCCACAGCCCTCATTAAATAGTTTAAGCCCCTCACATCAGGCTCTCTTATTTCTGATTTCTTCTCATTAATCAGTTTTGTCCATATATTACCTCCACAAACAATTGATGTACAAAAACAAATAATTTTTACAACTTAATTCTTTTACACAGATTCATTGACTTATTCAATTACACCAAACTGGGTTTGAACCCAGCAAAGACGCAGCCAGACTGAAGAAGACAAGTCCCCGTAGCATAAACACGTACACCCCCCCCCCCCCAAAATTGTGTAATTTGGTTATGGTAAATCCAAGCAGACTATGATCATGTGTAGGGGTGTTAATCACACCCATGATGGCAATTCAGTATCAATTTCCTGACCCAACTATTAGATTATTTTCGATACTCAAGAATACACCATGATACGATTCAATTAACTGTTTTGTTTTTTTTACCTTACAGGCTAGACGATGTTTCAAATTTGAAATAAATCAGTGAAAGCTGTAATATTGTTATGCATTCTATTTGAGTGACAAGAGCAAATTACATAAGTAGCAAAGCTGCACCCCACCTAGGCCTATGAAAACCTCATTTACTGAAAAATAATAATGCCTCTGTGTTTACACGAGTGTGCAAGCGGAAAGAGGGTAGTGGCTAAAGGCAGCAAGGTAGGAGGGCAAAATAGGTTTAGCGCCACCGCAGCACGGGAGTCATATTTACGTCCAGGAACAAATGGATAAAATAGACCGGAGGAAAAAATAAACATGAATCGATACTCTTGCAGACGTGTCGATGCATTGGATCGTCGGCTGTCGGATTGATGCATCAATACAAAACGATTATTATTTACACCCCTAATCATGTGTGCTGTCCCACAAGCCTCCTTTCAGGGGTTTTCACTTTTATATACAGTTTATATGTTTTCCATTGAATGCTACTATTAAAATGCTATTAAAGTATAATTTTAACATTCCAATATAGCACCTTAAAATATAGATTTGAATGGCTAAGGTTTAAAAAGAAATACAATTAAACTCCCTGCTAAGGTAAGCATTTAACTTTAGTTTTCTTAGTTTACTGAAAAGGTGACAAAGCTGTTAGGGACATGTCTTAAAAAGCATGTTAAGGTATCAAAAAACTATGACAATCATAATATTAAGTATTAAACAATAGCTATCTGCTCTCCAATGTAATTAAAATAAGATTAGAGAAAATCCCTGTGATAAATAATTGTTTTTTTTTTGTTTTGTTTTTATTATTTAATCTGAAAGCTATCTTAGGAAATATTTGGCCTTAAATCACGTAGCATATTTGTTAAATTCTTCTCCAATGACGCAAAACCGCAGCTTATTTCTATTTGTGATGAGGATCATAGTGTTCCATAGCTACTTTTCTTTATGTAGAGCATTTTTTTAAAGCAGGTATTTCTTTTATTCAATTAAATTTATGTACATAGAGCCAATTATTAACACATCATTCCAAAGAGACAATTATGATGATGGTTAAACGTTTTCTTTACAAAAATGCTGATTGAATTGAGTCATTGACTTTGCTGGATTTCCTCCTCCAGGTTGCACCTGTAGCGACAGAGGACTGTTGTTTGCATTGTGTTATTGACTTTACAGCAGTCCCTCATACCAAGAACGCATGGATTTTAACAGCCAGTTGTTTGATAAACTATAAGAGGAAATGGAAAACCACTTTAAATGTCAGGACCTCTGGGTAAAAACCTGAATTGAACATCAATAATTTGATTAGACAAAGGGATACTGATCTCTAGAGTGAAACTGGATTATTGCAGCAATAAAGGCAACAAGGCTTAATAAGTACAAAGAGAAACTCAAAATAAAGATGATTAAAAAGAACAGTTAACATAAATAAAGTCATATTTTTAGAGAATATAACCTAACTATGAAGAAAACATTTTGATCTTCTTGAATGTAAAGCTGAAAGTACCATTTTTAAGGTGTGTTTAGTAAAACCTTGTGAGGAATTAAAACAGTTACTGAAGACAGATATTGTGTCCCTGATTAAATTTCTGCAGAATATCCTAAATATGCCAGTTAAAGGGTCTCTTTGCCTGCTGTTTTTTTCTGAAATTCTGAAACATGACACTCTACCTCAAAATACACTGTCTTTCTTACTGAGCCTGAAAGAAGTGGTAGAAAACACTAAAAACAATAATAATAATTAAAAATAATTCAATTATCATTATTATTATTTAGAAAAGTAGGGTAAACACACTTTAGATAACTGTCTGAACTTCTTAAACAGGTACCCTTGGGGGAAAAAATCCTGTTGATTTGATTTATTTTAACATTTTCAATGAAGAACAGACATTAACTTGAATGAATCTAAAGCTCTCAGTGTTTTCAGTTTAGTTTAGGCAACTTTTAAATGAAAGTGTCCTCTTATATTTTGTGAGATAAAATTATTACCATGTACACCAAATGTTATGAAGGTTATATGTTAGGCTAAGTAGATCTGTTCCCTGTTTGTTACCGGTGTTTTGTCAGATGAGATGACCTCGTCAGACCAGCATACCCATAGTCAAGACACATGCACAAGATGTCAGATCTGTGTTTATCCCTTTATTTTGTATGAAAAATAGACTTTAAACTACCTCAACATGCGTGTATCCCTATAGTCATCTACAAAAAAAAAAGCTATTTCAGGTGAGATTGCCATATGCTTCAAAAAATACCAAAAAGTGAGTAATTAAATTGTTTTTTGGTACATAACTTAAGGGATACAGGCCCACTGAGGTAGTTTAAGGCGTATTTTTCTTACAAAACTAAAGGGATACACTAAAGGGATAAACGGGTATTGACTATGGGTATGCTGGTCTGACCGGGTATGCTCATCTGACAGAACAGCAGGGATGTTTATTTGGGATGTATGTTATTCCCTAATTATATGCCTAATATAATAGAAACATTATATGATTGTAGTAAATCCAGATATACTGATGCAGGGCAGCCTCAGGGTGAAGCAGCTGCCCTTCAGTGCTGTATTAAGAAATGTGTTTGGAATGTTACCATAAAATTAGGGCTGCAACTAATGACTATTTTGCAAATTGATCAATTTGTTTATTTTTTCGATGAATCGATTAATAATCAGATAGCCAAAGGTCACTTAAAGAAGATTTTTTACGAAGTTAAACCAGGTGAAACAAACGTTTCCTCTTGAGTTCTGGGTGGAAAATATTGACAGACAAAAACTTTTTTTTGTATTTCAAATGAAAAATCTTTACATATTTTTACAATCTTGGTATAATTCCTGCTCGAAGTGGGTCGCTCTGCCGGCTTAAGGCACATTTTTGTGGCCCTATACTCCGGTTAATAAATAATCAATTACTAAATTGACGATTATTTAAATAATCGATTAATATGATTGTTTCAGCCCTAGATAAAATACATGAAATGGGCTACGCAGGTAACTACAGCCCATATGCAGAACTTGTATAGTGAAGTTAATATTTTAAATGCTCAGTGTCAGCTCCTCCTATAGTTCCAGTGCACATGTAAATACAATACATTTATTTGCCGTCCCTTTAAGGTATTTTTTGCATGATACAGAGAGAGCATATTAGATAAAAGAAATAAATAAGAGTGGGTTTTACCTCTGTTTACCTCCGCACAATTCTATATCTTCAAAAGAAAACACAGGATAAATCCACATATAGCAGGAATATAGACTATATCTGGTTAAATAGGCACTGGTAAGTTTAAATGCAAACCTTTTCAAAGTGGAAAAAAGTCCTAATTCCACATTCGTAAGAGCAAGTGATGCTTTAAGCATTGATAAACAGCATGTAGTGTGTGTAGTGCTTGTAAGATTTGTATTGATGTAGGAAGAAATGCTGTTGTTCTCTTTAAACAAAATGTGCGCTGATGCTCACATTAAGCATAAAAAAATCATGCATATTTTTGCAAAGGACCAATGACATCAGACCAATGAAACTGAAGACCAACAGTGTCCCTACCAAAGTTGAAATCAAACCTACGCCCTTGTTTCCTGCCGAGGTCTGAGCGCCAAAAGACAAATTGTCCTAATTGTCTTTTCTCTTTGTGTGAGTTTTTCAGATTGAACTGGTTGTGTGTTTTTTCTTTTTTTTTGTCATTCTATGGAAATTAGACGTTTGGTTTCTGCCTATAATTGGTCTGCAAACAACTGGCAATTAAAAGACTGAATTAGACTTTTTAATTTTTTTTTTTGTAAATTGTGGTTAGATCTGTTCTGAATTAAATAAATAATAAATTAATATAGTCAAACTAAACTTATTAACATTCTCCTGTAAGTCAAACAGGTCTAACGTCAATTTTAAGCACCTTCCGACGCTGTCCGTTACCTGCAGTGCTGAAGCCGGTATTTTAACATGTTTTTGTATTTTAATAATGATGCAAAACCACAGCTTATTTCTATTTGTGATGAGGATCATAGCGTTCCATAGCTACTTTTCTTTATGTAGAGCAGTTTTTTAAAGCAGGTATTTCTTTTATTCAATTTAATTTATGTACATAGTGCCAATTATTAACACATTATTCCAAAGAGACAATTATGATGATGGTTAAACGTTTTATTTACAAAAATTTTGATTTAATTGAGTCATTGAATTTGCTGGATTTCCTCCTCCAGGTTGCACCTGTAGCGACAGAGGACTGTTGATTGCATTGTGTTATTGACTTTTCACTGGTTGTGTGTGTTCTTTTTTTCTTTTTTTTTTTGTCATTCAATGGAAATTAGACGTTTGGTTTCTGCCTATAATATGTCTGCAAACAACTGGGAATTATAAGACTGAATTCGACTTTTTAAATATTTTTATGTAAATTGTGGTTAAATCTAATGTCAATTTTAAGCACCTTCCGACGCTGTCCGTTACCTGCAGTGCTGAAGCCGCTATTTTAACATGTTTTTGTATTTTAATAATCAGTAAATATTTTGCTCTGATAAAACTCTATCTAAAAATTTCAATTGAAACTGAAATGAGAGAGAAACCTAAACCAGACTCGCACAAGTGGTGTTGCGGTTTGAGTTTGAAGACAAATTGCTAGTTTCCCACACCGGCTCGCTCCAGTCAGAGCGTGGTGTTGCATTTCCCTCCGCTTCAGTGACTGCTGCTCCAATTCTTCAACCCCCGTTAGGCAATATCCCTACGCTCTTAGAGCTCTTAAATGTTACATTACGTAGTGGGCGTAAATGCTCCTTGTAATGGCGACCGTGCCGTTGATGTGCCTATGTTTGTGAAAATGAAGCGGAGAAGAAGTTATTTCTTTTAACTAAAACGCCGAGGTTCCCGAGAGGAGGACTTTGCGTCAATAACCGTCATCTTCATACGTGGTAAACGAAGCTGTACTTTTATATTTTTGTGCTCCCGAAATGATGAAGCTCAAGTCCAACCAAACCCGGACGTACGACGGGGATGGCTACAAGAAGCGGGCCGCCTGTCTGTGCTTCAGGAGCGAGTCGGAAGAGGAGGTGAGCCCGGGGATGTTTCCGCTTAGTGGGCCATGCTAACGCCATCAGTTATGATGTCTTCAGTATCTTACGTAGCTGTAAATCGAAAGATGTATGAACGTGGTCGTCATTTTAGCGATTACTCGCTTGGGTTTAAGGTTAGCAGTTTGCCCCACGGGTACAAGTATTATAAATGAGTTTTAAGTCGTACTCATGATTGTGTTATATAAGCCTCTTTTGCTATACAACTGAAAGCCCGTTACACGGAGTTAGCCTGTTAGCTGATGCTAAAGCTAGGTTTAGCATGCTAATTAGCGCTGCTCCTCCGGGATCCAGCTGTCAGGCAGCAGACACTGCCTCTTCACGTGATTATTGACTTCATTACTGAGGCTCATCTGGATAAGAATATTTCCCAGTAACTGACGAACATTTGATGTAATGTAAGAGTTGTATTTTAGATACATTTCTGCTCTAGCATAAATTCAACTGGTTATTCCCACCCAACTATGTTGTTAGAATATTTATGTCAAAGTACTACAAGATACCCTAACTGATGTGATATTTGTTGTTTTTTGTTGCGATGTAAACATTATAATCCCGGGTTTGAAGTATCTGAAAATAGAAATCCATGTTTTTGGGTTGTTGTTTTTTTTGCACAATTGATCCTTTTTTCAGGTCAACTTTGTGAATATCCCGATGTTTAATCTGGTTATAAGAGGAATTATTTCAACAGTCAAGCACAAACGTGTCTTTGTAAGAAAACATGTTAGCAGGACGGCAGATTGGACTAAATTAGGTTTTGTCCTGGACTGAGGAAGGAGCCCACTTTTAACATGATTCAAGGAAATTCATTAGGAGCACACAGAAACCCATGATCCGAAGTTCACCCAATTGGCTTGCAGCTTGAAACTAAACTAAATCTATAGAAAGAATAAAATCAAAACCAAAACAATCTGAATACATTTGTATTTACATGTCACAGATTAACTTTAAAACATTCACCAAACACTACAGTGTGTGTTCATTCTTGTTTGGTATACATTTCAGGTGCTCTTGGTGAGCAGCAGTCGACATCCTGACAAGTGGATTGTTCCTGGAGGGGGAATGGAGCCTGAAGAGGAGCCAAATGCTGCCGCAGCTCGAGAAGTGTGTGAAGAGGTTGGTTCACATTTTCTTTTTTCAACCCTCATTACTGTCATTTGTCTGTATCTTTTCAGAATTTTAACATATATTGGAAGTTATATCTATTTATTATGTATACTAAATGACTTCTGATTCACAAATACAAAACCCGTCTTTCTTCACGTCGACCGAAGACCGAAATGTAGTTCTGAGAATAGCTTTCCATTTGCAGTGTGACAAATTGGTCCGAGTGTAGCCTCAGAGGAGTGTTGTATTACATTTCGGATTAATTGTGCCTGTATTTAACACTGGGAATAATACCTTGCCCTCAGAATCTTTTTTGTTAATGCAGTCATCCTGTTTGCATGACCAGGGAGATTGGGAGCCTGGCAACATGTAAGCAGTATCATAGCATCAAGTTTCAAGGCAGTGTTATGGTGTCAAAAGGTTGACGCTATGATAAAACACTAGATATGCCACAACTCTTCTTCTCCCCCTAAAAACTGAGTTTTTTAATCCAGGAGGAAATGTCAAAATTAGACATTTTGCTTAGACACGCTGATATTAAAGTTATTGGATTTCTCTCAGCAGTGGGTTCCTGCCAGGTCTCTGATAGGTACATGGGCTATTCTTTGTGTGTGATCTATCACACTGATGGAGGCTGATATCATCTCTTATCCCTGGCTTTCCCATTTTCATTGACTCAAGTTAGGAGTCGCACCGCTAGAAACATTTGTTAGAGTGCTAAAAGTAATCATCCAGAGGAATGATGGTGATTTTGAGTGTCGCTTAAAATTTTGCCATATACTCTGGTTTCTGGGCCTAGTTTTCTGTCCTTATAGAAAAGGAAAAATTTGAATTTTTAAGTTCCTATTGTGATTGCCAAATACCCAGTAAGCAATTTCTTATGTTTTTTTTTTTACTGTAGTCATGCCAGTCAATATTCGGGACCCAATAGGGGGCCAGATGTTCTGCTGGGTTCATCTGTCTATTTACCCTCTCTGGTCCTGACCTTATTCTCTTATTAGTGATACGCCCCAATCCTACAGCATTAGAACACATTGCATAACTGTAATGCAGCCTCAGTGCTGTCCATCCTCTTTCAAGATGATTCCCTGCAGCTCTCAGTTACATGAATGCTGAGCTTGGGGTTGTCTTTTATTTTATTTGAAGAAAAAAAAAACCCACAGCCTGACTTTTGGCCTATTACTTAATCCCTGGCATGGTTTGAGTTTCTCTTGATGGGCCTGTTCTTTTCCATTAAAATTAGTCGAGGACTTGAGAAGTGTAATACAGAGGCCATGGCACAGTATGTGGAGTCAACGTTTATTTATAGAGTGAAACCAGAACCTTAAGAAGCTTCAAAAATGTCAGCAAGTGCAATGGCTCTGTATTTGAATCTCACTAACTATCCACCTGGGAGTTATGGACTTGGTCATTTTGAAATTATTTTAGAGTAAGCCAGAATGTAATACTGTTTAGTTTACTCTATCTGGTGAAATGAGAATTTGGTTCTAAGGTTAAGAGGGAAATATGAATATGTGACAGAAAAGAGGTTGCTCTCTGAGTTTTCTCAAAGGGGTTATTAGGGGTTAAAGTTTACAGAAGTCTAAGGAAATAAGTTCCTTTAAGTTTTATATTTGATCTCCTGCTAGTTTCCTGGTGAGAGATTCCAAGGACTTAACAAAAAAGATTCAGGAAAAAGGAGTGAATTTTCAGTGTAGAAACACAGTCTTATGTAATGTAATCCACTGCAGCACAAACAAACCAGTTTCAAAATTACCATACAAATTACATCAGCACTTCTCTAAATCTGCCTCAACCAAACAACCCTGAAGTTTAAAAATGTGGCATTCATTTTCAGTTTATCAGGCTCTATTCCTTTGTTCCACTTTGTTTTTTATTGGATCAGAACAACCCTTATAATTGTCTTCTGTGACTCCATTACTTTTGTGACTTTCTAATGTTTTCCTTCATCTTGCAGGCGGGTGTGAAGGGGACCTTAGGTCGCTTAGTTGGAATATTTGAGGCGAGTTGTTGGTTTTCCCATATATTTAAATCTCAGCCCAGCGTTTTGTGTGCATTTGCAAATGAAAGGGGCTAATTTGTCATTTTCTGTCTTTAGAATAAGGAGAGGAAACACAGAACCTACGTGTATGTTCTAATTGTAACAGAAGTACTGGAGGACTGGGAGGACTCTGTCAACATTGGTAAAAGGCTGTTTATTTGTCAAAACAAAAGTCATACGGATAAAATTCTCAAGCAGTCACATGCTTGACTGTGACTTTGTTGTTTTCTTAGTCATATTTCGTGTCAAGGGTATTAAATTCCTGCCCTTGTGATTTTCACACAAACTTTCTTTGTAAGCTTTGATAATTTGTCCACGACTCTATTCTGTTTTTCATGGGCTGTTTTATCTGTTTGAATTGTTTCTACTAATCCTGCTTTGTTTTGTCAACAGGGAGAAAAAGGGAATGGTTTAAAATAGACGATGCCATACAAGTGTTGCAGTGTCACAAGCCTGTTCAGGCCACCTACTTCGAGGCTCTCCAGGAGAGTTGCCTGACCAGTAATGGAACGCCACTTGTGACCACGATAGGCGAGGACCTCTCACCAACCTACAGCATCAATCAGAGCTCCGTCTCGGGTATCAGATAACTAAAAACAATAAACTTCCCCCCCCCGGAGCTTTTGCCACCACTTGCGCTCTTACTTGTGTCACTTCTCTCTTTCTCCTCTCCTTTGTTCTGTCCTCTCTACTATATATTTTTTTCTCAGTAACATGGTTTGCCTTGCCAACTCCTTTGTGCCAGAATTGTGGCACAGACTTGATGACAGGTGTTAGGTGAAAAGTCTGAAACACTTTGTAAATGTAATTTTGGATCCGTTTTTTTTTTTTTTTTCGTTGTTTTTCTTCTTCTTACATAAAAAAATGCATGAAGTATCCCCTCATTCCCTGTCCTTTATGCACCCTTAGTGTGGTGTCAAATGAATGCAAGAACTACTTTTTACTGTTGTAATGTAAAAGTGTATGCGTAGTGCTTAAGCTGAAGGCTTTTGGTGGTCTTTTTAATGTCTTCTCCATTATTTCGGTTGTTTTCTGTGACTGAATGTGCCCATAAGTGTGCTCCCCTCCCCCCCTGTTGTAAGGATAGGAAATAGTGCGTATCAGAAGCAAAAGATTTGTGGGAAGCGTCTTGCATGAGCACTGTTCTGTTGTGTCTCGCTCACGTGAGTGACCCGATGCTGACTGTGCAACAGATTTGTGGCAAGGTCTTTGGCTTTTCTTCTTACTGTAGTTTTTTGTTTCTTTTCTTTTTTTTATGCTCGGCTTTTAAGCACGGTTCCTAGTTTTTCAATTTCGATAGACTTTCAAGTGTCAACTGTGTTTCTCCTTAATTTGGGAAGCTAGCCAAGCACTACAGGTTTCACTCTCAAGCTGAGTGTATACAGTAAACTGTACAGAGAGTGGAAGAATGTTGAGATATGATGTAAAACTAACTCCTTCTTGATAGATTGACCTAGTTTTAATCCCATTCTTTCCTTCTATTATATACTCTTGTGACTACAAAGTCTTCCTCCCCCTAATTAGAGGGTGAAAGAAGTAGATTTAAAGAATCATTCATTTCAGAATTGAGCACATATCACTTAAGTTATTAAAACCCATGTCTGTGTTTTACTCCTCACATTCAGTTTGGTTGAAAAACAATTGTTTACATTGTGTTCTTACCATAGCACAGATTTAGCGGGCACTTTCATTACATACATGATTATTCAAATTTATTTTATTATTTTTTTACCCTTATTTTTTTTATATTTAATCTGCATCCCCAAGAAGACTCAGAACAGCTGATTGACATTGAAAGTAATGGATCTGTTATCCTGTCTTTGGCAAAGATGCAGAACAAACAAGCCTTGTACAGTTTGAGACCTCGTTTTTAACTTGTAAAATGCTTTTGGATACTTATTCTTTCTCTTCTCTCTAACGTTTGGCAAGTCTCTTTAGCCGAGCTGCGTCACGTGGTCTTGATGAGTCATGTGGCAGCAGGCTCAATACTGTGAAACTGGAGGCGCTGTAGATAGCATGTAAGAGGTTTTTATTGTAAATTGTTTATTTCTGTATAGATCAAAGGTGAGAGTGCAAATGACAAAAAACCTCTTACACATCTTTGAGTGCTACGTGTCATTTCAGCTGCGGCTGGAAGAACTAAAAACTTCTTTGTTGGCTTATGAGCTGTTGGGATTTTTTCCTTTTTGAGATGGCAAACAGTATACCTGAGACTAAAGAACAAGGAATGTGGTTGTGAGATTAAAGAGCCTTTTTTAATAATAAAATATATAAATATATATAGATTTACACACGTGGATTCCCTTCAGATTGTAAACCACGAGGGTTTACCTGTTTGTTTTTTGGATCAAGTGTAAAATAATGAATTACTGCCACGGAAATGCAACTGAAATTTCTTAGCTGCTTCTCAGATTAGAGATTAGCAAATCTGTTGTCTTGTATTTGGTGCATTTCTCTGCCCTGAAAGCACATCAACACAGGTTTCCTGTCTGTTGAAACTTATTAGAATACCCTTCTTATAGGATGTTATGTTTGGGTATAAGAGAAGAACCACCATTAAAATGTCTGGTATATTGGTAAAACCTACTTACTTACAAGCCAAGTGATCCAGTGAAGTTTATAAATTGCAAATAAACTAGTAAATCACAAACAATAGCCAGAACAACAGGCTTTAGTATCTTTACAAATTATTTAAATGGTTAACTTTAAGCACCTTGTTAGAGGCAATTCTGTGGATGTTTTCCGCATCTGTAATCAAACAGTTCAGTTCTGATCGAGAGCAAAAGGCTGCGCATTTTATCAAGAAATATGCATAGAAAACAACTGCATCATAACTGATCTGAAGGAAATAGCTTTGACAACTGAAGGCTATTTGCAAATGTCTAAAGAAAAAGCATGGTGTATAGAAATAGATATTGAAACCTTTTTCTAATTTGTAAATCAGGTCAACTCCCCTCCAGCCCAAGACTTTGAACTGGTTTTACTGCTGTGCATCTGCAGGGCGTGGTGACTAAAGTCTTGCTTTATGATACCCCTCCTGGTTTGTCTGCAAGCCCGTTTATGTAAATATGCTGTTGAACATCAATATGACTACCAATTAGACAAAAAAAAAGCTGCTCAGACCAATTGGCAGTGATTGAATTTTTTATCTGAGTGGTGGGTACTGTCAAAATGAATGTGAGGAGGATTTCCATAGGTAATAGCCAATAATGTAATTATTAATCGCAGGTTGTTTCTAACCACCAATATGTTAGCTAAACCAGATTTTGTGATGAGATAATGCTGTATATAAAGGTAAAAGAACAACCTAAAACCAGGAAAGCTCTTTGGCTGTGGTTCAGAATTATTGTTCCTTATTGGGGAAAAACCTCACTGAGTTTCAGACTTCAATAAAAAGCAACGTCGTCTTGAAATGCAGCATGAGAGAAAATAAATGCTCACCAATAAATTTCACATTCCCAAAAATTAAAGATGGCCGAAATGATATACCCCTTATCCTTGGTGTTTCTGCTTACAAAACCGGCTCTGTAGTTGAAGGAAGCAGACCAGAGGGTGTTTCTTTTTTACACTGAATCTTTAGATAACATCACTTCCTTCTCCAAAGTGGGAATCAGAATCATGTTTGCCAGTGAAACAGCTCCACCTTGTGGCCATGGCATGAGTATTAAAAGCACATCTCAACAGCTGAGGATTGTAAACATTCAGTCTCCTTTATCAGCTGAGCGACTGCAAAAAAAGTTTTATAACCCCAAAATTACTTGCAACTGAATTACAAATGTGTGTAAACTTCTAGATGTGAAGCTAAGCCTGGAAGTTACGTACTTGTAAACAACTTGTGTTTATTTTGTGTCACTGGAATATAGTTTTCCTCTCTTTCATCGTTTGGGACTGTGGAATAAAACCAGAGCAAGACTTAAGATTGTAATATAAATGTGCCAACAAATAAACAGCAGTATTTCACATTCTGTAAAGTGTCTTTCTGTCCAAATGTTTTTTTCTTTTTGGGTTTGTTCAATAAACATGCTGTGTAATACAAGGCAGCACACACTGAACACTTAAAACACAATTTTAGGGCTGTGAGATATAGCTTTTAATGTTCTTTTCAGTGTATATATACATATACATATATACACATATATATATATATACATATATATATACATATATATATATACACATATATACATATATATATATACATATATATATACATATACATATATACATATATATATGCATATACATATATATACATATATATATATACATATGCATATACATATATATATATACATATGCATATACATATATATATATACATATGCATATACATATATATATATATACATATGCATATACATATATATATACATAAACATATACATATATATATACATATATATATAAAAAATTTATATTAACATATAATATAAATATACAAAATGCATATACAAAACCCTTTTTAAAATTATATTTTATTTTACATTATACATAAAAAAATATACTTATATATAACATATATTTTAAAATTTTATACTTTTTTTAAATTCATATATATATATCATATATATCCCATATTATACTATATTTTATACATATATATAAAATACTATGCATAAACATATATAAAACATAAACATATACATATATATATACATATATACATATACATAAAATTTTTTCCCATAAACATTTACAAAAATAATATACATCCCATATATATAAAAAATTTTATACATATATACATATACATATATATATTACAATATATTTTACCCCATATAAAATATACATATATAAAATTAATTTTCATATATTTTTTAAAAATAACTATATATACATATACTTTATATATATATATACATATATATTTTATACATATACATTATATAAAATATATATTTTATATAATACATACAAAATATATAAAATTCCCATATATAAAATATACTTTTTAAAAGATATATATACTTTAAAATTATATATACATACATATATATATATTTTAATTAATTTTAAAATATATTAATATATATATATTTAAAAAATTTATAATACATATACATATAAAATTTCATAAAAACATAAAATTTTAATATATATAACAAATACTTATTATACATATACATACATAAACATATATATATATAAATATATTACATATAAAATACATATACTTTTAAAATTATATATTTTATAATAATATAATATAATTTAATATACATATAAAATAAATATACTTATCCCAATCATTTACATTTTTATTATACATATAAAATTAAAATTTTTTAAAATAAAATTATATATAAAATAACATAATATATACATATTTATATTTTACATTATATTTTTAATAATATCACATATTTTACTATAAAAATTTATTTTTACATATATATATATATAAAAAATAAAAAAAATTTAAATACAATAATATATATAAAAATTCCATATATTTTATATATACATATACATTATATATATCCATATACAAATATTTAAATATACATATATATATTTTCCCAATATTTTATTTTACATTTTACTATAATATACATATACATAAAACATATTTTATTTTACAATAAATACTATACATATAATATACATATAAATAAATATATATATATTTAAAAACAAAATATTACATATATAAAAATTATAAATAATACAAAAACATAAACACTGTTACCCCCTCCCCACAAATATTTTTATATTTATTTTCTTTATAAAACATATATAATATTAACAAAATTATTTTACATATACATATTATATTAAAAACTTTTCCATTTATACATATACATTTAAATACATATATTATATACTTTAAATATATATACATTTTTTTTTTAAACATATATTTTTTAAAACAAAATTAAAAATACATAAAATATCATATATATATACATATATATATACATATATTATATACATATAATTAATATATATATAAAATATATTATACAAAAATAATATAATAAATAAATACATTAAAATAATATACATTTTTAAATATAATATACTTATATAATAAAATATATATTCATATATATTCCCATATATATATATTAATTCAATTAAATTTCATTTTTTATAAGCCCAAATTCACAACACATGTCATCCAACCTTTTACAGTTCAACCAGATAATACATTTAAAATTTGTTTACAAATTTTTTCAATCTAAAAAAAAACCATTGATTGCATTGACTCTTTGGGACTAAAATAAAAATCCCCCACATTTAAGCATTTTTTGGAAAGGGGCCCAGGAGGGGGAAAAACCCCTTTTAACAGGAAAAAACCCCTCCACAAAACCCGGGCTCAGTGTAGGGGCCCCATCTCCGAGGCCGACGGGGGTTAAAGGAGCCCAAACAGAGATACAAAAACCACTGTAAAAGGGGGCCCCGGGGTCCGGGAAAACACACAAAACCCAGGCAGACGGCTCCAAGGCAGCCCCACCCAAGGACAAAGAGAGCACACCCCACTCATAAATTCAGAAAAAACAACCACATGGAAAACACCGTTTCCCCAACATCTATTAACAAGGGTTTTGTAGAAGCCCCCCAGCTGATGTTTTTTTCCGGGAAAATGACGTCAAAACCAAACGGAAAAAACCCGGGGCAAACTACTTTTAGGAAAAAAACAGGAAGCAAAAGGGTTAGAGTTTGAACAAAACAGTTTCTGCAGAATAGGAGAACAAAAGAGAGAATAAAAGCAGAATAAATAAAAATGGGGGTCCCTATTTTCCCCCAAAAAGGTCAAGCCTATAGCAGCATAACTATAGAAAAGGTTTCAGGATAACCTGACCCAAACCCCTAACTATAAGTTTTAAAAAATTTAAAAATTTTTAAAGCCTACCTTTAAAAAAGTAGACGGGGTTGTCCCCCTCAGGGACAAAAATTTGGTAGTTGGTTCCCAAAGGGAAAGAGGGGGCCGGGTTTAACTAAAAAAAAACCCTGCCCCCCCATTCTATTTTAAAATTCTGGGAACCCACAAGTAAACCTGCGGGATTGAGAGCGAAGTGTTCTTTTAGGAACTTTAAGGGGAACCCAATCAGATCTCGGGATATAAAAAATGGAGTTTTGGCCATTTAAGGTTTTAATATGTAGAAGGGGGTTTTTAAAATTTCTATTCTTGTTTTTAAACCGGAACCCAAATTGAAGAGAAGCCGGGATAGGGGGGAATAAATTTTTTTTTTTCATTTTCATTAAAAACTCTGGCTGCAGCTTTTTTGGGATCACTGAAGGGTTTTTAAAAATACAGTTTGGGGACTTCCGGGAATTAAAAAATTACAATAGTCCTTCCCCTTGGGAAGTAAAAATTTGCATGGACTAGTTTCTAAAGCACCCCCCTGGAAACGGGATATTTCAAATTTTTTGAAAATTTTTCCTCAAAAGAAAAAAGGGAAATTCTAGAAACCTTTGATATGGGATTTAAAGAAAAGGCCCCTGATCAAAAAAAAAACCCCAAAGGGATTTTTTTACTTTAATTATCAAAAAACATTTTTAATCCCATCCAAATGAAGTGACTGGCTAATTTTTTTTTTTTCAGGGGACTCTGGTCCCAAAGACTAAAATTTCTGTTTTGTCGGGCATTCAAAGCAAAAAATTAAGAGTAAACCAGTTTTTATGCCTTTCCAAAAACATTTTGTAATCTATTAATGGGTTACTTAATTGGATTTATAGACGGGATATATTTGGGGTATCATCAGAAAAACAGTGGGAAATTAATCCCCATGTTTGTCTAATAATTCTACCTTTTTGGAGATGTAAAAGTAAAGAAAATTGGGCCCCACATGATCCCCGGGTGGTACCCCCACAGGAAACCCTTTGAGCGTTTTTGAAGATCATCTTTAACATGAACCCAAACTGTTTTTTTCCCCCAATTCAGTAGAAAAATTTTTAAACCAGTCTAGTGCTTTTTCCTTTAATTCCAAAAAAAATATTAAAGTTTTTTCAAAAAAGAATTTATGGTCAAACTGTATAAAAATTGCAGCACTAAGATCCAACGGGGGACGAGCACGAAACAAGTCCTTTATCTGGGGGCCAAATGAAATTTTATTTTGACTTTCACCAGAGCTTTTTTCAGTGCAAATAAAGACTCTAAACCCCGGGACTAAAAACCTTAAAAAAAGTTAAATTAGGGTGGAAGTGTTTCGAAAAACTTTTTTGGCAACATTTTCTCAAGAATTTTTGGATAAAAAAGGAAGTTTGGAAATTAAAAGGTCTAAAATTTGGGACCAAGTAAACCCTGGGTCAAGAGACGGTTTTTTTAAGAAAGGGGGTTTAATTACAGAAAATTTAAAAAGCTTTGGGTACATATCCCTGTAACAGAGAAAATTTAAATTTTCACATCAAAAAATGGAGGAGGAATAAAAGGGGAATACCTCCTTAAATAACCTGGTTGGAACTGGATCTAACATACAAGTTGAAGGCTTAGATGAAGACAATAATTTTGCTAATTCAATTCAATTTTCAATTCAATTCAATTCAGTTTATTTATATAGCGCCAAATTCACAACACATGTCATCTCAAGGCACTTTACAGTTCAACCAGATCAAATTGATACAAAGTTTTCTATCTAAGGAAAACCAGTTGATTGCATTGACTCATTGACTCAAATACAATCCCCCACACTAAGCATGCTTGTAGCGACAGTGGAGAGGAAAAACTCCCTTTTAACAGGAAGAAACCTCCAGCAGAACCAGGCTCAGTGTGAGCGGCCATCTGCCGAGGCCGACTGGGGTTCAAGGAGACAGAAGCAGAGATACAAAAAGCAGCTGTAAAAGGCGGCCCCGTCCAGGAAACACACAGCCAGGCAGACGAGCTCCAAGGCAGCTCCCATGCCAGAGGACGAAGAGAGCACATCCACTCAGTCACGGTCAGAGAAACAGGACCACACTGGAAAACAGGCCGATCTCCAACATCTATAAACAAGGGTGTTGATAGAAGCAGCACAGCTGATGTTTCTTTCCAGGATGACGTCACAGCCAAACAGGAACAGACGAGGCAAAGCTACTCTGAGGAAAAGCAGAGAGAGCAGAAGGTTAGAGATTGAACTAACAGATTCTGCAGAATAGGAGAACAGAGAGAGAATGAAGCAGAATGATGAAATGGGGGTCCCTATGTCCTCCAAAAGTCTAAGCCTATAGCAGCATAACTATAGAGATAGCTCAGGATAACCTGAGCCACTCTAACTATAAGCTTTATCAAAAAGGAAAGTTTTAAGCCTAGCCTTAAAAGTAGACAGGGTGTCTGCCTCACGGACTAAAACTGGTAGTTGGTTCCACAGGAGAGGAGCCTGATAACTAAAAGATCTGCCTCCCATTCTACTTTTAGAAATTCTAGGAACCACTAGTAAACCTGCAGATTGAGAGCGAAGTGCTCTGTTAGGAACATAAGGAACAATCAGATCTCTGATATAAGATGGAGCTTGGCCATTTAAGGCTTTATATGTGAGAAGGAGGATTTTAAATTCTATTCTTGATTTAACAGGAAGCCAATGAAGAGAAGCCAGGATAGGCGAGATATGATCTCTCTTTTTAATTTTCATTAGAACTCTGGCTGCAGCATTTTGGATCAGCTGAAGGCTTTTAACTACAGTTTGTGGACTTCCTGATAGTAAAGAATTACAATAGTCCAGCCTTGAAGTAACAAATGCATGGACTAGTTTCTCAGCATCACCCCTGGACAGGATATTTCTAATTTTTGCAATGTTCCTCAGATGAAAGAAGGAAATTCTAGAAACCTCCTTGATATGGGACCTAAATGACAGGTCCTGATCAAAAACAACACCAAGATTTTTTACTTTATTATCTGAAATCAGTTTAATCCCATCCAAATGAAGTGACTGGCTAATCAGTTTCTTTTTCAGAGACTCTGGTCCAAAGACTATAACTTCTGTTTTGTCTGCATTCAGAAGCAGAAAGTTAAGAGTCATCCAGGTTTTTATGTCTTCAAGACATGCCTGTAATCTATGTAATGGGTTAGCTTCATCTGGATTTATAGACAGATATAGCTGGGTATCATCAGCATAACAGTGGAAATTAATCCCATGCTGTCTAATAATTCTACCAATTGGGAGCATGTATAAAGTAAAGAGAATTGGTCCTAGCACTGATCCCTGTGGTACTCCACAGGTAACCTTTGAGCGTGTTGAAGATCTATCATTAACATGAACAAACTGAATTCGATCAGATAGATAAGATTTAAACCAGTCTAGTGCTGTTCCTTTAATTCCAACAAAATATTCAAGTCTTTCTAAAAGAATATTATGGTCAACTGTATCAAATGCAGCACTAAGATCCAACAGGACGAGCACAGATACAAGTCCATTATCTGAGGCCATGAGAATATCATTAGTGACTTTCACCAGAGCTGTTTCAGTGCTATGATGAGCACACATATATTTTTTTCCCTTTTTTAAATTGGGACCAATGGGGGGAAAATTAAAAACCTTTACTTGGCTGTGAGACGTTATCTGCCTAAATCCCCCAAAGCCCAGTGATTCTGGATCACATTCAACACCCAGATTTTATTTTCCAGACCTAATCAGTTTTAGGACTACTTAAAACTACAGGTGCTGGTCATAAAATTAGAATATCATGAAAAAGTTTATTGATTTCAGTAATTCCATTTAAAAAGTGAAACTTGTATATTATATTCATACATTACATACAAACTCATATATTTCAGATGTTTATTTTGTTTAATTTTGATGATTACAAATGACAACAAATGAAAATCTCAAATTCATCATATCAGAAAATTAGAATATTACTGAAGACCAATAAAAACAAAGGATTTATAGAAATGTTGGCCAACTGAAAAGTATGAACATGAAAAGTATGAGCATGTACAGCACTCAGTATTTAGTTGGGCCTCCTTTGGCCTGTATTACTGCAGCAATGCGGCTTGGCATGGAGTCGATCAGTCTGTGGCACTGCTCAGGTGTTATGATAGCCCAGGTTGCTCTAATAGTGGCTTTTAGCTCTTCTGAATTGTTGGGTCTGGTGTATTGCATCTTCTTCTTCACAATACCCCATAGATTTTCTATGGGGTTAAGGTCAGGAGAGTTTGCTGGCCAATTAAGAACAGGGATACCATGGTCCTTCAACCAGGTACTGGTAGCTTTGGCACTGTGTGCAGGTGCCAAGTCCTGTTGGAAAATGAAATCTGCATCTCCAAAAAGTTGGTCAGCTGCAGGAAGCATGAAGTGCTCTAAAACTTCCTGGTATGTGGCTGCGTTGACCCTGGACCTCAGAAAACACAATGGACCAACACCAGCAGATGACATGGCACCCCAAACCATCACTGACTGTGGAAACTTTACACTGGACTTCAAGCAACGTGGATGAAGTGCCTCTCTTCTTTTCCTCCAGACTCTGGGACCTTGATTTCCAAAGGAAATGCAAAATTTACTTTCATCAGAGAACATGACTTTGGACCACTCACCAGCAGTCCAGTCCTGTTTCTCTTTAGCCCAGGCAAGACGCTTCTGACGCTGTCTGTGGTTCAAGAGTGGCTTGACACAAGGAATGCGACAGCAGAAACCCATGTCTTTCATACGTCTGTGTGTGGTGGTTCTTGAAGCACTCACTCCAGCTGCAGTCCACTCTTTGTGAATCTCCCCCACATTTTTGAATGGGTTTTGTTTCACAATCCTCTCCAGGGTGCGGTTATCTCTCTTGCTTGTACACTTTTTTCCACCACATCTTTTCCTTCCCTTCGCCTCTCTATTAATGTGCTTGGACACTGAGCTCTGTGAACAACCAGCCTCTTTAGCGATGACCTTTTGTGTCTTGCCCTCCTTGTGCAAGGTGTCGATGGTCGTCTTTTGGACAACTGTCAAGTCAGCAGTCTTCCCCATGATTGTGTAGCCTATAGAACTAGACTGAAAGACCATTTAAAGGCTTTTGCAGGTGGTTTGAGTTAATTAGCTGATTAGAGTGTGGCACCAGGGGCCATCAATTTTGAATCTTTTCACAATATTCTAATTTTCTGATATGATGAATTTGAGATTTTCATTTGTTGTCATTTGTAATCATCAAAATTAAACAAAATAAACATCTGAAATATATGAGTTTGTATGTAATGTATGAATATAATATACAAGTTTCACTTTTTAAATGGAATTACTGAAATCAATCAACTTTTTCATGATATTCTAATTTTATGACCAGCACCTGTATATAGCAAAAAATGGACAAACTAAATTGGATAGGGGGTAAGATTTCTTCCACATTTACAGGGCAAGACTATTCAAAGAGCTTTACATGAGAAAGTAAAAGATTGAAGTGGCATAAAGGCAACAAAGACAAAAGTTAATTAAAAAGGTGACATCACAATGACGAGGAAAAAAAAAAAGATGGACTGAAAACTACATGACACATACGTTTTAAAGCGATTTAGGGTTTCAGTGCTTTCAGATTTGAGTTTTATTCCAGATTAGAGTTTAAGAACCAAAAGCTGCTCCATGTTTTGCTCTGGGTATACAAACTAAATCTGAGCCAAGATCTCAGGTTTAGCAGAGCTGAGAGGTCTCATCTATTTTGGTTAAGAGTCAGGGGAACTTATGACCTGGAGTGAATTGCTCCACTTTAAAAGTCACACTTTCTAAGGTTATGTGAAACATTTTGGATACAGGCCCCCCAATTAGACCTACAGATGTTTATGTTATACATACCCAGTAATGCATGGAAACTTTTCAAATATGACTGTTAACTTTAACGTCTGCACTTTGACATAAATTACTTAAAAAGCAGACAGAGCACTTGAATATGAGCTGATCTGACCCTGCAGTAGGCTGGATAAGTGGTGACAGTTCAACTTTTTAAAAATTCTGAAACCTTAAACCTTTTAAATCTAGAGGTGTATGATCAATCTGTCATGTCACAAATATTTTCAAGCAGTTTGAGGATATTTTGTGCAGCTTTGCACAAGATATCTCCACAGAATGCATTTAGTGTCGAACTTAAACTGTGGCCAAGGAGTTTTTATTTATGTATCATAGGAGTAAAATGAGTAGATAAATGAATTGCATTAGTTATATTTTAGTTCTCCAATTCTTGTCTCGCAGTGACGTGCCTCTGGGCAAGGCATTTACAAGCAGTATATTGATGCATGAATGCTTGGGTGCATATGGTTTTAAGTGTTTAGGGAACCTAGTGAAGCTATTTAAACCAAGTTTATCTATGTTTGCCAAACACCTCCCATCCCGATTTTACAAGGGAAGGACCTGAATCTGGGAGATCCAGAGGAAGTTTTATTGAAAATTCCAAAGATTCCTTTCACCTTTGATTTAAAAGCTAGACTAAAAAAATAAGTCTAAATGTCAAATTATTCAGATTCAAATTTTTTCCCTGACTGCTTGATATTTTGACATTCTGTTGATGTTTAAGATCTGTTGTTACAGCTAGCTTGAGCCTGTTAAAATAGAGCACAAAAAACCTTGCAAGCATAGTATGGATTTTGATTTTCTTTATTTGTAATAAACAGTCAAATTTACTGAGGCTGCTGTCCTCTGCCGCGTCCAAACCCGCCTCTCTGCAACAGAAGTATGGGCATTTAAACAGATACATAACATCTATATTTTACAGAAGCGGTCATATTTCAACAAGGACTGTTGGAATCTTAAAAAGTAGAACTTACAAAGTGGAACTCTGTAGCAGCTCCAGCGCCAGCCTCTGCTTTCTTGTCAGCACCAGCTGTGAAAAACAGGTTAAAATGTAAATTTATATCAACTAGCTTGACAATAAAACATCTTTAAATTTTATGCATTTCTAAGAAATCTGTAGGAATGTTGCTTGCAACAACCATAACCCCCTGGTTAGACTATTGATTGAGAAGATTACCTCTAAAATTAAAAATATTCACACAAATAACATATCCTTAGATCTTTGAAGCAGCTATTAAAGTCTAAGTTAAAGTTCCAAACTGGATATCCTTGAATATAAGCATTTCCATACAAATCTGATTGCTGCATTTTATAAGCATTAGGATATAACTATGCCCATGAAGTAACTGGTGTAATAGACCATATCTAATAAAACACACACAACTGACTTCTGAACACTAAATGGTTTGTGTTTTTATACGTACGGGGTGCAGCAGATCGCCTGTAGGCATCTCTGTCAGCCTCGCCTCGGTTGAGGCGGGCGGGTCTCTCTCCCTCCATTCCTGCAAGTTGATAGAAGAATGTTTAAATCATCATTTAAACAAAACCCAACAATTTAGCCATTGGCATTTACAAGTAAAGACATAATTGATGTTTCTGAGCTAAACAAGCACATGTATTGAAGTTTTATAAGGACATGAGTGCCGGTCTAGTAACCTCAATAACAGCTCTTTGGATGGAAATTAAGACCATTTTCAAAATGCCCAAACAACTTCATAAATATAAATTAGAAACCAGCATTTCAAATGTAGATGCATATTTATTTATCTACACATAAAAGGCCCAGTTCAGGCTCGGTCTGTTAAACCATGACAGTTTTCTGCCTATGAAATCATTTGAAACTTAACTTACAATTACATTTTAACAACTAAAGAAATCTAATTAAACCTGTAGTACATTTATAGTTTTTATTTAATTACTTTAAAACTTATATAATACTAAAGCTTAATGGGTTTCATCATCTAAATGATCTTTATCATAATGATAGTGTCTAAATTTCTGCTTTTAGGACACACCCAGAGTCCAAATTAAAAAGCTAATAACCAGCCCAGGATGCTTACAAAAGCGGAAAAAGAACAAAAACAGGCTACATTGTTATTGGTGTATAGGTTTATGTAGGTACTCTAAAAGTTCAGTCTCCTGCCATGCGCATACTGGTAGTGATATCACAAAGTTTGTTTAACCGTATATGAATGCCAGAAAATAATTCCTTACCCTTTGGCCTGGGCCTTGCAGTCTCAGGACGAGTCTGGCGGCGCAGAGTGGCGGGAACGATCTCAGGGGGGAGGTGGAGGAAGTCCCTCAGGTACTGGATACCCTCATTTGTGAGGTACCAGTAAAAATGACGCCAGGCAAATTGCTCCTTGACATACCCACAGGACTTGAGAGACTGAGGAAAAACAAAAACGGTCATTTAAAAAAGTTTTGCATGTTCTTATTTAGGCTTGTAATAAAGATGTAATATTGTAGTTAGAATAATTTTTTCCTGGTCCTTTTAATTGGAGAATTAATGCAATGCATCTGAACAAAGCTTTTTAAAGCTCTTAAGTTTTAAATTCTCCAAACAATCACGTTAAAAGATTTAAATCATGCTAACCTCTGTGCTGTTCTTCAAATTACGATCAATAATGTTAATTTGGATGCTTATAACAGCAATTAAGAAAAATAAACAGGTTTAAATACAGCTTACTAATGGTGCAATGAATTATTTTGCTTATCTTGTCGAGTATATTCCAATTAACATCATTTGTTTTAACCAGATGAAGCAAAAAAATATACCATTTTAAAAGTTCTTATTAGAATAAATAACCCTTTTCTTATCTTAGATTCTAAATGTCTATATATTTGTGTAATTTTTGCTTAACTTCTTGAATTCATTATTAATTTTACTAGTTTGTTTTACAGCAGGGGTGCTCAAGTCCAGTCCTCAAGAGGTACCGTCCTGCAACTTTTAAATACACCTGAATCGAAAGGCTCAATCCCTCATTTAGCCCAGCAGAGGCGTGATAACAAGCCACTCATTTGATTCAGGTGTGTTAAAAATGGGGTACATTCAAAAGTGTCAGGATAGAATTAAATCTGTAAGGTTTGGCAGGAACATTGGGATAATCATGACACTGGTACAGATCTATGTAAAATTCAAAAGACTGTAGGGGGTAATAGTTGTACAAAAGGAAGGTGGAAAGAAGAGGTAGTCATATCTCAACTTAGAATTGGTCATACTGGACTTAATAGTTCTCTTTTCAGAATAGGGAAACATAACACAAGGACTTGTAATCACTGTAATTAGAAACAGTTGAACATGTGTTAATGGACTGTAATAGGTATTCACAGGAACTTCAGCATTTACAGTCAACACTAAACAGAGAAAAAATTGGATTTTCAATGATAAACCTTTTAGGAAACAAATCTAATTCTGTCAGTTAGATTTTTAAACAACACTGGATTATTTAATCGTATTTAAATAAAGAATGTGTGTATTCACGTGAATATACACACATGAATTTATATGCGAGCTTGTATAGATATTGATTGATAAATAAGCAGATTCGTTCATACCATAGAGGCATGAATTAATAACTTCCCTCTGACATCATTGATGACCACACTCGTCTGGTAGGTGGCGGTAAATGCATCTTAAGTTGGTTGCAATCCAAAAAAACATAAGTTGTTGCAGGATAGTAGATTTTGAGGGCTGGACTTGAGCACCCCTATGTTACAATGTGTATACTCAACTAAATGGTTAATTCATCAACACATCAATTAAAGAATTCATTCAATGATTGTGATTTATCAGATTGTGTCATACCCACTGCTGACAAGTCAATAAATCAGAATGTCAAACATGGGCTCAAATACAGTCTGCTCTATTAATAATGAAGACAAAAAACAGACTTCTCCAGTTTTTCAATGGATTGATTCTAAATATTTTAGCAACTCATTTAACTTACTGCTAGCTCCTAACCTTGAATTTAGGAGCTACTGGAATCCCATAAGACTGATTCCAAGCAATAACAATAATATATAAAAGGTGTATCTTTGGATCCCCAGATACTCTATGGATGTGTTGCTAGCATTTTTAACCTCTGAGGCAGCTACAGATCCTACTCCCAGCTTTACCCGATGAATGTGGAAACCTGTGTCCAGCCTCCTCACCTGCATCGCCTTCATAACGTGAAGGTTGGGGACGTTCTTGTCGGCCAGCTCGGGATGCTTGGCCAGGTGGACGTCTTTCTTGGCCACCATGACTCCCTCTTTGAAGAGGAGCTCGTAGATAGCAATGCGGTTCTTTTTGGGCATCAACATCTGTGCAAAGCGACAAGTCAGATTTTAGTTTCCTAAAACGGTCCCGGAAAATGTTTTAGAGACAAAATCAGTTTAAATACAGCCAAAGAAAGATAAAGTTTTCCACATAATAAAGCTGAAATTAGTAGTTTAATGAGGACAAAAATGGCAGCCGGCCGTGATAACCAAAGCCGTGAATACTTCCTCACTCAAATATTAAATATCAACAATAATGAAACGTTTTTGACAAAAATAGTTTAGCACTTTCATCCAGAAAAGTATAATCAAACAAACGCTCAACAGTATTCCCTTCCAGAATCTAAGATGTTGAAGATTTATTCAGATTTTGTCACCAAGCTTAGCATTACCTTTCCACTTGAGAAGGGACCGGAGCCGGAAGGAACGACTATCGTTGATCAAGACGGTATATCCACCCAGCGCGCACTGCTAGGATGTACCGCCCCCTGCTGGCGCGGGGGTGTGCCACCAAGAAATGATAAGGCTGCTTTTTGCAAGAGAATTTCAATATTTTCTTTTTTTACTGCTTATTTGTGTAATGCCTAAAGGTTGCATTTGGATGCTTATAACCAGCAATTGAGAAAAATAAACATGTTTAATCACGGCTGCAATTAACAATTATTTTGCTTTTTTTGTTTTAACCAGATTAAGCTAAAAAAAATACTCTTCTTATTAGAATACACAGACCTTTTTAATTTTAGATGCTAAATGTCTAGATTTTTTGCTTAACATCTTGACTGAGTTGGTTATTCTTTTACCAAAATGTTTTACATTGTGTGTACTCAACTAAACCGTTAATCCATCAACAAATTAATTGAAGACTTCTTTCAATAATTGATTGTGATTTAAAGATGGGCATCATGTGTTTGTGATAAAAACAAGTACTGAATCTTTTGCACCCCTGAGATGGAGTATTAGTGGCCGATTCTTTTCTTTGAACATTTGGAGTCACATTTGTTGGTTTTTGAACATGAACTGTTTGCTTAAGGTGATATGCATCTAAAAGTTATTTAAGTTCATATTTTGACTATGGCTAGTTTGTCTGATTTTTTTTTTAAATATTATTATTATTTTTTTTTTTTTTATGAATCCAGAGAGGACTTGCTAAAGCACTACAGATTATTCTCCTGATGCATAATAAAAACACAAGTACACAAATTGATGGACAGATTTTATCTTTCAGGATTTTATACTACAGAGAAACTCCCATCATGTTTCCATTATTTAAGTGTAAAACCATCATAATGATAAAACCATTTTCCATTAATCAAGTGCCTCCAGAAACCATCATACCATTATTATTATATATTTTTTTAATGATAGGCCTTGTTAGTTTTACTGAGAATAAAAAACCTTCCAAAAATCCATTCTCTCATTCACAAATTTACCAAAATAAAGTATGATTTTAGAAACTAATAAGAACTGATAATTAATTAGATCAACTTTTTGAATGAATGTACATTTCTGGACAAGGCTATTTTACCCACTATCTTTGTCAAATATTATACATATTAAATCATATTTATTTATGTATCAATAATAATCAATGGATTATTTTACTTAGCTGTTTATTTAAAAGAAAAGGTTTAAAATAAGATTTGTTACAAAAGTACATGTGTGGGCCACTCCTGCAGCTTTTATTTTGAAAGAGCCTTCCGGACAGGGTGGCCATTAAGTCCAATTTTCCTCAGCGCTCCCAGCTTCACTTCACCCCCCTGCATCACCCCTCCCCATCTGGCGGGTCATTTCAGCGGAACCAACTATAGTCTCCGCAGGTGCAGCATTTGCTCCACAGCCCTATGATAAAAAATTAAAACAAGACCGAACAAACATTTTCCAGGTAAGACATAAATGTATTTTATTGACGCGTTAATAACCTGCTACTGTTTAATGAAGGAGCGGCTTCATTTGAAACTGCATCGCATCTGCTGTCGCTGAGAGGAAGCTGTTGCCTTATCATTTTTTTATTTTTTTCTCTAAAAGAGGTTCTTACAGTCAGTTGGCGCTGTGCCGCTGCTAATCCACACCTGCTTCTATCTGATGCATTTGGCATTTTAACTCAATTTCAGTTTGGCTCTAAAATATGTCTGTTAGAATAACTTAAAGGGATGTGAGTGTAACGGTCCCAGTGTGTGGTGAATGTAGAGTTTCAGAGCAGGCTGCAGCAGAGCGGGGCTGCTTTTAAAGTATAACACTTGTCCCAGGGGGAGAGTTGCATTTCCTCCTTATTCATCTGATTTATTCCAGGGAGCAGCTGGTGCTGGATCAGGTCAGAGCCGCTGACCTCCATCTGAATGCAGGCTCTCCGCTTAATAAGTGGGCTCTGTCCACGGTTCTGAAATCTGAACGCTACATACGTCACCTTCAGTTATTGGACTCTTTCTGTTCGACAGATCAGTAAACAATCTAAATAGTTTCTTCTTAAGAGTTCCTGGTAGTTTAGAGAGGTACAATAATGAAATAGAATTGCAGAATTTCTCTAAATAGTGAACAAATTACAATATGATTTTTTAAGAAAAAGCATGAAAGAGTTTAATTTCAATTGTTTATCTTTTTTATTCCAGGTATTTATTTTGTCGATCTAATTTGTGATCTTTTTCTCAGAGTGGGATGGTGGTTGATGTTTAATGAGTGGTTCTTTGTATTTATGAGTTATAAAAAAGTAAAAAAAAAAAACAAACTCTAAAGGGTCTTGCTACTGTATATATTAGCAAAGAGACAGAGCACCTTTGTCCTTCTTGGGATGGACTGAGCATTGGGTTGTACTGAGTGAGTAAAATAAAGCCTTCTATAAATAGTAACAACAGGGCGGTTACAATGGGCCCTGGGTTTGGCTCCAGCCCCTCCTGATCAAAGGTCAGAAAGGTGCTGGCTCACACTCCTGGCTTTTTTAAACTTATCAGCCTTTTAGGTCTTTCAACATTTTATAATTTTATAACTCCCCCGTTTAAAGTTATTGTCCGCATCTGTATCTTTGAAACTGTAATTTCTTTAACAAACATTTCTGTTATATAGCACAATACAACTCAAAGATGTTCCAATTTATTTGTGAAGCTAGGTATTATAAAGTGCTACTTTCAAATCTATTTTAATCTATTAAATCAATTTTAATTTACTTCTGTTTAATCAATTTTTTTTTTACAAATGATAAAACAACTAATAAAATAATGACATATCAATTGATAATAACATTTCTTTGGTCTGCAAAGCTGATTTCCAGCTTGGATGTTGCTATGCTGGATTTTTTCTCACACATAATATCCACATTATATCCTCATAAATAATAAAATAATTAACCCACTCTTGTTGGATTTGCAGACTCAGTTTATTATTTAAAGTAAATATGCTTGCAGTGTCTGTTCCCTTCTGTTCTAATGTCCTTTATTATGAACAAATAATTTAAACTAAGCCATAAATGCATGAACCTTCCTTAAAGCAAACTCTTTTAAGACAGCAGGATGTGTTTATTCAGACCCACTTGAAGAATATCTGTGGTTTCCTATGTTTTAATTAAAGGCAGATTCCTCAGTGGGTTTAATTTAATACAGAAGTGGCTAAGTGGATTATCCACTTGACAAACTAGGGAGACTCATTTGATTCGCAGCACTCAGTTGCACTCTTCCTGTTTTTTTGGATGAAAGATGAAGTGTCGCTGCTACTGAGATTAATAAAGACGAATCTTATCTTTTAGCGCTCCCCTTCTCTTTGTATAAATAATTATGGTTATGCTGGACGCAGCAGTCTGCAAGCTGTGTCATTTGTATTTAAAAAGCTTGGCACATCACATCTGGTGCTTTTTGTTCTCAGCCATTGTTAGATAATTGAAAGGAATTAGTTGCAATTGTTTGGTTTTTTTTTCTCCCTTTTTTTTTTTTTCCAAATTTATACATGAAAGATTTTTTTCATTTCTGCATAGTTTTAAATCAATGCAATTAACATGTTATCTTACCTGTTCTGAGGATCACAGTTGTTCCGCTGTATGCCAGATGAGCAGATCTTTTATACATTTTAAAACCTACCATGTTTAATTTCTTTACAAATATTGCCATTGGTTATTTGAATCTAAACTTGAACTTGCTCAGCATTGCAAGGTAACATGTGAAGGCTCACTTTGCTGAAGTTCTGCATTTTAAATTAAATCCGCTCACATTATAGTTCTTGTTCCTTCCTTTTCTTGCACTATATATATATATATATATATATATATATATATATATATATATATATATATATATATATATATATATATATATATATATATATATAAAAGGTTTTAGTAGGGGGGGCTGATATATTTTCAATCTCCGATACGATACAGATAATGCATTTTCAAGTTTTGACCGATACTGATATTCCCAATACAATATCACCATGCGTCATACATACATTCAGTACTTATTTTTAGAGATGGACCCATCAGATACTTGGATCAGATTCAGCTTTGATATTCACTAATTACCTGGATTGTATATCGATGATTAGATATTGGACATTGGAAATCCAATCCAGGATACTTCACATGGAACAGTTTTCTCTTTCATTTTTTACAGTAGATTTAAATTTATTTTATTTGCTTTTTTTTTTTTTTTAATTTTTTTTTTTTTAGGCTAAAACCTTTGAGTGTGGAATATTAATAGGGAATGATGAAGGGACTTGATCGGAGAAAAATAGCCAACAAGGTATGAGAATAACTGACCCATCCAATATTAACCAGTAAACTTAAAGAAGAGAGGATGGAAGCAGAATGTGTCTATGAGCTTGTAAAAATATGGAATTTTGTATTTTTCATCAAAATGTGACTATATAAATTGTATTAGTATGTAACTCTCTTTGCACCACAGAGCGTTACAGGAAATCATTCCTACCTGTGGTCATCAATCCCAATAACTCCTCCACGTATCACTTTCCTTGATTTATCAATTTAATTGGATATTCACTATATATATATATATATATATATATATATATATATATATATATATATATATATATATATATATATACAAAGAAGAGCTATATGTGTATATATTTTATCTCTTTTTATTCTTATTTTTATCTTTATTATATTGTGTAGTTGGATGTGTGTATATATATAAAAAACTGTAACTGGAGCGTGTAACAAAAGTAATTTCCCTCTGGGATTATTAAAGTATTTCTTATTCTGATTGTTATCTTTGTAGTCTTAGGCAGAAATAGACTGTCTATAGCTTGTTTTGGGGAGAATGCACAGGAAATAACAAAATACACAATGATGGCAACTAAAATGTGACCGTGATTCACCACAAACTGAAAAGATTTAAAACGAATCATCAAAAATGTTTTCACATCTTTCAGGAAATAAAATTATGTATCCATTTCTGTTGCATAAAAATTCATTCAAAATTAATCTTTTAAGATTTTTCAGCCATGGCAGATTGGATCAGTTTGACAAGAAATAAATGAATGTTGCTGCTTCCAATCATTGGATTCTTAATGTGCAAAGAGACAGTATGAGAATTATAAGAAACTCTCAAAAACTGCACATTGCAAAAAAAAAGCTCACATATTAGAAAGTATGCTTTTGTAGGATCACTGAGCCAAGCAGTAGTGGTCTCAGGTGTGTCTTTGTTGGAGATGGTGCATTACAGAAACCATCTCACTATTAAAAAGGGAAGCAAAGAGGCTCTTAGAGGCTGTTGCCTGCAGATTGTCTTATCTCCTCAGGGGATCCTATAGATCAGCTTTATAGGGTCAATGAAAAAGTTTACAGCCAAACAGAGGATCAAGCAGGGCTTTATGTTATCACAGTGACTGTATTAATCAAAGAATGGAACAATGCTGGTGGCTTTACTTTTAAATACATGTAAGTTTGTTTGGTTTATAGCATTACTTTATGTTGGTTTGTTGCCTTTCTTAGTAAATTATGATTGTTCTTGCACTACATTTTTAAAATCCTAGCAGTCACTTGCAACAATTTCTAACTTTGCTAAGAGATAAGTGCTTTGTCCAAATAACAAGGAAAACTACAAGCTTTTCTGTCATGTAGTACAGAAACTGAGTAATAATGACTTATTTGCTGTGCAATAACACAGGCTAATGCACAGATAACCGACAAAGTTTGCAGACTTTATGTAAGGTTTTTAATTATAAAAAAAAATCAGTCATATATTACATTGCATCTCGTATCATTTTCAACTAAACAAATAAAAAATAATACATCCATATTTTCTTATAAAAGATATAGTGGTGGATGTTCTTTTTCTGGGTAGATCATTAAAATAAGTTGCTGTCCTAATTGCCAATCATTCGTGCCTGTCCCCATTTTCACTTACCGGTGGTGAATCTGACATAGTGGAAAAACTGCAAATCTTCTTTTGGAAAGTAAGCTTGTATGAGTGATGCAAACAGCAACTTTTAAACAGACCGTGCACGAGGAGTAATGAGCCTTTGCATGCTCATGCACACGTTTAATAGGCGTACCCTTTTGGGAGCGGGTACAGAGTTGTGCATGTGCATTTTTTTACAGTGGAGAGGGCGAGTCTTTACACACAAAACAATTCTCTTTTAAAAGCTTTATCTATATATATATATATATATATATATATATATATATATATATATATATATATATATATATATATATATATATATATATATATATATATATATATATATATATATATATATATATATATATATATATATATATATATATATATATATATATATATATATATATATATATATATATATATATATATATATATATATATATATATATATATATATATATATATATATATGTATAAACTCTAACTTAAATTTGTATTAAATACTCTTTAATCTTAAGAATTCAATTACACAATTGCACAACCATTGCTCAACATATCAGCCAATGTACGAAGTACTAAATTGTTTATCTGACTCTAAACCACACCATTAAGGCATAATTAAAGTCTAGAAAGCTGTGGAAGCCATGGGAGCTGTTATCAAATCTGTTCTGATTCATAACTTATTTGAAAAGCATGTACATTTAATTCCAAGTTTTAAGTGATTTTCTTTTACTGCTAAAGACATGCATTTATTGAATTAATAATGTAAAAGTATTAATTTCTTTAAAATGTATTTAACCATATTTATTTTTAATGAACAGTTTACAAGTTAAATATTATTCTGTTGCAAATTTTTGGTTCAAATAGCTCTAGTTCCAATTTTAGATCCAGGAGGATCTCCTGGAAATGCTGTACTACAATCGGCTGTTGAATTCATTTACATTTTATTTAGAGTCCTCAAAAGGAAAAGATACATAGATACTGTTGCAACATTTTGAGGAAAGGCATTTTTGTGCATGATATTTAGCTTTTAAATGACTGTCCCTCTTTGAAAATGTTAAGACTTAACCAATTAAGGTTTTCCTTATACAATTTTATTGTAGTGACGCAAAATACCAAGAAGCAGTGAAAGATTTCAGGCTACTTATGAATCTAATGTCTGCACAGAAAAGGTAGCTGTAGATCAGAAGGTTTGAGATTCATACAGAAGGTCTGCAGGAGATGGTAGCTGAGCACAGGGTTTGAACAAGTGATGCTGGACGATTTCTTTCAATCAGATTTAGTGTTTGTAGTTTTTGTCTGCGGCTCACACTGACTCTATGCTAAGCAACCTTTTTCTTTCCTCAGTTTGCTCTGTGTAAATTACCAGAAAACAGCAGAGGTCACTTAAAGAGGAGTCTGTTCTGATGAACTTCATGTGAGAGATGTATAAAAAAGGTTTAAGTTAGATAGCTACAGCCTTTATAAATATATAAAGTTGCTTTTGTATCTAAATGCAACAGCTGTATTAAACAAGGCTGGGACATAATGTTAAGAACATTTCTGGGAGTTTTGTGAGTCATGCTTGACACTTTGCTGATTTAACAATAGTGTGTAGTTTGCATTTACTTTATTAAATCATGATGGTCTGCTTTCTGTAGATCTTGCTGCCTGAGGAGGTTTCATTCATGAGAACAACAACCAGAAGCTTTCATTTGTGCATGGATGTGGGAGTGTTTACCTCTCAGGGCTTTTAGCAGCTGCACTGTCTCTAAATGAGTCACTTCCATTTTGGCCCACCCCAGGCTGTGCTCAGCTGATGCTGGGCTCATTGGGGGCTCTGAATGCGCACACAGTTCGACTCCAGCAGCTAAATTACAGGCTTCAGTAAATCCCCTCACCACTCTGCCACCACTCATTGATTACAAACAAACATGGATGCAAAGCACTCATGTAGCTCTACCCTATAACCAGGGGAGGATCTAGGATCGTATAGGAGATCAGGGGCTTAGCCCCGAGGGTGAAGATGAGAGAGTAGACTTTCTTCTAAATCCCGTTCTAATGTAAAATATGACAGATTATTGGATTAAAGAAATTTCTACTATACTACATGCTATCACACATAACAATTCCCCCTCGATTACATGGGAAGAAATGAATTCACCTGCAAATCTTTAACTGTGTTTATCCCTCTCTTCATCAACAGCAAACTCTGTGGATTTGGTCAAATTTGATCATTATTTGCCAAAGTTATCAGAGGGAAATCCTATATTTTAGCCGCCTGATAGAATCCGTTTCCCCATAACATGGGGAAAAAAATAAACAAATCCAGTGAAACTGTCATTATTTTTCATATATCATGTTTAAAACATTTATTATTTTATATTTTTAAATCCAAAATAGCTGTTGGATTATCTTTATTTAATGTATTTTAATTCTCAATTCCAAATGTCTGCAATAGCATTGCTCCAGACATTTGGAATTAAGAAACATCTTCAAACTTGGAAAACAATGTCCAGTGGTTTTGGTTTGAACTTTTTTTTTTTTTGGCAATATTTATGAATTGTTAGATAAACATTTAAACAGAAAATATATTTCATAAAGATCATCAGAGGGGGAACGGATTCTATCAGGGGGCTAAAATATACGATTCCCCCCTCATAACTTTGGCAAATAATTATCAAATGTCACTTCATTGTTGATGAAGAGGAATAAACACAGTTAAAAATGTGCAGGTAAATTAATTTCTTCCCATGTTATGGAGGAGGAACAGATTATTTCAGGCAGCTGAAACATCAAGTCTCTCGTCCTCCCATATCTTAGGGAAGTAAAAGCATCTGTTTCCAGATTCTCAAAAATTGTTTGTGTGATATCATGTAGTATACTAGGAATGTCCTTAATCCAGTAATCTGTCATATTTTACATTAGAACGGGATAAATCAGAAAGTCTACACTCTCATCTTTTCAGGAATATTTGTGTCCTGCTATCAGCCAGTTTCCATCCTCTGATATCAGCAATGAAAAATGATTAATACTCACTACTGTTGGAAAACTGTTTGGTGACTAACTTTTATTTCTGTCAGGTTTAAGTGATAGAAGTTGGAAAAAGACGATTTTCTTGGCGTTTAAAATAACACAAAATAGCTTTAAAGCACCTCGTCTATTTATTTATTTTACAATTTTGTAAACAACAGCTGCTGATTAAACTGGATGTTGCAACCGTGACATGATTATAGCTGATTTTAGCGAGAAATCGATCAGACGCGTCGTGAAAATGGTACCATCCGCCATGTCCGCCTCTCTGGCTACAATGTGATTCCCGAAATAAGGGGAACAGAATTTCATACACCACCGGGACAAACAACGTCTGGGAGTCAGTCAGAGCTTCACATCCCTGGAACATCAGTCTGTTTAGCAACAGCCATTGGTGAGAACTTCTTCTGCACGGGAATGCTACGGGCTGCTTTCCTGCCTTTGCTGCCACCATCTGGTGAAATCCAGTACTGCATATTTTACTCAGATCAGCTCAGAAGCGAGATCCGGGGCTCTAGGGGAAACATCCGGGGCTGCAGCCCAAGTAGCCGCCCCCTAGATCCGCCACTGCCTATAACTATTTATTGATCCATTTCTTCAGACCTTATGATTTATGAAACACTAAATGATATATTTATAAGCACAAGCTTGTACATACAGGTAAAGCAGTCATTCATTTAAATGTTTTCAGGTAGAGTTAATAACTACCTAGCAACATTTAAAATATTTAGTTTAAGCCTTAATGCATATTTGAGCTTTATTTCCCACTAGTAGACTAAACTTAAATACCTTCAAAAGTCTGCTTTCAGTTTCTGTGTTTTGAAAAAAAAAAGGCTTCTACAGTTTTCTTTGACCAAATATTAGTGACTAATTTCTGATCTTTGATTATTGTAAAGCTTTACTCTACCAATACTTTTATCTGATTCTGAATTCTGTTTGACAACAATGCCATAAGAAGATATGAGGGACATCCATGTTTTATTGTAACCTCACTAATATCATGATTATGTACAGAGAAGATGTGGCTTAACTACTGTAGATGTTTTTGAGAGTACAACAGGGTTTTATTAATATTTTGAAAGATTAAATAAAATTCTCTTTAGAACCAAATATTATGGCAGTAGATAGTACTGCTAGTGTTGCAAAGCAGTTTCTTTGTTTATTTCCTAGAGAACATCTGTGTTAAGTTGGATATTTACAAATGTTTGCCAACATTTCTAAATCCAGCAAACTTTTCACGTCAGTCAGGTTGAAGGCTTAAAAGGATCAAAAGGTGCAGCTTCTGTGCCTTTTTGTTTTCACCTGACGGTCTTTCTTTCTCTCGCAGCCTCAGAGTGTCTCAGATTAGCCTCTTTCTTTTTTTAATTTTTTATTTGGCACTAGCAGTTTTGATTGAAAAGTAACAGGAAAGGAGTTTAGAGAGGGAAAAGGAGGGAAGCATGTGCCAAAGATCAACAGGCTGGAAATCTAACCTGTTCTGGCCAAGCTGGATCTTGGGCTCTGTTTATGGGTCACATGCTTTCCCCCCTGCGCCACCACTGTGCCCTGATCAGTGGCTAGCTTTAAACCCCACAGTAACAGTGTCCACATCAGAGTGTTTAAGCACATAAATGTCTTAACTGGTGGTAAAAGGTTGCATTTTTGACTGGCTGTTTGATTGGCTGGTTTATACAAGTAGTCAAGGCAGACCAAGCTGGAAATTGTCTGATTTTGGAACGCAAATACATTTTTCACTTAATCCTTTGGAGTCATTATATGTAAACTGAAGCTTTGAGATTAGATGGCCTATCAAACTGAACTGAAATCAATACCTTATTTATCCTATAAATAAAGGACATTTGATGATTATTAAAGTGTGATTTTGAGTATAGAGTTAAGAGGCTCAAAATAAAGCTCAGTTAAGAACATGAAATACCACCATAAAACCTCATCTAGTTTCTTCTGAATTGTATTTACACATCTGCATTCGTTAGTCTCCATAAAAGAAATCCACATTTTCTTCCCAAAATAGATTTTGGTTTGAGGTTTGATCAGCACTAATCCCTTTCCAACTGAAACAGCTCATTGAAAACAATAAAAAGGATCAGACAATCAAAACAGAAGGAAAAATCAACTGAGTTATGAGATTGCTTTTTTGATCTGGGGCTTAAAAAAAAGGGAGACCTGCAATGTTTGTCATTGGCTGTAAATTAGTTCTTGTGGTAATGGATATAAGAGCGAGGTCAAATAGTGTGAGCCCTGGGGGAGGAAACATGATTAGATGAGATGGCACACAGTGAGGAGTGGCTGGTCTGCCTGTGTAGATACTGAATATTTTGTTGATTTTTATTAAAGTGAAGTGGCTGAGGGAACAATCCTGCTCAATGAGTCAGCAGGTGGCTATTGACTTTTTTTGCATCAATCATTGTAACTGATCTAATTCATTTTGATATCATAAAAGACGGATGAGAATATGTCATTATCTTAATGTGACGAAGAAACACATTTAAACATGTATTTTAAATAAAGTTTAAAATAACTGATTCAAATGTTTATCTAATCTCCATATCAGCAATTCTTATTGTCCTTTCAAATGCAGCGGGGCAAACTGATATCCTAATGTCAACTCATCTCTGTTTGCACTCCACACAAAAGCCTTTATCTGAGCACCCCTGTGACTGTCTCTTATCCGTCCTTCCTGTCCATCCTTATCCCTGTGATAAACCTAACTTTGCAGAACACCACTGTCTGAACTTGAAGCATATTTTTTGAGAATGACCGTTGTGTGTCCAGAGTCTCCACCCTCCTAGACAAGTAGCTAATCATTGACGGACTGATGTGTCCTCTAAAGGGAATGTCAAAGTTCTTTCTGGCTTAGAGCGAGTGTATAAAGGCAGGTGAGACTGCTCGAGTTTATACAGGTACAGGTTTATACATGAGCCAAGACGTGAAGGTGTAAGAAATCTCTCGGAGTGAGGAATTTGGAGAAACAGCATCCAAGGTTTGGTATCTTCTCTGATCTGTGTTAATATACTTGTTTTGTTGATGTAAACCATGATTTTTGATTAATGTTTTAATTTAACTGGACTTAATATCTGCTTATGTAATTGAATTATCCAGGTGTTGATGAAAAAATGAAAGGTAAATTGAGATTTATGCAGATAGGGCTTGAAGGTTTCCCAGTCTTGCCTGTAAATCGACGTAGAAATGCATAGTGGTTAGTTGTCAAGGTATTAACCCAATATAGTTATTGCTGTTGCACAGGATACATTTGTTTACAATGTATGTGCAAACAGGATAACAGGGAATAAGAAAAGACAGAAAAGGTACCTTACTGTAAAGCTGAATTAGCTAGTTACCAGGTCAAGTAAGCGCTTTGTGTAATGACGCATTTTAGGTTAAATTGTACGTTGGCCAAAAGGTGCAAACGCACAGTGAACAACAAACGCGCAGCAGGACAAAACACACAATTGGTGCAAACTCCAAAGCACACAACTACCCCCAAATAATGCAATAGAAAAACAATGATAAAAAAAAACAATACTGTGATCACAGAAAATAGACAGAAACAAAACAAAAAGTAGCAAACCTGTCAAACAAAGCCGAATTGCACCAAACCACTGGGAAGAGTCGATCACCAAGTCAGATAAGATGCAGCACTCTGGTAAATTTACAGCTAGTGTAAAAAATTATGGCCACGTGTTTAAAAGAAACATGTAGAAAAACAAACCTTTTCTTTCTTCCCTCCAAAGTCCTTCTGGGCATCCAGTCGCCTTTATTGAGGGTTTAGTCTTATCTGATTTGGCTTGTCAGCCCCTTGACTTCTCCAAACACGTTATGTTATTGTGGGCACCCAGTTCAGTTTTGTTTTGTCCAACCCTAGGGCTGGGTCATTTATTGATAAAATCAATTATTCACACTGTTTTGTTTCTGGGGGTTTAGTTATTGGAAAATCTGAAGTTTTCTCACCAGTCCACTTGCTGGGCTTCCATAGCTCAGAGTGAAATCAGTTCATCACTTGTTGTTCCTACCATGGTGACAATAGTTTTGCCCGACAATGTCCATTAAGATGTTTTAAGTTTTGTCATCAGCATGTGTCTTGTTGGTTATTAGCTGCCATATAAAGTATAAGGCAACGTATTTTTTATTATTATTGCTATCATTTATGTATTATTTATTATTTATCATTTATATCAAGTAAGTATCAGCAACAGCCTGATACTGGCTGCCATATATGGATAAGACCTTGTGAGTCCCTTGTGGGTGTGGGCCCCTTGGCCTGTACCCATCATGCTAATTGGATAATTCGGCCTTGAACGTATTGATTGTCTCTTTTGGTTTATTCATGTTACTGCAAGTTTCAGTCAAGTTTTAAGCTTTTTGGAGTAGAGGCCATTCTATTTTATTCAATATCTTCTCACACCAGATCAGTTTTAAACATGTCTCTGTAGACATTGGAAATGGGGTTCAGGTACTTTCCATTTTATGACAAAAAAAAATGTTTTTCCTAAGTAATCTGATCAAAAACCTTTATATGGCAGGAATGGTTAAAGTCAGATGTTTGAAGCTTAGACAACACTGATTTCAAACAAGGCAATGATCTGAAACACACCAGAAATCGAGTTTGGAATAGAAAGGGCTGAGTCAGATTTTACTGTAGGAGACCCTTTCTTCTAAGCTTTTCTGAAAATCATAAGGACTACTATAATGAAAATCACATCTGCTCCAGGAAACCAACCAAAATACATAAATACATAAAAATAAAAAAAGAAATGAACTTTTCTGCCTATAAAAAATACCAGAATAGTACAGAAATGTATTTATGGCTTCAAATCACACCTGGTTAAGTTAAAACGTATAACAAAATTAAAACATGAATATGATGGGATAGATGCACATGCTTTAGCTTCTTTTTCTTATTTTTTTATTTTGAGCCCTTAGGGGATTATAGATATTTAAAACATCTTCATCCAGTTCTGGTTTTGAAATTTAGTTGAGCTTATTTTTTCGTAAGTTAATTTAACGTAATTCTCCAAACTAAAAAAATCTTTTAAATTAATCCAGTCCCCAATTCATGTGCCAGTTTGCTGAGTATCAGTTTTTATAAACTTCTGACCACCATCTTATCAGATGTCTCAGCTTACAAGCCCTTCTGAACCTTAACTATATAACAAAGGATGGGGACTGACTTTGACAGCACTTGTAGAATCGATTCCTTGATTAATTCATAAACTTATTGTTAGAGTATGTATATGGAATGGGTATGCAGAAAGGATGTTTGTTAGTGCATTTCCTTTGTGCAATTGTGCACTTAAATAACCACATTAAAAACATCAGCGAGGATAAGTAATGACTTTAAAAATAAATTCCCATAAGCTGATAACCATCTACACAGAAAGCTGTCTAGTTTTCGATTGAATGAGGTATTGTTGTCCATATTGTGCCTCCATGTTAGATTACGTTCTCATCTTATGTGTTTATAAATTGAAAAAAGTTGTTTTTTAGGGGGTTATATTTCTATGTATCTATCTATCTATCTATCTATCTATCTATCTATCTATCTATCTATCTATCTATCTATCTATCTATCTATCTATCTATCTATCTATCTATCTATCTATCTATCTATCTATCTATCTATCTATCTATCTATCTATCTATCTATCATCTATCTATCTATCTATCTGTCTGTCTGTCTGTCTGTAGAGGGTGACGACATCATCACGGGTCGGCGTCAATTATGGATGACACATGAATATTAAAATGGAGGAGAAGCTTCACTTCACTGGTCGCCTTGTTTTCATTTACTTTGTATACCTTGTTTTTGAATTGCAATATAATTTGATAGAATTTATGCTATATTCTTCCTGTTCTTATAAATATCCATAAAATCCCATCCTATAAATTGACAATCAGAGGATAATCCAAGTCCTGAAAGTAAAAAGCATCCGCTGCTCCATGATACAGACTGGGGACTAATCACCCGGTCTAGTGAACAGGAAAAGGAAAACTAGACAGAGTTTTTTACTTTCTAGACTTGGATTGTACATTCCAGAAAAAAACAGGAAAGATTCACTGGTGCAAAGGATAAAGGTAAATCTTCCCTCTTTTGTTTATTTTTAAGCAAACTTTTTTTAGTGAGATGATTACGTCTCCATCTGAGCTCTTTGTTTTTAACATCTGCAGTATGTTTCGTCAGAAAGGTCTTTCGATGACCAGTAGACTGTAGTAGAACTCAACGTTATTTCTGACATTTTGAATTGGATGGGGATTGGAACATCTTCAAACATAGATACAAAGTCCAGTGGATTGTTTTTTAACTTTTTTGGTATGACTTTAACCTTGATGACTGAGAATCTTCAACAGCATACTGTAGTTGATTCATTTCTTTATATTATAATTTTCAATTTATCAATGACACAAGACTACATTAAACCTTAAAAAGTTTCAGCCCATGCGTCTGGTTTGCTACCTCCTCTATCTGTTTACACAACGCTGCAAATTATTGATGAACTTGGCTCTAAATATATGCTTTAAATGTAATGAGGATAGCAGCACAACGTTGTCCTGGTGGAAAGACAAAGCTCTTTTGGAATTATACAGCCACAAGGTGTGTTCAGGGGGTTTAAGAGGGTGGGGTTTGTGTATGCATGTGAATGAGGGTGTTTTAATCATTAATCATTAATTGATTTCAGTCCATTTAACTGTTAGGTCAAACAAAAGGTATGTCGCTTTATGTGTTCCTTGCATTTTTTCTGAAAAACAAAATGTCTAACAAAATGTTCTTATGAAATGGGAAAGAAAATATACCATTCTTTAAATCTTGTTCAGTTTTATTAGTTATACAATATTTTTAGATTGAAGCAGACCTCTTTAGTTGTTTGATCCTATTTTATAGGCAAACATTTTCAGCTAGGTCAATCTCTGTTTGGTGAACAGTGAAAAAAGAAATAACTGGAAAATGCAAACTTTCAAGGAATTTTGATAGACTTAATCTGTCTGTTTGATGATTGAGTAGGCACCATGATGGATAAGCAACCTTAACCAGATTATGACATTCTGTTTGATTGATTTGATCATTAAAGTATCCATATAAGGAGTGTTGAATTGTGTGGGCAGTAAGTGGATGTGTTGTGGGTTAGCAACAAAGATTGCAAGTACAAACAGGTTTCTACTGCCCAATTAAAATGAGCTAGGTGCTTGTACTGTACTACTGGCAGTTTGACAGCAGTCATAAAAGAAAGATGAAGTTCTAAGCCATGCATTTTGAGACAGTAATAATGATAATATTTTAAAATATTGGCAATGATATTTTTATGCTATTTACCTATCTAAAAGTGCCTTAAACAAAATAAATAAAACAGAAAAAAGATTAAAATTACAACATTTTATTTTTAGAAATATGAAAACATCAAGTATAATTCCCAGAGAAGTTGTCTTTACCTCCACCTTGATCCCACTGCCCTAACACCATAGTCTAATTAAGACCAATATTATTCTCTAAACAGCTGGATTTACCTTCAATGATTCATCCCGACTCCTGCATAAGCACCATAATAAATACAACATAGCTACTTTATACGGAGCCCATAAAGAAACGTTCAGGGAGAAAGAAAGTCTCTTCTACTACAACTTAGGGATACGCACCAGGGTTAGAGTCAAGACCGGTTCTTCCAAAATCAAGAAAAAGACCGCACCCTTTTAGACAAAGAACAGACCATCCAGCACCAAAACAGAGGCAGAATCTTCAGAATTTCCAAATATTACCTTTTTTACACCACAAAATGCAACAATTAATGGAACAATGGTTAATTAGTCTACCAAAACGACTTCTTGCTATTAGAATCATTTTCCAGTAAACTATTGAAATTAATAAATTATGCCAAAAAAAGATACACATTCCTAAAATGAATTCATTGATTTATATTAAGTCAAACTTATAGGAGGAATTTTAGTAAACAGAAAGAGAAATTAATCTGTCTCATACTTAAAAATACATTTCATGTGAACGAGTAAGTTGAAAGTTGTTTTTTATAGAAGCAGTTTTTATATGTTTGTTTGTGTCTGTTATTAACCCTTATATTATGTTGAAAAAAAATTACATTCATTATGTTGCGGGTCATTTGACCCGCACTGTGTAAATACAAGCAACATAGTCAAGAAAACAGGTTAAAACAATAACCAATTTATTTTAGACTATTAAACATTTAGTCAAGTGACAAACCATGCAATTCACACACTTTATTTAGGTTTGAAATGTTCCCTCTTCACAAATTTTGTTTTTTAAAATTTACCTTTAAAATTCGCAAGTTACCAATATTTTGAACATTCAACAATTTTAAAGTTCTCAGCATGATGGGAAGAATGTAACTGCTTTCTGCAGATGGAATTCATACATTTCACACAAGATGTACTTGTTTTACTGTCCTCTCAGGAGGGACAGAGCTGGGATCTTTTCCTCTTCTATTCACCCGTCTCCACTTTATGTTGGTTGGGTAGTGGACAGTCTTGCCCTGGCAGCTGTATATTGCTGTGACTTTGTCCAGATTGTCAACTCCTCCTCTGGTTGAGTTATAATCCAGGATCATTTGTGCCTTCAAGTCCTTTCTTGTGCTCAGAGATATATCAGCTTGCATTATATTCATGATAAGAACCTTCTGTTCCCAACATGGTCAGCTTTCTTTTCTGAAATTCTTCTCTAAGGAGGTAGGTTAGAGGTTGTCACAAGCAGTGTTGGGCACGTTACTTTGAAAAAGTAATTAGTTATAGTTACTAGTTACTTCTCCCAAAAAGTAGCTGAGTTACTAACTGAGTTACTCCACAATAAAAGTAACTAGTTACTAGTAAAAGTAACATTGCGTTACTTTTGCGTTTCTCGCCCCCGTAAACCTCACCACCCGGCCCCCACCTTCTCGCCGTGTGTTTCCAAAGCCAGCTGAATAGAGCGGACGACAAAGACAAGAACCTGCAGACAGTTTAGCATTTATTGCAACTCAACGTAAATGACATCAGGGGGGAACGCCATGTGAAGTTTTATAACAGGACATTCAGATCCGGTGAGTATATGAAATTAATAACTGGGGATGTCTAATTCTGAAATCCTGTGTGTTTGGGTTGTTATAGATACTGCAACATCTATCTATCCATCTATCTATCTAGATGTATACTCTGTGTGTGGCATAAAATATGGATCTCCATCCCTGCCACAAAGGCCATCAAATAATGTTTAAAATAAAAAATACAGTAGGTTGAGAAGGCAGAGTATCCATCCATCCATCCATCCATCCATCCATCCATCCATCCATCCATCCATCCATCCATCCATCCATCCATCCATCCATCCATCCAGATTTCTCCCTTTCTCCATACAGGCTATCATTTCTGGCTGTTGTCAGGTTCATTTGATCGTTCACGCTCTCCATAGTTCTCCTGTGGCGCGAGCACAGGGCGACTGTTGGGCGCCTTTAGCGAGCATGCGCGTTTCCTGTCGCTTGCGCGGTGAATCGTGCCGCCTGCGCTGTGTGGAGATGCAGAAGAAACCGTTATGTGATGGGGAAAGGGAGCTCTACGTAACACCGGTATTTCCATGTGGAAAACGCTGTTTTGCTGCTGGAGTCATCCTCACTCTCCATCTCTCTGTGTGTGCTGTACGTTAACACCCACCAGCAGAAACACCCACCTACCCAACTGACAGACGGAATCTCACCATACATCAGCCATTCTCATCCTCACCTCTCTCATGACAAGGCGCGCACCTCTTGATGACCTAAAAAATAATCTTTAATATCTCTTAAACAAAAGTAGCACAAACAATATTTTTTTCTGCACAAATCTGCACTAACGTTGCACTAACCATTCAGTCTATTTGCAGAGTTTTTTGACGTGGGTGGGGTGTCAGCTTCACGCAGCTGCGCACGAGTCCTATCATGAAAAAAGGTTCATTGTGCGACCTGAGTAACGCGCAGTAACGGGGTGTCTGCAATGGTAACTGCGTTATAGTTACAGTCAAAGTAATTAGTTAGATTACTCGTTACTAAAACAAGGTAACGGCGTTAGTAACGCCGTTAGTTTCAACGCCGTTAGTCCCATCACTGGTCACAAGTGATGTTATGACTTGCAACCCTTCATTCATCTCCAGCACCACACACATCCCCTGATTCTTCTAAGCTTTTCCTCCAGGTAGCTTTCCAGTATACAGTATACTTGCATATTCCATGCATAGCTGGATTTTGCACCTCAGGTTGCCCATATTATGATATGGGCATTCTGAGCAATGCTGACTGAATCTCTTCAATTCATGTGATTGAAAATCTGGTAGGACCAGGAGTTTTTATCAAATTAGCTGATGATAGTCTGCATCAACTTTGGTGTGGTGATGTTGTCACTCCTGCGGAAGATGATTGGGCTTGCATCTGCACTCCTGGGCTTTCATCTGTTCGGGGGATAATAGCAGACTCTTCCTCTGAATCCTTCTCATAGTAGGAGAATTGATCATGTGGGTGAACAATAACTTTGTCTTCTGATTCTGAAATATCCTCTGCCTTAGAAACCTCTTGCTCTACATCACTATCCAAGTTCAAAATTTGTGTAAAAGACTACTCAGCTGTAATCCTTCAGGAGCTCAGTTTTTGGTGAGTTTTTTCATATAGATGACATGAGAGCATTGACAAGAACTAGTGTAAGATAGTTCCCTCCCTTACCACACCTGGGTCTCGGTCTCAGAGACAAATGAAAAGAGTAAAGTACATCAAAGAGCCATTTTTATTTACCTGAATAGCTACTTACCCACATTAAAGTGTCCGGGTCAAAATGACCCACAACATCATATTTGTATACATACTCTGCACAGACACTCCACTACACATCAGAGTGGCCAGATTTTACATACATGTTCATGACCCCAGATGAGGAAAAGTCACCAAATTTCATGAAGAAAAAAAAAAAGATAACCAGTACTTTGATCAACACAAAAACTGAAATGGGTCAAATTGACCCTTAACATAATATAAGGGTTAAGTAATCATGTAAAAAAGCTAAAGGCTGCTTAGATTCAGCACAGTGGTCTGGAGTTCCTTTCCTAACCTGAAAGGTTTCTTGTTGTCGACCAGATGAAAATTAATGGGATAGGAGCTGTGAACAGGAGGTGAAAGCTACCGGAGACCAGATGGATGGAAATGGAGAGGACTTGTTGTTTATAGGGAATACTACTTTCATCCTGAGTGACAAATTTGATTGATTTTGGTTCCTTTTACAGTACATTTCTCACAAATTTTTTTTTTGAAGTTCTCATCTTTGACAGAGGAATTTTTCCTGCTCCAAAGGCCTCAGACATTTGTATGTGGGTCTCCCTTGCAAATGCTTTATTCTGATGTTATTGCCTCAATCCCGTGAACTCCAAACACAGCAGTCACACAGTAGACATGCAACCCTCTGTTACAGCAACTAGCCACTATTTAAAACTCCATACACAGAGTGGAGGAATACATTTTGTGAACACCTTTTCTGCTTCCCGATCATTTTATACAGTTTAGGTTTAATATATAGTGTAGATGGTACTTATTAAAAAAGTAGTCCTGGTTCCGTTCAGGACCAGCCTCCATGTGGGTTTTTTGTGTTGCTATCTAGAAACCTTTCAGTGCTCCAAACATATAGTTTAAGAGGTTTTCTGCAGCCATGGAGAATACTTGTAAGGTTACTAAAGAACAAATGTAAATAAAAATCACAGGGCAAAATACAAATACTTTGAAAACATTAGCCTACTTAGTGACACTCTGTCTAATAGCTTGGTATCATGTGTCTGGAATGGGGAAGTAGGTTTATTTTCAGGTTAATATTTATTAGATTAAATTGTGATTTTAAATAAAACAGCCAAACAAGGTTGAAAAGGGACCCTGGTAACGAGGAAACAACATGGTATGTGATATCAATAGATTTTAAGTCTAAGTTTCTATTTTGTGAACTTACTCTCATCATATCTGTGGTTTTACTTTAAAGTTTTCCTATCTCGCTCCAAAGATGGAAACTTTCTTTGCATCTTACCCTTTGACACAATAAATTAATAGCAGCACAAGTAACTCCTGTAATCATAAAAACAGAAACAGTGAAAAAAAAGGGAAATAAATATTCCCAGGGACGAATTGCTGCAAATTAAAGGCAAAAAAACCCAAAACTTTGAAGAGACTTGTTTTGCTTTTCAATATTCCTGGATGTAGAGGCCTACGGTGGGAGTCTTTGAACGCAGTAAAGCAAGCGGCCCGTCTTCTGTCGGCTCCAGCTGAGGCCATCCCATCTTTGCTCCTTTCTGCTGTGACTTTCAGGCCACAGCTGAGAATGCCACACAGACAGAATGCTCCTTAAAGGCAACTAAAGCTGCAGATCAGTCTCTGTATGCATATGTATTTGCTCAGGATGTCATCATAGGTTAATTATTTATCATTTTATAGATGCTATGTCAACAGCGCTGACATGCTAACCAGTCACGAGGAAATTCCTAAGAGCTTACATATTTGACTTCAGGGTTGCTTCAACCTAACATTTTGATATTGTGATTTCCATTTTGGCTTTTTTGTAGGGAAAACCAGGAAACAATCATGCCATCAGTGGCGTTCCATGGCTTCTCTTTCAAAATTTCTGGACTACCAAATTAAAATCTACCTCAAATATAAAATGTATGCTTTTTTTTTTTACAGTGTCCTGTCTGGCAATGTGGCAATAAGAATAATAGTCTTGATGCCAAAAAGAGTCCAACAGATTTGACTTTCACAAGTGGAGCAGTATGGCTTAATTATAATTATGCAGGGAGTTTTACAGTTTATATGGACACTGCAATGTAAATAGAGCAGAAAAACAGAAGAAGAAAAGGAAAAAAAAGAGAAAAGATGAAAGAAAGAAGAGATAGAAAGGAGATGATAATAATAAAATGTATGCTGCTGTCTTGTAGTTCAGGTTGTTTTGGGTTTAGATTTGTGAAATGGTGAAACTTGGTCAAGTAAAATCCATTATAAAAAGTGAGCTTAATCTTTATTCTCTTAATATCATAAAAGCAGCCAAAATACAAACAAATGATCCTTTTGCTGCTGTTGATTCTTAGAAAAGAAACTTGCATGCTGGCATATCTGCTGTTATGCAATAAACCAGTCAAGAACCAGTAAATTATTCATTTCCTACCATTACTCTATTTTTTCTGAGGATAATGCATTCTCTGTTCTTCTTGTCTTGTTAATAGTTTCATTTTTGTCATTTCAACTTTATACATGATGTCTTATTGAGATCCAAACATTTACAAGAGAGATCTATTTTGATAAAAAACAAACAAAATTGCAAAAAAAAACATACAAAAATATTAACCTAGTTCAATTGTAACAAAGTCCTTAATATCTGCAGCTTGTGAAGAGGTATTTAGCAGCTTTGTTGGAAAATCTTGATAAATCCTATGAAAGTAAAGCTATGATGCTGTGTGATGTATGATGCTGCTTAATTCTGGTAATTGAACACGTCTTGCGTCTGCACCAAATCTTTTTCAACGCTACTCTCAAGAATCAGCATCACCTACCCCACCCCCCTCATCTCTGCCTCTGCCATCCTCTGAGCCATTAAAGCATGTAGATTATTATCCGTCAGTGGGAAACACACATATGTAAACATTGTACAGCACTCTGGGCTCATTGATAAAAAAGATTCTGGTCCTTTTTCCTCCTGCTCTGTATGCTGATGCACCACTGAGAAGACCAGCAACACAGAGCAAAGATCAGCAGACGGGAGGGGAGGCGGTGGAGAGCAGGACTGCCTGCCAGAGGACCCCACGTGCTTCTTTTTTCTATCGCTGCACCCTAGGCTGCTGTTCATGGAGGACTGGAGGTAGGCTTTTGTTGCTGTTGTGGGGGGCTGTGTGCTCCTGTTCTCTGGGCGTCTTCACTGCCTTTGTGTTGGACTTTTTCCTTAATCGGACATGTTGGTGCAGCTGGCTTGCAGTGATGGGAATGGTCTGTACGCTTGCATTATATGGATGCTTCAGCTTGTCTGTAAATGCTGTGGATGCTGAATAGTAGCTGCTGTTCACTTTAAGAAAAAAAAGGAAAAAGTGAAGAGTGAGACGAAGTGATGTGATGGTAACTAAACATCAGAGGATGCATCTCTTAGTTGAGTTTTTGCCTGGGTTCTAGCAGTACTGATTCTGTGTTGGCTTTATGTCAGTCAGGGATTTCTGATCAGTTTATTTGATCTGTTTTAGCTTTGATATGAAAAAAAAAAAAAAAAGTCAGTCAATGTTTTTTTAATATTTTTTTCATACTCTGCAACCTTCCTTTAAAAAAAGGCAAGGTTCAACAAAAGCCCCCCCCCTTTCCTCTTAGCGTGCAGCTAATGGCTCAACCAAGCATAATAAACACCCACTCCTCAAGCTCCCTCTCTACGGAGCTTCACTGCAGGAGCAAACATTTGTTTTTGCTCTAAAACTCCTAATATAAAGAGGAAACACCTTTCAATCCAAGCAGGATCTGGATTGTTGTTGCTTTGTTTTTTTTGGAAGCAACTTCCTAGTTTCACTCTGCCTTCAGATTGTGAATTATGTTGCTCCAATCTACTAGTCCATGGTTGACCCAAATACTCGCACAGCTCTCTCCCCTCCCCCTGACCTCAGCTCAGATCAAAACAAATCACAGCCGCTTCATTTTCTATTGTTTCATATATGCCTGGTTTATAGTAAACAGTTTTCTGTTTAGTTACAATTTTATGTCGCCTTTTAACATAATAAACAAATTTAGAGTCTGAAAATCCACATATTTCATAAAAAGGCTGGTGAGCTGAGATTCCTTGGACAAAGAAACCTCAAGAATAGATATGTGGGTGTTAACTAACAAATATAAAATCTCAGCGAATTTTTTTTATTTTTTTTATATTGGGGATCATTGTTTTATAGATGGACATTTTAGAAAATGCTCTTTGAAGGATATATTTATAAGCAATAGATTTTTTAGAACTTTTTTTTTTCTTTTTGCATTGGATAAAACATTACATGAAGTTAGCAGAGGCTGCACAGAGCTAAACAAATACTAAAGGTTGACTATGAACACCTAAAGCTGAGTACAACTAGGACGCAGGGTAATCACTTGCTTCTCAACAAATAACTGCTTTTCTCATACTGCTTTTCTAATTAGACAAAATAAAACATTGGAATACTTTATTCTCTAGAGATCATGATATGAAATCTACAATATAAATTCTGACATCTTGCATTTTCAGTCAGTTTTGGATTCCCTGCTCTGCAAATTCAGTTATAGATTGATTGGCGTTTAGTTTTCTACTCATTTAAATGTAGATGCTTATATTACACCATATAATAGATTAAAGAAGGTGGTCAGAGGACATCCTGAAAAATATTCTTTATTTTATTTTCATTTATTAAAGCAAACATTAAACATTGTCCTGATAGGTGGTGCTTTGTTCCTCCTGTAGCAGTGATTCTTTTGATTCCCACTTGCAACTCATGCAGCAACAGATATAAGTACATCATCGATCGTCTCATTTAGCTCTCAGCAAGAACGTAAATAACCTCATTTCTCATCTTGTCAAGTTCTTTATTTATCAGGCAATTTTGTCATGGATCCTTAAGCAAGGTGGTTCTTTCTCAGCATTTTTTTTTTGTTTAAAGAAAGCCTCTATTAGAAATTGCATCAATCAACAACCTTTTCACATGAAATGCTTTCCCTATATCATCTGTTCATTGGTATTTAGAATTCAGCAGAGACTCCACGTAAGCTGCTGTCGGAGTAAACACCATGATAACAGCTTGTCTCCTTGTTGCTCTGATACTTCAAATCCATTTGATTTGCATTTTCACTTTCCATTTCATCCCGCTTTCTGCTCTGTGAGGAACATTGTTTGTTTATGTTGTGTAATTATGGTTTGCAGCTCCTACCACACATGCTTACATTCATGTTTGAGATCTGCAGTTTTTTTAAACTTAATGTTTTACAAGATGCATGGGATTGAAGCCTAAACAAGTATCTGAAAAGTACAGAAAATATGTTGCATTTTATGAATTAATGAATTTAGTAGGAAAACAGAGATTGTTTATCCACTTCTAGCTTAGCCATTTCGTCTGTGTGTTATGCAAAAAGACATATGTTTCAATTAGCAATGTTTAAGTATAAATATGACAACTGTAATACAGGTGTAGGAAACAATGATTGTACTTTAAATTGTTGCTTCGTTCTGTTCCCTCATCAACAGGAAATTGAAATATCAACCTCTCTTTTATTAAATAAAAGTTCATTCGACAAAAAAAAGCTTTGGGACGTTAATCCGTTTTACGACGCTACATTAATATTGCTGTTTGAAATGTCTAAGACACCCAGTCCAAATAAAGTTCAATTTTAAACTACTGTAATAAAAAAAGTTATTCTGTAGTTGCTTTGACCCCATTGTTTCTTGTTTATCTTTAACCTGGGTTTAATGGACAGTGTTCTGAAGATCCTTCTGAGTTTTTCTTTGGGTTTGCGTAGCTTTTTTTCACTTTTTTTGCAGTACCTTCTGGTGTCTGATCATGACATCTTTTTACGGCCTTTATACTCAAAAATGAGTAATATGGACAACCTAAAAGGAAAAAATTTGCTATCCAATAAATGAAAAAAAAATTCTTATAGCTAATGCTTAATCTCGTCTAGCAAGAACTCTGAGCTAAAACTAAGTTTTGAGCACTACAAATCCTTATGCCTCATCAGGGTGTGCAGTTCTTTGTTCTTTGAAATAAATTTTCATAGGATAACTTGTGGTTGTAAATATGTGACATTTATGGATCAAACAGTAGTTTACTTATCAGCATTGTAGTTACAGTAGCTATAATTGAGTTTGCTTTCATTTTTCATTTACTTCCCCTTTGCATCGTATTTCACCTTGCTTTTATATAAGATGTGGATATTAGAGTACTCAAAATGTTCACTCAGGTAAGAGTAGCACTATTTTAGATTTTTTTACTCAAGCAGAAAATTTTACTCCAAGAAATTACTAAAGTAAGATTAAAAATATACTTTATGAAAAGGCTACTGAATTACTGAGCAACTGTTGGCTCTAAACATCTGATTTAAAGAAGCATTATGGAGTTTTTTAACGATACTGCCCCCTGTGGCCAAAACTCATAACTGCAGCACTATTCTACTTTTTCTCATAGTTTCCGTTTGTACTTAAGAAGGATTTATTTTTTATTCCATTTTTTACTTTTCTCACTTGGAGTTCCCATTGGTGTCCGAGTTGAGCTGGATGTTGGTCATTTCTGAGTATCCACAAAATGTTTTGAATTATTTTTGAATCTGACACTTTGATAGTTTGCTATGGACGGGCTTGACGTCACATCCGCTGAACAGAATGAGAACTTCTGACCTGAAGTTAAAATAGGAAAATAGGTAACATGCTTATAGATGCATCGGTGCTGAACTACTGAGGTGTCAGTCTGCTCATTAAATTATGTTTTAGTGGTAAAGACTCAAATAAAAAGGCTATTTTAAAGATATTTTTCAGTGAAAACTTACAAAATATCTCATTAATGTTTAAAATGATGTAATTATACTGAGAGTTATGTGCAAGTTCTGGTATTCCAAATGATATAACATATTAGGTAGGGACTACCTGATCAATATAGGTCTAGGATCAGCCATACAACTACCGGTATTATTGGAATATATAAGCCAACATCTCTGATACTAATAAATATAGTAAAAATAATCAGTTTCTGTTCATAGTTTATTTAACATGGTTAGAAATAAAGGAGTCAGATTTCTTGTGTGTTTCATTCTTGACTATTGTTTCTTGTTCAAGTAATATGACTTGATCAATCCCTTTCTAATATGCTGCAATACGAAAAAAGTAATAAAAGTATGTTTGATTCATGCTGATATCGTATTTGGTCAATATCAGTTAATAGTATCGTATAGGAAATGAAAAAGTTGTGTCAGGACATCCATAAAAAGATATACAATTAAAAACACATGATTACAAAATAACAAAAAAAAAATTTTAATCATTCTTTCAACATAAACATATAGAATCAGTTTTAGTAAGTCAGCAAAGGATGAAGAACATCCTGCAAACATTGAGGTTTACTTTATTTTTACTTGACTACCAAATAGCTCAAGATATTTGTGATGGTTGGGGTAAGCGGAAATGTAAACTACTTACTACTCACCTCTGATTTATGCACATAAAGTTTATTAATGATACATTTTAGGTTATTGAAACATTTGAACTAAAGCTATATTATTTTACCAACCTGTCAAATCTATTTGACATTTTTTAAAAGATACCTTATTTTATCACACCCTGCATCCAATTCTTCTGTCAGCTCATTGATTTACATATTTCTCATCCTTCTGGGCAGTGCATGAGGAGGACCACTTTGCCGCAGACCCCCCATAGCCTGAAGCCACCCTGCCAAATCTGGGACCATGTCTGGAGGGTATGATGAGTACGGCAGCCATGAGGGTGCCACGGACAGTTTCTGGGAGGTGAGAAAAAGGGCTGCAGCATTTGACAGATTAGACCTGAACCCAAAGTGACACTGTATTGTGATAAACTACCGGCAGACCTTCCTCATGTGGGTAGGAGAGAAGAAATACGATTTGTAGCCTCGTTTATCAGCGTGTCTTAGACTCACATCTGCACATAAATCAGGTGTGTGCTCGACAGTAAGCATAGCACCAGATTTATCAGGTGGATGGGCTCACTAATCTCAGGTAGCTCACACTGGGTTGGTTGGTAATTACACCCACAGAAATTCACAACAAAATGACAAACGGTAGCATCATGTGGCCATCAATCAAGAATGAGATTAGTAAGCAACTAAGTCCACTCATTTAAATGCAAAATTAGGAATGCAGAAAACTATCCAGGACTTATAATCCTGTCATAAGCATTTATTTCCCTTATGTTATTTCCTTCCCTTTTAGCTTAATTATTAGACGTTTAGTTTTAGTTATTTACTCATTTGTTTTTAATAAGAATGACGGCTAGATATATTCCATCTAGATTTGAAAATGTTCTCCTTTCTGTTCTGACCTTTATTTTCATCTAATTATTCAGCTGGTTGTAAGTGGCAAACACTTGGAAATATTGGTGCCTTACTGCTTTAAGAAGTTACTGACAGGTTTCCTTTTTTAATAAAAGTAACGTATAAATGAGTAAAGTTATCTGTTTTCCTGTTGGGTGGAAGGTATGATCCAAATTCTAGCAAAAGGCAGACAGTTTACAAAACATTAAAATATGCTGTAAAAGCCGGAAGTTAATAATACAAGGATTTATAAAAGGGGAGATATCTGGACTAAATTTTCAGTCGTCTAGAAGTAAACAGAGGAAATAAATTGTAAAGAAATATACTTAAAAAAACAATGGCACATGGATGATAGAGGATAAATAAAAAAAGGATTACAGCATCCAAGATTGATGTAATACTCCTTTCATATTAATAAAGTCTGAATAAAGCCGTATACATGCAACATCATAGACAGGTCTTGTGTTTTTGTATCAAAAATGCACTGTACTCCCTATGAAACTTGCTGGAGCATAGCAGTTTTTTTGTCATTCTATTCTAATCCCACTATAGGAACATGGTAAGTTATAGAACTCCAGTTTGCACCACAGCTATGGGTATCATTTTGCTCTGTTCCCTGGCTTCCCATACCATATTCTCCCACAACAAAGACCCCCTATACATAGATATCAGTGTGCAACGGACTCTGTGGGGTTTATCAGTAACGGAGTAGTGCGAACACCTCCAAATTGCACATCAATCTGAATATGCTGGTTGCTAGAACAATAAATGAACATTTGAGATTGTAATATTTATAACTCAAAGAAAATATGGATTTTAGCTTATTTTATGATGCGGAAGGACTTTATAATACATTCAGGCATGTATATTGCTTTATTCAGGCTAGTAGCATTGTGGTGACCAGTGAAACATTACGGAAACATTTTGTCGAGTCCTAATATTGTGCAGTGTTGTCCGACGGAAACTCGCTTTCCTAAATTTTGCATTTTTTCTGTTCTAAAAAGTCCAGATTGTGGTGGTCCTAATCAACTGGGGAAAAAGAAGAAAAAAAGGGAAAACAAAACATTGGTGTCCAAAAACCTAAATACAAAAAAAAATATGTATATTTTAAACTTGTTGACTATGAAACCATAATTAGCTCTGAACAGTCATTTCTGTTGTCTTTTTAACACTGTGAGATCAGACAAGGGGATCAAATCAACATATAGGTGAGGCAGGCATAATTTTCTACATGGTACTTTCTGGAATACACTACAGAGGCAGAACATTAGGCTAAAATCTCATTTTATATTTAAAAAAATTGTTGTCTTAAATAATAAAGATAACAACCAATAAGAACTAAAACTGATTATATTCAGAAAGTATGTAATAAATGGCTAAAACAGTAGAAACAGTATCTATAATGCTTTTTTTTTAAAAGGCAAGATTTGAAAAAAATTCTGCATTTCTCTATTGTGGAGTAAAATGATGGTTATATGATAGAACGTATTGTTAAATAGAAATGTAGCCATGTTGTGCCAGTGTCATGGATCTTTTGGATTTTCTAACAAACTTACATCAGCAACAGCCTTTCTTCTCCTCAAAGAGTCTTGGGTTATTTGAGCTACAAGTTCCCCGAAGCAGATCCATTATTTATGAGAGCTGGTCCCTGATCACAGCATGTAAAGCTGGAGTAGACTAGCCTCACTTCAAAGTAAGAAGCTTGTCAAGCTCCTTCTCTCTGAGAAATTACACATAAAATCAAGCTAAACAGTGGATTCTTTACTCCATATTTTTATGTTAAAAATCAAACTTATTCTTAGACTTTTCCACCTCCTTTAGTCTGTGTTTAGAAATCAGTATGGGAAGGATAAAATGTCTGCTTCCAGCACTCAGTCACTTCATCACATCACAGTAAAGATGCTGCAGTGCTGATTGCTGACTCGGCGGGCTGCTGCGAGGCAAAGGTCTGGTGTGGAATACTATTATGCACTCTGATCTGCTTCCTTTTATTCCACAATTAAAGTTTGTTGAAAGTTTTTTTTTTTCAGAAACATTGGAGGGAAATAGTGGTCAAACACTGAGCTTTGGCGGAAGGAAAGCAATTGTAAATCCCTGCAGCTTCTTACCTTTTGAAAACAATGTCTTTGGGAGGGGCTTGTTCCTGTGCCCATGGACAGCTGTAAATGAAATGATGTAAACCCACCTCTTACTTTCGATTGCTTAACTCCTCACAGGGCAGCAGCCACCTCTTAACTGCTCTTTCCAGTTTCTTTCCCGCTGCTTCTTCTGCTGATTCAGTGGATCTCCTGCAGGCTGGGGGATAGAAAACCAACATCTCACACAGGGGGTGAAAAAACAAGGCAGTTTTAGGATTTAAGTAACAACCTGAAATCCGTTGCTCATAAACCTAGAAACCAAATTGAAAATATAAATTTAAAAGTTTGTAGATGATAAAGGGAGTTTTTAGTAAAAGCCTTTTAGCATTAAAGGTAGAGTTATTACAAGCTTGTTAAAGAATCAGGAAATTCTGAATCACAGAGTATTGCTATACATTTCCATAGGAAAGGATATAGTAAGTAGATATTAAAATTGTAATAATCCTTTTTGTTTATCTTCAAACCAAGAAGGTGAGCAATGTGGGTCCTTAAGTGGAATAAGCAATTAATTATTCTAACCTTGGTTTATCAATGTAACATAAAAAAAAGATACAGAATATGTTTTATATATATATGTCTGTCCAAAGACTACACAATGTTTTGTGTCCGTCCTACCCAGAACCCACAACTCATGCACTCCGTTGGGTGTTTTGGTTGGATGCAGTTTGCAGTTTGTGCCACTAGATGTCGTTCAGGCTCACACGATGGGTCTTTAAATGAATAGTTAAAATAAGTGTGTTTTTAACAAGGACTGTGCTGAGAATTGAGCTCAGTCTAAATTCAATCCAAATCAATTAATTTCATTCCAATACATTTCAGTCTAATGCTCAATATTTTCGTTACCAATTTGGTCCCAATTCAATTAAAGGTTTGTTGAAAATGTAAAGTTTGTGAATAATATAGGATCTGCTGAAACTTAGTATTTTTTGTTTTGGATTGGACTTCCTTAATGTTATGCCCTTGTAGTTAAATCCACCTCCCATTTTAACTGTCTAAGAAATACTTTGTTTACCTTGTGTTAGATTTAATTACAGTGTATGTAATTTAAATGTGATTATATGACTGTACTGATTTTTGACCTATGCTTTGAAAGGAAATTGGTACTAAATGGGAGCTGTAAACTGTATGTAGGGAATCTATATTTAACTGAAGATACACATAATATAAAGAGATTAAATAAAACACAATAACCTAATGATTTGATTCATTACTAGTAAGTAACAGTAAAATTACCAGCGATTATTTTTTTTATTAAGGTTGGGAACTACAAGCGCACAGTGAAGCGTATTGATGACGGTAATCGACTCTGCAATGACCTAATGAACTGCATCCAGGAGCGGGCCAAAATCGAGAAAGCTTACGCTCAGCAACTCACTGATTGGTCCAAGAGATGGAGGCAGCTAGTAGATAAAGGTATGGTTCTCGTCCATTCTAAAATGCATTTAATTTGTATGCATGTTGCTAATGTATTCACTGTCTGCCTCTCAATCATTTGTTTCCTACTCTCTTCCTTTTTTCCCCTTCATTTTATTTGAAATTTAAATAAACATGCTATGTTTTGTCCTAATGAGAATTTGACAGTCAAATGTACACAGATCTTTTTTTCAGCTTTTGTTGTCATTACATTTTCGCAATTACAGAGCAACGAAATGAACTGCATTTGACCCATCCCCTTGGGGAGCAGTGGGCTGACATTGTGTGGCGTACGGGGAGCAGTGTGGGGTAAAGGGTATTTGCTCAGCGACCCAGAGTCCGTGAGCTCTGCGGTGGCAGGTGTGGTGGCCTAGTGGCTAGGGCATAGGGCTTGGAATCCTGAGGTTGTGAGTTTTGAAACCCACTCTCAGAGACTGCCACTCTGGGTCTCTGAGCGAGACCTTTAACCCCAAACTGCTTCCCGAGCGCCACAAATGGCAGCCCGCTGCTCCTCAAGGGGATGGGTTAAATGCAGAGAGTGAATTTCGTTGTGCTGTACTTGTGACAGTGTACTGTAATGACAATAAAACGCTGTGTGTGGGAGTGGGGTTGAACTCAGAACCTCTGAATTCCTAGCGAAATGCCCTGACCACTAGGCCGCCACACCCCGAGAGTCGATGCAATCAGCTGGCTTTTCTTTAGAAAACTTTGAACGAATCTGACTGGAGGAATAGATAGGATCTGTGGGAGAATATATGTTTGTTTTATTTCAAAGTAAAGCTTCAGATCTTATTTCCTTCACTAGGCCCACAGTACGGCTCAGTGGAGCAAGCTTGGGTAGCGATGATGGGTGAGGCGGAAAAGGTCAGCGACCTCCACACGGACATGAAGAACCAACTAATGAACATAGACTTTGAGAAGGTGAAGAACTGGCAGAAAGACTCGTACCACAAACAGATGATGGGAGGATTCAAGGAGACCAAAGAGGCAGAAGAAGGCTTTAAGAAGGCCCAGAAACCCTGGGCCAAGAAGCTGAAAGAGGTGAGAGGTAACATGTGAGGTAAAGATGCTGTCACTTATTACAAAGTCGCCAAAATGCTAAGCTGTTTTCTTATGTTCTCTAGTGATTTGGTAGCGCTGTTCAGAACATTACTAGTGTTGCTTACATGTAGGAAGAGTTTATTGACCTCATGTTTATGTGATTTATTTTTATTTTAGCTAGAGTCAAACTTTTGTGCTAATTCCAGTAGGTCCTAGGCTGAAGACTTTCTTTCAACAGACAGAACTTTACACCTTCTGGACTGTAGCTGTCAGTGTTTACAATTTTAAGGTTCCTATGGTCATATAGCTCTTTTAATCATCCTTGTGTTGTAGCTGATTGTGAAAGATTTACTGTTTGACCAAATCATTTATCTGCAATGGCGGTAATCTATAGATGCCCTTTTTTTCCATTTACCTTATGTCAACCATAAATCAAGTTCATTATGCATGGGGTATCAGGTTTTATCTGGTTTCAGGGAACTTAGCTAAATCAGTTCAGTCTGCAGATATCACCACAGAGAGCTTTCTCTAAGCTCATTAATATGCACAGGGCAGCTGGCCAATCATTATCTAGAACAACATCTAGAAATCCATTTTCCTGACAAGCATAGAGATAGACAAGCAAGAGACAAGATGATCCAGGATTTTGTCTTTTAGAAAGTTGACAACTTTATACACTTTTTTTTTTAGATGTTAGACCAATTTTGTGATAGATTCTTAAACAGAAGTTCCCCATTCTTATTAGCAAATGTCTTTGCAGGGTTAAAAGATTAACATTTTTTTTGCAGGTTTTACATTTGATTAGAAGTTTCCTTGTTGCTTTTAATTGATTTCATAAAAAGAGAGAAACTGTAAAGGACTGTATATAAGTAGGAGCTTAAGTTGCTGGCCCGTCTATCCTAAGACTCCTTATGACAGACAGGATAGACCTCCTTAGACGCAGGTATTCATGCCATTTTCTGTGAAGGATTAAAAGCTGATTTGCAAACAATTTCATGAAGATAATTTTACAAAAGCAAATGTTATTCTCACATTGTGAATCGTTAAAGCCTTTGCAAATCTTCCCAGGACATCCTAATAAAGTCCTTCCAAGGTCAGATAATGTAGTGCTCTTTAAACCCAAGACTTCAACAACAGCACACAACGTATATAATATGATTACTGTTAATCTCATTGTAGTTTGCAAAAGGGATAACAGGTATGAATTGTAAGAAGGGCTGACTATGAAAACATCCTCTATCTAAAAGGAATCAGACAGCACACATGTTTGCAAAATTGTCTCTAAGTGAACCAAAAGACATCTGGAAAAAAGGAGACTAAAGTAATGATATTTGATCAAACAATCGGTGATGCTTGGAGAAAACCAAGCAGTTTTATGCCACATCATAAAAACAGTATACCAGCTGTCAAGCATGGTGATTTAGGAGTGATGATCTAGGCTATTGGAGCAACAGGATCTGGGCTTCTGCTTGTCAGGGGGTCACACGTAGCCTCTTTTTTATGCAAAATGTTATAGAGTCAAAAATGTGTCCATTTGACAGATAGCTACAGGTAGGCTGCAGTTTAGTCACCCAAAGAGCAATAATTCCAAACGCGGCAAAACAAGAGGATGAATATCAAAATAATTTTAGTTGCAATGTCCCAGTCCAGACGTGCTTTGGTTAAATTCTGTTGATTAACCTTTAAAAGAGCTGAGCAAAAATTAGAGCAGAGAAAACCTGGCATATTAGGGCTTTATGAATATAAAGGTAATAGGTAATGTCCCACTTGTTTGCAGCTGAGGTTACTGTACCTCATTATAATAGACCTCACTGAGGTAAACCATGCTGATGACACACGGATTTAAATTAAAACTTGTTCTTTGAAATCATTTCTTGTGTCTAAATGCAAACCCCCTGATATTCTTTAGTTTTTTTGTCTTAACTTTGCTTTTCAGGTTGAGGTTGCAAAGAAGTCATACCACATGGCCTGCAAAGAGGAGAAGCTGGCTGCTACAAGAGAGGCCAACATAAAGGGAGAGGGCACAACACCAGCTGAGCAGAGGAAAATACAGGATAAACTGGACAAGTGCAAACAAGACGCACAGAAGGTTTGCTATATCCGCTCTAACAGCCATGTGCTTATCATTATGTAAATATACTATTTCCTCTAATAAATTTAAAGGCAAGTGAGCTGCAATGCTATAATCTCAAGTCTTCATAGTTTAAGGTAACATGGTTAATAAGTGATTGAACGCCACACCTGCCTTTCTCTCTAACATCTCCACTCTTCTCTTGAAGTGGACTCTGATCACTTTTTATGGCTCGAACCATCAAATGTCTGATTTATCTTAACTCCGTCAGAAAACTATTTTTTTATGCTTTCAAATTATGTTAGCTCAGCGATGAAATTAACATTTAAACACCAGTCGCCACATTTTACTTAGAACCTGTCGAAAATTAATTCAAAACAAAAAAAATCTGACTTCTAAATAGTAGGTTTTTTAATAGTGTTTTGTGATCTCACACAGACGAAGGAAAAGTATGAAAAGGTTCTGGACGAGCTGAATAACTGCACCCCTCAGTACATGGAGAACATGGAGCAGGTGTTCAACCAGTGCCAGCAGTTTGAAGAGAAGAGGCTGAGCTTCCTCAGGGAGGTCCTGCTGGATGTCAAACGCCACCTCGACCTCACAGAGAACCAAAAGTTAGTGAGCTTAGCATGAAACAGAAGTCAAAACATATCATCTGCTTTTTCTCTATGCTTACATCAAATCTTCTTTTCTGTCCAAAGTTACGTCACGATATACAGAGATCTTGAGCGGGCCATTACCTCAGCTAGCCCTGAAGAAGATCTGAAGTGGTTTAGTAATATCCATGGCCCTGGCATGCACATGAACTGGCCAAGGTTTGAGGTACTGTTGCCCATTATCTATTTCTCTAAGATTTTATTTCTGTAATTATATTTTTGTTTCATTTCAAAGCACTTTTTTTTTTTTTTTTTTTTTTTTTTATTTGTATATCTTGCCATAGTTGTACCCAAAACAAAATTATGCATGCTAACCAACAGAGAAATAACCCTTATAACTCAGGTTAAGGTCAATTTAGTTTAATTTAGATTAAGTTGATATACATTTAAAGATCAACATTGAAAATTTAGAAGTAATTACATAATCTTTAAAAATATATATTTATTTGTTAAGTAAACAAATACTCATCCATTTGTCCAATTATGCAGTTGATTTACTTTTCTGTTTATTGGCCTTTTTGCAGGAGTACAACCCTGATCTTATTCACTCCATCTCTAAGAAAGACAAGTCAAAGAAGTTTAATGATGATGTCATGCTGACCAGTGTCAAGGCACCAGCAGGCAAAGTTCAAGCAGAAGATGGCGGAAGGTTACTGCCTGATCTTTATTCTTTTTTTAGTCATGCATTTCGTTATTTATTATTTATTTCCCTTAATTCTTCCAAGGATACATGACTAGTTAGACTTTGTTGCAATATCTGCCCACAGTATGCAGTCTTTGCCTTCATTAGTACAAAAAGAATTTACTAGCTATCATAACAACATGACCAAAACATTAAAGATATGCCGTCGTAACCATAAAGGCAGCCCTTTGAATTATCCAGGTGTGTGAAACATGTTTATATGATTCTTCTTTCTTTTAGTGTGAGCAGCTATGACAAGAACCAGGCGTACTCCTCTAATGAATGGTCAGATGATGAACAGAAGGGCATTCACTCAGGCAGTGATACAAATGGAGGGTCCAATCCCTTTGATGAAGAGTCTGGCGAAGGTGTGAGAGTCAAAGCGCTTTATGACTATGAAGGTCAGGAGCAAGACGAGCTCAGCTTCAAAGCAGGTGAGTGCTTTTAACAGGAAGTGCTGTTTATCTGTAGTTTTCCTTGTCGCCTTTAATACGCATCTTTCTTCACAGCCTCTGTAAGTCTAGGTCATCCCTGGTCCAATGAGCTCCTAAAAATATGATTAATTGAAACAATTCTGAATAATAACTTTGTTTTATTAGAACTGACGTTTTTCTTCTATTTTATCTTTATTTATACTAGAAATAGTTGCTGCATTTCAAATAATTTCCTGAGGCGCATTACATTTAGTACAAGAGAAAAGTCTCCAGACAGGCTAAAAGTCAAGCCGTGCCAGATAAAAATCATCCGATAGCAAATAAAATGGTTTGGTTTTTCTAATAGCTGGATGGGTTGGAATTTACAATAAATAAAATACTGCTGGAGTCTTTTTTCAAAGACACTGTGCAACTTTTAGCCACCAGGGGCGCTAGAACTTAAACATCCAGGTTTAGCGGCCATTAAAGCTGCTGGCAGCACTGCACTGTCACAAAATTAAATAGTCTCCTTCTATGTTAGGAATCTGATAGCAGACCACTTTGGCTCACCAGACTGGTTACAGACCAGTTACATGATGATCAGCCTGTACAGAGCGTCAATGTGTTGCAAACATGTAGACCTAAAAACTTTTTTAATTTAAAATGAAGCCAATACTTTGCTCAAAGGTTATGCAGTGTTGCTTCAAAAAAATGTTGCTAATAAAAATCTGGTAAAGGTTTTCATATCCTAAACTTTTTTCTACTTTTTCCACATTACAAGTAAAAAATCCCAAAGTATTTTGCTGAGATATTATGTATTTAAAGTTGATAAACCATAAACCTGATGTTCATATAGCTTTTTGATAACTCCCAGAACAGTGATTATTATTTAATGGAAATATAGAGAATATAGACACTACGAATGTGCTTTTTGTGCTTGTTTTGGGTTACCTTTTTGGGGGGTGGAGGTACAGCATTAAATATCAGGTTTGCTAGCATGACTCTATCCTGTGGTTTCTAAAGAGCTGGTAAGTCTTATGCGAAGCAAGTCATCTTTTTAACACCCTCTTTCTTGCTCCCAGTCCCTTCATTTGCATTTCGATCATCCCATTCGTTATCCCTTTATCTCCTCATTTAACTCTTTATTCTTGTCATCACACCCTGTCAATGCAATGCAAGTCAATCTTATTTCAACACAGCACAGTTTTACTATACAGAAATTAACAACAGCTAATTTTAGCGACTCACAAGCTCCAGTTGAAAACCAACTCTAATCAATCCAATTCGTCATTCTCCCTTGTTGCTTTCATCCCTCACTACTTACTTGATCTCTACCTTCTATCCATTCTTCCCTGTTTTTGCTTTCCTTGTTTTTTCCAGGTACCGATTAGGGGAGGTCCTAAGTTAACCAGGTCATTTGGCTCAACCTGACTCTCCTAGACCGCAATAAGAGCACTCCCCAGATGAACCTCAACCTTCAGACTCATCCATTATATCACACTGTCCTTCATAACACTGATTAGAACCTGTAAATCACATTGTATACCCTAGCTGGTTGTTACCATTTTGTTTCTTATCATTGTGGTTAATTTCACCCAATGGCTCAATCAGAAAAAGAGTAGCAAAATCTATGAATATCACCAAAATAAAAAGAAAATTTCATCTACATTGCAAACACAGAGACTTCTGCAGCTCTTCAGCTTATTTAATTTTTAGGCAGTAATTTTGGATGCTTGTGTTATAATGTGACGTTTATTCAAAAATCTAAATTTATCCAGCTGAAGATGGCTTTTCATTGATTGTTTAGGTTTGATACATGTACACTGTTATTGGCTTGTTTCCATGTCTAATAATCACTGTGATAATGATAAACTTAAAAACTTAAGAGGAAGAAATTCCGATAATCATAAAGATAAAATTGTTATATTTTTTAAACGGAGCACATACATTTAATCGTAGAGCTTGGACGCTCAGGGTGGATTGCATGATATTTGGGGGATGGAATCAGCAATGATAGCATGAGGAAAACCTCTAGTCTGGATGTTGGTATTCTGTTTACACTTCTGTGTTGCAAAATTGTTCCATTCTTATTAATCAAAGGTGGCAAATTTCATGTGATCCAAAATGACCTATTTCTGTGCCAGTTTTAGATTAATATACTTGTTTGTATGAATGATCCTAAAGCTTTATTTTGTGATCCAAAAAAACTGCAGCCATGTTCTATTAAAAATTAATATTTCTCCATCATCCTGACGTATCCTCCATGTCATACTCAACAACAAAATGTTTTTAAAAAAACAGAAAGTCTGCATTTTCTCAATCTCTGTTGCTTTGCAGGAAAGCTACAAGTAAGAGTGGATAACTAATTTATAATGTGTTCTTATTATGAACATATCTAGATTTTGTAAGGAAGAATTCCCTAAATCAATGTGTGTATAATGGGTAATATTTAAGCAACTAAAAAATACTTAAAACATTGAAACAAGCTGGAATTCAAAGAAAAACTGAGCTACAGTGATGTAGTATTTTATCAATAAGAGTTTTAAATGATCCTGACAAGGAATCCAGTATGAAATGTGAAAATATGATGTTGTGTTATTTTCTATGATGTAACTAAAATCGACAGACAGTTAGATAGATAGATAGATAGATAGATAGATAGATAGATAGATAGATAGATAGATAGATAGATAGATAGATAGATAGATAGATAGATAGATAGATAGATAGATAGATAGATAGATAGATAGATAGATAGATAGATAGATAGATAGATAGATAGATAGATAGATAGATAGATAGATAGATAGATAGATAGATAGATAGCCAACGTACGGTACATACTACTGCAACTAAAAATACAAAGTTGAATAATTATTATAATAATTAGCAGGTTTAAAAAACAAAGTATATATATATATATATATATATATATATATATATATATATATATATATATATATATATATATAAACAAATTATTTGACAAATTATTTGTTGTGCTGTGGCCCTTTTGCTCCTCAGTAATATATGCAAAGCTCCACTTTATTTAAAATTTCAACAACAGATTTTAAAGAATAATAAATCACTCTTTCCATATGAAATTTCAATATGAAAGGTAAAAACTGCAGGTAAATATAAACACAAGAGGTGGTCAGCGGCAAAATACAAGACAGACATTTCATTAAACCCCCTCCCGCTCTCTGTCCCTGTTTGTCAATCAAGGTGATTTGCTGACCAAGCTGGAAGACCAGGATGATCAGGGCTGGTGTAAAGGTCGCCTGGACAACGGCAAGCTCGGTCTTTACCCTGCCAATTACGTGGAGCCGATCTAAACCTCCTAGCCGAGAACACCGGCTGAATCTGGACTGAAGCATCCACTCATGCTCACGCATCGCCAGAGACCTCAAATCATTCTTTTCCTGAAAGGAGCACTAAACTGTCGTCATCACATTAAGGACTGCTCAAGTTCACATCACCTCAAGTTACAGCGAATGAAGCAAACAGTTGTGTCTCTGCTGCCCTTGCTGTCGGACGCGATGCTCTTCTTTCACCAGAAGTCAAAGAAGGTGCCAGGGTATCAAGAATAAGCTGTGCATTAATGCATTTTAATCTGTTTTTTAAACATCTGGATGTACAGTTTGTCTCTTCTAAAAGTACAATGTTTTCTTCTTTAGTATTTACAATATGTTTAGCATTTTTGGGAATGTATATGTTTTTTCATCTTGTAAAATTCACTTGTAGGGATTCAACACCTTTTAAAGCAGCATGGCCTTTTAAGTTAGCAATCAAGCTCATGAACATGAAACACAAATGCCTTCCAAAAGGCCTTCCAGGCAACAGAGGGCCAGCAGCATGAAACAGTCCCTAAAACATTTGCAGCATCAAAATAGGTAAAACCTTTTGCTGTTTTCTTGTGTCATGGAGTCATGTGTGACGTCCTGTATACAAAGTAAAGGCATCCATAGAGAAAAGTGTTAAGCTTCTGAATGGATAAAGACCTGCCAATCAAAGGCAGAACTGATCTTCAATCCCTGAAATAAACAAAGAGGACTCAACCAAATACCTGTTACTATTAATAGATAAGTATGCTTGGAGATTTCTGTGTAATGATGCTTAAAAAAAGATCAGTTTAACTGAATATTACAGTCCTGTTGAAAAGTTGTCACCTTGGGGAGCTTTTGAGATGCTTTTTAAACTACTGTCACCCTTTTTCGGAGTTGGAAAATTACAACAATTTTGAAAATCAATAACAATCACTTGAGCTGGACTGAAATTAGCAGCTTAACAAAGGTGGAGACAAAGAGAAACGCAACCTTAATTTCAAACAAACGTGGATTAGTGAAGTTGATGCGTTTAGCTCTAATTACACTGTACCAAATATTAAGCATGGTAGAGGAACATTCATGCTGTGGGATTCCCTTTACATTGTTCCACTTCTCTTCTCAGATCAATCTTAAATTATCATATGCATGGATTTGAGTATGTATGTATAGTTTTAGACCTTGTGTGGAATATCCACAATGAAGTCAACAACAGTTCACTCAGTTTCGGTTTTTCATTTATTTATTTATTTTTATTATTCAGTGAAGTTAGCAATTATCAAAGATAATGCATCTTAAAAAAAACATTTTCTTTAACATCTTTAAAGACCCAACATTATGACGACATTCACACCCATGGTAGGTATATGTAAACTTTTCACTGGGACCAGATAAGTTCTGACCTGAAGTGCATTAGAACAGAAAAGCCACAACACAGAACCTCATCAAGAAGATGTTCTAATAAATCCAAGAGAAGACTAAAGAATGCAGAACTGTTCTGGCCCGTTCACAGTCTGTTGCTGCATTTCTGTTTTAAAAAAAGCTGTAATATAACATCATCTCACAGTTATTCTCAACAGCGGTTCTGTTATTTCTAATGGAACTCTCCTTAAAAAAAATCTGTTTTGACATCATTCTCTACTTTTCCAACTTTCAGAAACAATGTGCCTGTATTCTCTATCACCTTTAATTGCTTTGTTTTCTCCCTTTTCTTGATTATGTTGTGATTATGCAGCCATGATCACAAGCTGCCTTGAAAACATCAACCTGTAGCTGTTTTATATGGAGATTAGCCCCTTTTCCAAACCAGTTTTATAATTTTATGTGTTTCCTCAATCACTATAAGCTGTCAGGTACTCACTGCACTTACCCCTCTGCAGTTGTTTTTTTTGCATACTGATGAACCCACGCACTGTTTGATCAACTCATTCAGCACTTCTTCTTGATTAGTTTTCATCTTCTTATTGGCTGAAGCTCAAGTTAATTAAGACTCCTAGGTTGTGTCATTGTTTCTCATATTCTATGTTCAGTGAGGAAATTCAGCCTATGTAGCAGTGCTGTAGGTATGATAAGAGCCTGGATTAATAATTCCACAAGCCGGTGTGGTTTTCTTTTTTCTCTTTGAGGCATTCTACTGTTACTCATGCAGACAGAAAAAGCTGCAGAGTTAGAAACAGAAAGAGGATCTGTCTGTGAAATATTGATGAGACACCAGATTTTCTGCTGTAAGAGCAAAATGTGTTTATTTTTGCAAACTCCAGGAGTGAAATGTCTGCTGTTGTATTTCTGCCTCTGTATGTTTGCTCTCCTTGCATCTGTGTTAACGTTCAAAGAGAAAAAAAAAATCTCCAATCTTTTAGTCAGTATCTCTCCGGTGTGCTTCCTCTGAATCGGACTCCTCTCATCTAGATCAGTTTACATGTACACCAGTACAGACTGAAGAACCCATAGATGTAATAGCTTCCGTATCTCAGCTGTCTAATAGTGTATTTGTCTAAATTTCACACAGGATGAGAAGGTTTACATCTATTGTGAAGCTCCTAAAAGCCAGTAAATGACAACCTTTTCTTTCTCCAACTCATGCTGCAACTTTACAGAAACTTTTATTGAATAGAGGGTTTCCTCTGTATTTTTAGCATAGTGCTGTCATTTTCAAACTGTAGTGCCTGTCCTGCTTCAATAATAATAAAAAACTAATTCATCTGAAGACTGTTAAATGTCTTAGAGTTTGCGAAATATCAATTCAACTCAGTTTATTTGTATAGAGCAATTTCAAAACACATGTAATCTCAAGGCACTTTACAGAGACAATTAAACCAGATCACACAGTAAAATTGATTCAGTTTTCTATCTATGAAAAACCAGCTGATTGCATCAACGCATTGACTTTTCAGCAATCTCTCGCACCAAGCATGCTTGTAGGGACAGTGGAGAGGAAAACTCCCTTTTCACAGGAAGAAACTTCCACTGGAACCAGACTCAGTGTGAGCGGCCATCCACCGAGGCCGACTGGGGTTCAAGGAGACAGAAGCAGACGTAAAGAAAGAAGCAAAAATATAATGTAAATGTGATGTTAACAGGTAGAAATGTAAACTAAACAGTTACAGTCTTTGAACATTATTGTCACCTGTTGCACATTTAAAATGCTGAATGTGATGTCATTTAGAGAAAATCAGAAACAAACACCATGGAGTATAAAAAAATGAGAATTGGATGCAACTATTAAGTTTATTATGTGGCTGAAGTGTTTAATATTAATTTATAACTGGTCGGAAATTTTGTATTAATTCTTACTGGAGTTGTTTTAAATGTCAAGTGTTAATCAAAAAGTAGCTTAGCATAAATGTGAAAGAAAACTAAAAATAATCTTAGATGTAGGACATCCATTCATGTTTTATAAGCTAAGCCTTTCAGAGTTCTGTGGGGGGCCGAGCCCGTTCCATCAGCAGTGAAAAGTACCAGACAGGTTTCATCCCCAGCCCTTCAGAGGGATAACATAAGAGACACAGAAAAAATAAATACACCTAATGATAATTTAGGGTAAATTATCCTAGCTCCCTCCAAACCAAAGAACCCAGAGAAATCCCTTTTAGGCACAGGAAGAATAAACAAACTTTGAAAATCTACTATCAACACATGGACTTGCTTAAATTTCAGATGGAAATCCCCCATGCTGGTAAATTTGGTGGACAGGATATTGGGAAGATTATGTTACCTTCCACATGTACATGAAGGGGTTTGTGGGATTATACATATGGATGAAAAGATGTCTTGTTTGCTCAAAGGGGTAGGAAATAAATTTTTGTATATTTATGTAGAATATATTTAATATGTACTAATGGTATCCAAAACACATACTTTTTAATTCTATTTTTTCAGGTTAAAGTTGTGATAAAAGTTCCAGTGATGTAAGATGATAATATTAACAAACAAAAAATCATAATTGGCTTAAGATTATTAATATTTGTCTACCCTCCTTATCCTTTCACAATACAGTACTGCATTTTGTAGATATAGCAAAAAAAAAAAAAAAAATTGTATCTAGAAGGGAATTCGCTATCATTCGCTAACATCACATTTCAGTCGCAACAAAACCTTAAAGTGATTTACAAGAGAAGAAAACGTGCATGGCAGTGGCTTAAAGGCAACATAAATAGATCAAGAGAAATAATTAATCAATCTCTCTCCCAGCTCTTGTACTCCTGGGTAGGGTGGATGGCTTTTTGGTCTCAAGCTCAGATTCTCTCCTCGATGCTTAGGAGCTTGAGGGTTCTTCCAGTCTCTTAGCTGTCCCTAGAGCTTCGCACATCTCGACCAAGATCTCTGATGTCTCTCCAGATGCTACTTCTCCAGTGTTGGGGTGACTACCCCCAGTGTTTTGGAGACCACTGGTATTACAGTAGTCTTCACTTTCAAGGCTTTTTCCAGAATGATTGAACTTAGTATTTCAACTTAGTAGCAGTGGCGGCTGGTGAAAAATATTTTTGGTGGGGCTGATATAGCCTAGTGTATGTCTCCAACTAATCCGGAATAAGAATTCAAATAAACAATTGGACAATACATACAATTTAACAGTAATGATTTAATTTACTATATAATAACAGTAACAGTGATGATTTGGGTCACTGTGACGGGGTTCTTTGGCCTCCAAGAATCCAGTCTCAGTCGGGTTACCGGTGTTGGTGATTTATTGAGCTCAAAAACTCAAAACAGGGTGCAAAAGAAACTAAACATGTACAAGATCCTCTGGGCCTCAGCCTCCCTCCAGTTACCAGCAATGTAACAAAGAAACAGAAAACAAAAATTGCCGCTTTTCTTCCCACAGCCCTCATTAAATAGTTTAAGCCCCTCACATCAGGCTCTCTTATTTCTGATTTCTTCTCATTAATCAGTTTTGTCCATATATTACCTCCACAAACAATTGATGTACAAAAACAAATAATTTTTACAACTTAATTCTTTTACACAGATTCATTGACTTATTCAATTACACCAAACTGGGTTTGAACCCAGCAAAGACGCAGCCAGACTGAAGAAGACAAGTCCCCGTAGCATAAACACGTACACACCCACCCCCCCCCCCCCCCCCCCCCCCCCCCACCCCCCCCACACACACACACACGGCTAACCCCACTGAAATATTAAGTGTGCACCCTCAATATGCCAGCAGGTAACCAGGACAGCTTGTGTGTTTTAAGTTCATGGAGCTACTGATCTCAGCGCGAGTGTATTGGTCCTCACAAACACAGTATAACAGGAATGTGTGTGTGGCGCGCAAAGTTAGAGAGGTTGTTTTAAGCGACGAGGTGGATTCGTCACAGTCACAATAACCATGACATGAAATGTTCATATCATACAACAGGGATGTTCTTCTGGCAAACGGGTAGATAAATAAGGATCTCACCGAATTTGGTGGAAGCTGCATCTCGTTTGTTACATTCGCCATCTTCCCTCTAACTGTCTGCACCTGCGCTTGGGTTCAGAAGCCTGTTAAAGCGCAGTATTTTCAGCGCCCCAATACCATAAAGTTCCGAGACGCTGATTGGCCATTAAATTCACCTAGCAATAGTACATGATTGACAGATTCTCTGCAAATGTGGGTCAGTCTGATCACAGCCCCCAGAACAGAGACGGTAGGAGTCTGTCTGTGGAAATCCACAAATTAATGACAGTAGATAGGGAAATGTAGTTTATATAATTTGTTTTGCTTATAGGTACACAGTCTAGAGAGTAAAACTGACATTTATGAGTTAATTTCTAAAAATATATTTTACGTTTCTCTCTTCTTATCAGGGAGGGTGGTGCCCCAGCGCCCCCTATGGGCCGGCCGCCACTGCTTAGTAGTTAGATTGAACTTAGTATTTTTAGTTGCAGTAGCATGTACCGTATGCTATCTATCTATCTATCTAGGGTTGCCAGTGGAATAGCACTGAGGTGATGTGCTCCTCTAATTTTGGTTTTGGTGAGGATTCAGGCAGCAGATAGAAATCTCAGAGGATCAGCTGCAGCCTCTGATCGACTTTATAAGCATACATGTAAAGACACTGGGCCGGATTTATCAAGATCCAATTTTGCGTGCAGTAATTTGCGCTCGCAAACTGGAATTTTGCGCGAGGGGCTGAACCATGGTTTGCGGGTGATTTAACAAGAGTGATTGCGTAACTGGTGGCAGGTGCAAAACTGTTGGAGACGCCCTATTTAAATGATGGTTTTGCGCGTTTTGTGGTTTGCGGCAAAGTAGTTTGTACAAACTAGTGCATTAAGAAATTTAAATCTTACAGTGACCCCCAACAGCAACAAAAAAATCTAATATATATATATATATATATATATATATATATATATATATATATATATATATATATATATATATATATATATATCGAAAAAACTTTGGCAACCTTTATTCCCTAAGGTGGTATGTGGCTGAATATGTGTGCTGAGCGTACGCATACCCGCAGCATTTGGCACGTTGCTCCACAGGCGCAGGGGGAGAACCCCGACCCCGTCGGACAGCACTTCGGAAAAAACGACATTGGGAGATCCCAGCTCTCGCTGCAACCGTACGCTGGAATGACCCAGATGCAAAAAAAGTGCCATGTTGCAAGGAGTTTTGTGATATCTGGTATTGCGTGGGTCCTCCTTGTGCCTGGCTCCAAATCCATTCGGAGTTCCCCCAACAGCTGCAAAATGACAATGCAGGATAAACGATATGTTTTAAAGATCGTTTCCTCCTTCATTGCAAAAATATTCACACGGAGTGAAAAAATGCGTCCTCTGCGTCTCCTTGCTTCATTTCCATGTCTCCTTCTTGCGACAATAACCGCTGCCATGTGTGCGCAATTACGCATACAGACCATTTGCACCTTCTTTTGAAACGTGTTAAATATAGAGTCAGATACCGTTAGCAAAATTGCTTTCAGGTTTAATAAATCACTTTGCGAGTGCTAAATTAATATATTTACATGTTCTCCTCCCACAAGACGCACTTTTGCGTGTAAACGCCCCATATTGCATATTCATTGCAGAAAAAGTACTAAATGGATAACAGGCGCTATTTAGCACATTTTAAAGACCAAATCCTTTTAGCACGCTGTTGATAGATCAGTTAGTACATTTTTTAGCATGCGCAGTGAAATAGCTCACGTTTTTATACACGCAAACCTTTGATAGATCCGGCCCACTGTTGCAGTAATCAATTCTACTAAGAATGAACAAATTAATTATTTTTCAAGGTCAGGCTAAAACATCAGCCTTCTAAATCTGGAGATTTTTTTACGCAATAGAAGGCCGACTTTGTTTCTGCCTTTATGTGCCTCCGAAGGTTGAGGTCTGAGTCCATCACCACATCCATAATTTGTGCCTGATTGGTGGTTTATTAACCTGACAACAGCCAGATGCATGTCTCGCTCCGCCTAGCTCCACTCACAGGTGGAGCGAGACATGCATCTGGCTGTTGTCAGGTTAGTGGTTTATAGCTGTTTAGGCAGAAGCTGTGTGCTAACTTTTGAACACTCTCCTTTTGATCCAAAACTATTATTTCACTCTAATATTATCAGAAGAAATGTTGGCACATCCATGTGTTGATTTCTACAAAGCATTTACAATAGGCTTAGCTACAAAATACACTGATTTATCAAATACATTTGTAAATTCCAATTTTTCCCTACTTTTTTTGTTTCTCGTGTAAAAAGGTTAGACTAGAATTGTGTTATTTAAACCAATTATTCACAGAAAGGTGAGGTAGTTTTCCTCAGGAAGCTTATCAAAAGCCAAAAGATAAACTTTCCACATATCTCCTCGAAGGTGGGGCAGATTCAACGCCTGGAATAAAGGACCTTAGATGTGAGCAGTCCTACGTTTAATTTATATCTAAGGCCACCACTAGAGGTCACCAGTGACAAGCTACTTAACAAACGTCAGAAATTCATGATTAAGCCAATCCTTAATGGTAAAAAAAAAACAAAATAAAATAAAATAAAAATCATAATATTAAGAATTCAGTTCAAATAGGCCCTTTACCATCAGGAAAATAACTTCCAAATGATGAAGTTTGGACATTCTTAAATTTTAACATGTATGTTTTTATAACCTATAGCCCGAACATTTATAGATATATGTGCACCTTTATATTTAATGAACAACAGTATATCAGGATTTGGAAGTAGCTGAAAATTATAGTTATAGAGGCAACAGAGTTTTTAGTTTTCATTTCAACTTTTGGTCTTTGTTTACATTTTAGGTGTCACACAATTTGCAGAGAAATTCTGCAATGGGAAAAGAAGAAAAACAACTCCTATCTCCTGCTCTAAGTAAATTTTGTGGTTGAATACTGCTTCTGTTTCTTTTTTTTTGTTGACGGTTGGTTAAACACACATTGTTTTGTTATGTTAGTCACTGTCATTTCTGCCCTCTGATTCCATCTGCACTTCCATCAGATCAAAGACCAAAAGCTACAGTTGCAGAAAATAAACCCTAAGTGGCAATGGATAGGTTTACATTGTTAACAGCTTGTACAATGCGTTATAATTCAGTGCACAATTAGAAAAACTCTGATGTTATGCAGCTTCTTTTCAAATATGCCTTTGTTAAATTCATTTTAATATAAGCACTGATAATATGGTTATAATTGCCCTTCATCAGAGAGATAAATGTAGTTTTAACCCTAAATTCATTCTGTATAGATATTCACCTTTTATTATATTGGTAGTTTTTTTTTTATGATAAAGCCTACTTCAGTCTCCTTAGACATCACGTAAAGACTGACTTCTGATAATAGCCTAATAGATTTAGCTAATTCTTTCATTTCATTTTAAGTTTAAACAGCGTGTGAACAAATTCCCCTCTTACCTTATGAACTCTGATGTTGAGTTCATCTTACCTGCTCCATTTGACTATAAGCCACCATGTCTTGGCAGATGTTCACCCTATTACTCACCGCTGGAGGGAAAGAGAAATTATGACATATTTGTCAAAGTTGTTGACCGAGATAGAGTAAAACTTGCAGAATGAAACATCAGTAATCACATTAATCAGAAAGAATTTGGCTATAAAATGTATGCAATTAATAGTACCTTTCCAAACAAAATGTGGTCGTTAAATTTGTAACACCACAGATTGCAGACTGCCCACAGATAAAGTCCAAGTTTAGTTAACTGATTTCTTCTTGAAACATTAAGTTCTTTTTTTGCACAGGAAGCAGATTATTTGATCGTGTTTTAAATACTTTTGAGGTAAAACTTGCGAATCTAGCACTAGGAAACTACTCCTGAATACATTTCGACCATGTTTAAAACTACGTTTTGCTTTGTTCCTCCTTGAGTTTACAACACCTTTGGTTTTCACAATTACAACTAATTTTGAGGCCTTTTTACTATGTTCTGGTAGACCAATACAAAGTTATGCATCATGTTTTTCTAAATGTCTACAAATAAAATCCTGAAAAGTGCTACAGACATAAGTAATCGGCTGCCGTTCATCTCCTACCATTGAATCTTGTGCAACCAAAGGCCTTTAAAAGCCACAGAGGAGAGTTTGCCTGCATGAAGTGTGATGGGATTTTATATTCAGGTGTTCTGAAGATTTAGAGGTTTTTTAGAGAACAATTGCTGGAGATTTAATTCAGATGTAGGATATCAAACAATATCGTTACCCTGCAGCATCTCAGAGCACTAATCCATTTATTATACTGATTACTGTGTTGGAATAATGTTATAAATAGACAACAACTGAAAATCAATGTCACCATTATTGGTGACGTGGTGAACATATAAGCATGTGAAGTGTGATCTAGTCAGATGAGACCCTATTAAACCAATTTTCAAACAGTGTGTGAGTGTGCAAAAACATTTATGAGCAATAGGTGAGAGTGTTGCAGATGATCTACAAAGATTGCTCAAATTACAATGCACTCAAACTGGTTTGGTTTCACTCATTAAAATGAGCAAATCACATGTCGTACTGGCAATATGAGAGAGGCAATACAAGAAAATTAGGTTACGAGCAGGTTTGTTGAAGGTAATAATGGCAATAGCTATTCTAAAAATGATAATGATTTATCACATAGACAGCTTATCTCTAAATGCTTCAAACAAAAGTTAAAAATGAAATGATTAAAGTTACAGTATTTGACCACCCCTCCAAACCACATAGAAGGAGCAGCAGTCACATTTACAGCAGATTATGCTCTAAACAGCTGGATTTACTTACACCTTGATCTAATATTATACTAAAAGGGAATTCCCAAAATAATTTAATAAAACTGCTTCAAACAGAGCATGTTAAAAATATTAAGAGAGAAAAAAATTCCTCTTGTCACAAGTAAGACATGCACCCCTCCATTTTGTTGGTCTGTATTGAATGTTCTCTAATAGCTGTTAATATTCTATTGTGTTTGCTTGTTTTTGTTTTGGTTCAAATGAATAAAGATTATCTCCTATCCCTGCTGCATTACTTTGCAAGATCCTGTGCAGACATTCTTTTCTAGATATTGTTATTCTATTATAGTTCTTTCCAATGATCCAAATATGATAACATTGCAACAGAATCTCTCTGTATCGTCTGGCATTGTACCAAAGCTCCCTTTGTGACAGATGACCACATAAATCTTTGCAAGATTTTGCACCTGACTTTCAAAGATGCCCAAAAACGATTTAAAACTGTGACTACCTTTAAATGCTAAATTTGAAGAATTGGTTTGGTAATTAGAAAATGATCTGGATATTGATGACGGTAGAAACACAAAAAAAGGTTTTCCCCTGCTGCTTGGTGAAGTACATGCATTGCTGTGCGCCATTTTTAAAGATCTATTCTGTTTTAACATGCACTACCTTTTGAAGATCAAGCCCTTAGTCTACATTCTCACCCCCCACTGATGTGACCTCTGATTGCAAAACCATCAATAAAGATTAAATGAACTACCAGAGCTATTAAAAACATTTACATCAAAGTCTTGCCATATCAAAGTCTAGATACGGCAAGGTTTGAAAATGCTGTTTATAGGTACTCTCCAACTGTTTGAACCTAAACTATTTTGGAAAATGGTTGAAGAAAATGTTATGTTGTTAGCTATAAAAGGCATGCAATAAAGGCTTGCATATAAAGGTGTTGTTTTTTCAAAAAGACTGACTCCGCAGTGCTACATGCAAATATAAAGCACACTATTCGGAATTTTATTTAAAAAAATTCAATAAAATATTTCCTCTCACTTCAGATGCATGCACTAATTGTTCTATTACACAGAATCCTGTTAAATACACTGAAGTTAGTGGCTGTATTGTGATAAGCTGGGAAAGAGGGAAGAACACTTTAGCAAGTTGGTGCATTGATGTCACGGTTACAGCACACTAAAGACTGTGCATGGTATTCAGTGAACATGTCCATTAATGTCATTTAGAGCAGGGGTGCCAAACTAATTTCTTTAATCCTTAAATGGGACACACACAGCTGTATAAATGACACATTTAATTGCATCATTTCATTAACAAAGAGCACACTTCTCTGTTATTATAACTTCACACATATTTATTACAATCTTAGCCACTTTGCACTCTTTAAAAGAAAGTATGCCTCTAGTATATATCATAATATGCCTATTTTGGCTCTTGAAATTGTTGTGAGGAGCTGAATTTGGCCCACAGGCCTTGAATTTGACACGTTTTTTTTTTATTGTTTCATGCTGGCTGTACTGTATGACAGGGACTTCATTGTAATGCTTTAAGCACTTTGAATCTCAAACATCAGAAACCTAAGATGCAATATACACATCTATATAAACCGTAACTAGCAAAATAAAACAAGAAGCTCCTCAGCAGTGCCATTAGAGAAAATGTCATTCCTTCATTATGTTACACCTGATAAGAAGAAAAAAGTGTTCTTATAAGCTCTGCCTTAAAGAGGTTTTAGCAAATAAAACCTGAATATATTTATCAAATCTGTTTAATTGTCCTTCTCTTCAGCTGTGTAGATTAAAGCTGTCTGCTGTTGCCAAACAGCTTTGGCAAGACAACATAACAAAGTGACTGTGAAGGCGACTAAAACAAGAGGTGAAGAAGTAGGAGAGGGATGACTGCCCGAAGCTTGTTTGTTAAAGCGTTTAGGTATGATGCTGTGACGTGAACTTAATCATAGAACCATCGACAGGCAGATCATGCAAACAACAAGGCAGTTTGATTCTGAAGCGTGGAAAAAAAGCAACAAACAATATTTTTTTAGATCCTCATTGCGCCTGCAGAGGATGGCTTTCTTTGCAGTTCATTTGTATAAAGTCACCTCTGAGGTGTAATAGTTCAAGTGCATTGTTAGATGGAGTCAAGGTTGTCACAAGCCTCCTTATCTTCCTCCCAGCTTCCTGAAGCCTCATACTGGGTGAACAAACTGGTACACCAGTCTCTGAGACACGTCCGGTTTGCGGATGATGCCCTTTTTGTAGTACTGCCGAATGGAGCGGCTCAGCTTGTCATAGTTCATAGCAGGTCGATTCTTTCTGAGTCCCCAGAGCCTCGCCACATGAGCCGAATCTTCGATTTTAAATATACCTGGAAAAAGAAACGGGAATCTTAAACAAAAACACACACAAATATAGCAGAAAGTACAAAACAATAAGTAAACACACAAGTTTTTTAAAGAAAATAACCACAAAATTATATAACTGCTGTCCTGTAGACTGAGATATTGTTTAACCTTTATTTGAGAATGTATTTTATCAGCAAGTATTTGTTTTTGCATGAAACACTGTTATTCTTCTGTTATGACACAATCTCCTTTTTTTCTCAGCTACAGTATTTTTTATCAAGCACTGCATCTCTGACAGCCTACTACTCTTTGCACCCATGTTTGTCAGTTTGCTTTAGAGAACAACAATTAGAAATGCCAGAAGATGTGGTATTGCACCTTTTTCTTTATTGAGCCAGCGTATGCAGCGACCATAGTTGTGAGGTTTAAGCAGGAGCTCTCGGAGGAACTGCCACAGATGAATCGGTTGACCTGAACAAGATGAGTCTGCCTCAGACCACAGCTCCTCGCTGCCTATACAAAAACAAACAGACATCTTCTCCTTCAGGTTGTTGATATCAAGCAACCAAAAATCACAAAACATTTAATTTTTGAATATACCAAATTTTAAGCTTCTTTAAAGTTTTATGATATTTTAAGCTTCATTAAAGCTTAAAATTTGATGTAAAAGTTTTATCGTTTTATCTTAATGAGGCTTTCATTAAGGTGAGTAAAGGTCTAACTGTAATCATACCTGTAGTTTTGGTATCTACAGCAGAGCACTTGTCTTTCATCCACGCAGCTGCAGATAAAAGTACAACATATAACAGTCAATTGAAAGAAAACACTTTTAGCACCTTATAATTCCGACTAAATACACACACCCACAGACATTCATTGTGTTCATTGTAAGAATCTACAGGGGGGTTATTTGTGTTTTGTCAAATAGACAAATAAATACCATATACCTGACTTCCATATATCCAGGTGAGCATAAAGGGTGTCTCCGCATAGTGGGGACCGTTGCCGAAATTCCTCCTCGCTCATAGCACACAGATCCTTCCCTGTCAGCTCCTGGAAGGCTTTTCCTGCATGGGGCAACCTGTACAGGTGTTCAGTCCACAGCATCCACTTTTGGACATTCCCGGTGTTCCACTCTGTAGGGTCTGTGGGCAGGTACAAAATATAGGAAACACTTTCCCCGTCCTTTAAAGTGGAGTCACTTGTAGTGTAAGCAAGACAACACCAACCGAGACCAAGGAGTACAGAGTCAAGGCCAAGACCATATAAGATGTCGGTCTCGGCCTCTAAATGTCTTGGTCTTGGTCTTGTCTCAGTACTCTTTGGTCTTGGTTGGAGTGGTCTTGATTCAAACTAGTGACTTTACATTCTCTGAGTGTTGCACACATATGCAAAGTAGATGAAGTTATTAATGTTCTATATCACTTCAGATTTAATAAGTAGAACAAATGACTGGGGATCACGTAGGTTTATAACAGCTAGAAGCAATACAATGCACAAAACTGCTTCCTCTGTTTGTTTTTCAAGCAGGCGAGACCTCGCCCTTAAGACTGTGTACACGGCTGCAGGCAGGAGAGAATCATCACTGTCCCTGTTCAGGGAAACTTGTTGAAAAGGTCAGGATTAAACAGATCCTGGAGCAGGCAAACATAGCTCTGCGTCAGTAAAGATATGATTGGGAACATCTGTCATCTTGGCCGGGCTGTTTACACAAAAATATGTTGATTTTGGAAGTAAGATTTGGTCTCTTACTCAACATTCTTTTATCTGCAAATAGGCATACTTGTTTTTCTTTGCCAGGTAAATGCGTTAATGCTGCTGAAAATTATGTGTGTTGTTGTAGGTGTGGTTTTGACCTACCTGGAGTGATGTTGAGCAGTTTGCAAGCTGTTTCAATGTCCTTCAGCACCTCTCCTACAACCATGCTTTGCACCTGCTCCAATGATCGATCCTCCATCTGCCCCTCAAGCCCAGGAGACAGACCATTCTCCTGGCTGTCAATGACAGGGCACTGCTCTGGCTCCTCTCTGCTCTCCATGCGATTCATGTGGACAGCTAGTGCAGAGGACCCATCTGACACTTTCACCAAACAGGCAGCCTCTTCAGTGAGGAGCATGTCATAGCAGGAGAGGTAGAGGCTTGGCACGCCGCGCTCAAGTACTTCTATGTTGGGTTTGATGTCCACTGTGTCCCAAGGATCTACAGAGCATCGGTTTCGTTCCAGGAGGATGAGAGAGTCCTCTGTCATCCCAATACAGGGCACAAAGTCAGTGCTCTCTGGTAAACCACTAATTGGATTCGACATCTGAGGAGATAGAGGAAGAGAAGCCACATCATATAATTGGCTCTGAAGGCTATGCAAACATCAAAATAACCCACAAAATGACATAAGAAATGTATGATTACAGAGCACATTAGCCTTAGCATTCTTCAATAACATCTGAAGGTTGTAAGAGCTCGGCATTACCTTATCAATCCTCTTTTTCTTAAGTATTTAGCTGCTAAATTAGCAACTACTCTTCAAGAAACGCCATAATGTGATGCAAGAACTACTGATGGGAGTCCTCTCTGGTTCCAGCTTTATAGCAGCCAGAAAGTCGAAGGAAGATTCTAGGAAAATAAACCTCAAGGGATATTTAAAAGACACCCACCCCCAGCAGACATTAGGCAAAATGGATTTGACTGAGTCTCTTATTTGTGGGTCAGTGGCCCAGAATGGCGCTCAACTTGGGGGTAGGTGACTTGTATTGAGACCAATTCAGCCCTGCTGCCACTTTCAGGCTTCCAAGGTGCCGTCTCTGCAGCCCTCTGTCTCCAAAGTCAGCTGGAGTTTTTAATCAAAAAGAAGTTACCGTAGTTAATAAAGACAGAAATGTGCGAAAAATGTGCCCAAGACCATGTATTGGCAAAAGACAACTTCACTCTCAATTAAAAGGCCTGTCCAATGGGCGTAGGGTCCCTCCTAACAGTAGATTGTTAAGAAAAGTGAACACTTGCCTTCATAACATGCACCTAAGGTGTAATCTTGCATATTGCACCAATAATTTGTACCTGCCACAGCTGGCATATGGGAGGTAACACCACGGCAACACACCGGGTTATCAGCGATCGTGGTTGATGTGGCAGTAAAGAAGTGTTTCTCCACTAAGCACATGTTCAGCTATGTCATGGCTTGCTTCATCATATGGCAAACAATTAAAGTCTCATAAAATTGTAAAATAATAGATTGCACCCAGTAAGGCCAAATGCCACTTTTTAAGTGGACATAGTTAGGGTTATTTTAGATCATTTAACTTCTGGAGATATGATATTGAGGTTACCAAGAACTGATAGAAAAAAAAAAGATAATCTTTTTACCAAACAGACCCAACATTTGAACAATTATAATTTATATTTTTCTGAAGATTCCTCTTTCAGTCTTACTTCTTTACTTCTTTAGTTGATATCGCCCTCCCTGGTTTTCCTTTTATCTTCTGCCTCCAACCCATCCTCCCCCTTTCTCAATCAGGACTGAGATTAAACACCATTGGTATCCCAGCCTGCTGCTGTGTGTCAACTCTGCTGTGCAACAGCTTGCACTAAACCCATTAGTGAAGCAAATTTAGCCATATTACCTTCTTCCAAAAGGAAGAGCAGACACAGGAAAAAAGACACAAACTCACACCCCATGGTGAGAAGGGGATTAAGACCCTGACTGATCTCTAAATGAGTTTGGTCAAGAAGCTGATATTCATTTCAGGAGCTTTAGAGCTTGCTCCATTTACTCCACAAAATAACTCCTTTCTGGGAAGCTAAGAGGTTTTCATCATGATAGGTTTCATTTTCCTTCCTACAGTGTTAATGACTGTTTATTGAAAATGTGTTACATTATCAGTTGAAAGAAATTTCAGAAAATGACCAAAAATAATCATTTCTGAAGTCAAACAGTAAATCCTTGATATCTCCTCCCTCCTCAATTGAAAGTTCTTACAGAACTGTGAAACCAGTTTGCTGATTCATTACAATTTAACCAAATTTCATGAATCGGCTTTAAAACAAGCTAAAGAAATGCTAAAAACGACAAGGTCGTGAATGACATCTGACACCACATATCTAATGGTGAAAAACATGCTGGCAGAGAGCTTTGCTGGTGTAAAGCCAAGTGTGACTGTTTGCTGTGTGAGCGTTAAAGATTTTCTTCCTTGTTATTGTTTCTTATGGGATGTCGGACCCACTAAGGCAGTTAACTTGCTGCAAATAAGGCTGAATTAGGGGCTTTATCTAACTTTGCGTGTTTGTTTCTGGTAAGAAACCTGTTGGATTAGATAATTTTTATTGCAACACTATTATATACATATGTTCAGTTCACATTGTAAATGCAATTCCAGCACATCAGGGTCGGTTTTAAGGTATTTGCTTATTTTATGAATCGCAGATGGAGGGTCATTCTCTGTTATCTGCAGAGTCTGTTCTAAATCTCATGTTCAGACCGTCACAAAGTGCTGTTTCTTATCTGTTCAGAAAGATTGCTATTAACTTCTATTATATCCCCAACCCCTATGTAGATTGTCTTAACTGAAGGTGGGGGATGATGGTGCACAGGATGAATCATTCCTGCAGTCAGGTGCACAGGCACTGGGCCAAAATCCTTGGAAACCAAAGTCATCAACGTTCTGTCAGAGGATTATATATTTGTACTAAATGGCAAAGATAAGCCTTCAACCCTTCATTGGTTGATGCAGATTTAGACCTGTCACCCAGAGAGATGAATGAGAAAATGGTAGTTAAATGCCTGAGGCTTAGAAGCTTGATCAGCGGGGACAATTTTGTATGCTACTCAACAAATATCTCATCACCAACATAGACACTGAAAGTAATGTTAAAACTAAGGTTAAAACTGGAAATGCCACCTCCGCTCAGTTTTCTAAAAGAGTACATTACATAACTGCAGCTTCCTCTCTAGCTTATTACAATGAGGTGCTGCAGATTTGCCTGTGGATATACATTCAAATGAGAAACTGGAAATCAAGTCAAGTTTTTTCATTAAAGTAACTTTTTTGCAGTTTAGCTAAATTTAACTGACTATTTATGCTGTTTTCTGAAGCTACCTAACTTGTAGCTTCTGTAGGTCAAGTCAAATGAAATTGTCCCTGCTGCCTTGGTTCTTTGCAATCTGTTATTCCAACAGACAAAGATCAAGAAAGCTTTTGTGCAAGAATCTAAAGTGAGAGCAACCATTGAAATTCATGCAACTTTGCAAACAGAAAGCTCTTCAAGGAAACATAATGTTGTAGGGCCGCAACTGTTCACCAGCACTGCTGAGAGAAGATTCGTTCTTTTATTTTAAGTTTCAAAAAGATTAAATTGAATTCTAACTATCTTGAATTATGGGTTATAAATTTTCAGTGAATGACATAACAGTCTTATAATCCCTAACCACATTCTCAACCAGCAGAAATATGGACTTAATGAAAAGCATGCTTAGTACATGTTTACAAATTACAATCCATAAAAGTACTTTTAATCTGACTACCATGCCTTTTTTTTTAAGACATATTCAAATTAATTGAATATGACAGTAAAATTAATGCAAACCGTTGGAGTTTATATGACTGAGGTGACATCCTGAAGGTAGCGCCATGCAAGAATCAACAGGTCTAATCCAGTCTTTATCAGTAAATAATCCTTACATGTGAATGAAATCAAATGAATGGCATACTTTAAATATATTTTTTAGACTGTATGGTCTATGAGCAATTTAAAGCTTAACAAAATAAAAAGGCCTGCCAACTCTATTATGAATGTTAACTTGTGAAACAAAATTTTGCTCTCCATAACATGTGGTCAGTGATAATGCTGTCTTTAACCCCTAAAAAAGGTAGTAGAAATTAGAATTTTTGAACTTAATAAACATGTATAGAAGTCAAAGCCCTTTATTGGAAAAGTAAGGTTGGCAAAGTTGCCAAGAAAATAGTTTTAATCTGTATTATTATGGACAAAAACATAAAAATCACATTTTTGGATTTCGGTATTAGTAGTGTCTCCTTACCTCAGAAAAGATGCATCAATGGGTGAAAGCCTCTCTGGATGGTTGCTGATGTGGTTCTCCACCTAAGAACAAAGGTGAGGCTTAGAGCAGCCACTCCAAAGCCTGCTTTTCCCTGATGGCGATGATGAGCCCCAGGCTGAGGCCTGATATCCCCCTCGTAGTTTTTTTTTTTTTTGGCAAAATGTCTCTTAACCTGAAAGACACAGCCTAAAGCACAACAGCAAACTAAACCTCAAATGAAAGCACCTGCTGGGGGTGTGTACAAAGTGAAAGGGAGAGAAGACAAGTGACTGGGTGACTGGGTGCAAAGGAATTCCAGCACCATTGACTGCAATTTATATTTATAAGCGGTTGTGTTTACTTAGACACACAACCCAAAGTGTGGGTGTGTGTATGGGTGTATGGCCATGTATTTGTTAGCTCGTGAGGACAACTTATGGCTAATTTCCCTGGAATATGCCAAATTATTAGGACTTACAGGTAGTTGTGAGGACTGGTCTGAGGACAAGTTTTGATCTCGGGTTAGGAATTAGGTTTAGGACTAAGGTGTGAATTGAAAATAGGTTTAGATTCCAATGAGCCCAAAAGGATAGTGTGACACACCATGAGTGTGTGTATCTTTATACAAGCACTGTGTTTCCCTCCAAATTAGATCAGTAATTTACCTCAGTAGCCACTTTTTTTTTGCAATCTAGGGCATTGTTTGGCTATTCTATATTGCAAAGTAGATACAGCTTAATCAGACTGGAAGCAACTATTTTACTCTTCTACTCAAACCATTCACGTGTAGCTCTGGCTTTATGCTTAGTGATGTTGTTCCTCTGAAAGGTTAACGTTAGTATGAAGTTTTATGCAACGTTTCTTCCAGGGTTTCTATGTACGCAGTCCTATACTTCCCACTGACTCTGACCAACCTCCCTGTCCCTGTTTAAGAAATAGAGTGACTGCATAATGCTTTTGGAGGAGCTTTTTTGTTTGCATTTGTGGTCTATTCTTCTACCACACATGGTAATTTACATGTATTCCAAGAAGATTAATCTTATTCTCTTATAAATTTGAATTGATCAAATTTATTATTGTATTTGACAGGAAAGATGTACATTCATTTGCCCCAGTCTTCACATCAGTCTTTTTGGCACTTTTTCATCTCTTGTGCCTTAGAAATGTAATGTAATGTAATAAAAAAAAAAAAAAAAAGAAAGAAATGTAAAGAAAAAGAAAAAAAATTATACAGTGACAATAAAAAGTTAAAATAATCTTAAATGTACTAAGTCAATCCATAAATATATCAATAAAGCAACTTAGAATACAAATATTAAAAGTATAAGAGGCTTGTAAAACTTTAGAAAGTAATTAAAGTAATTAAATTGCCTCATTTGCAGCTTAGTTTTGAAAATAATGAATCAGATAAACTGGCATACACAGATCCAGAAGAACTTCGCTCCTGTTTACATTCCACCTGCCAGACTGTGTTGGACTCCACGGCACCAATGAAAATTAAACTGAAGCCACCAAAAACTAAATCTGAGCTGTGGCTAAACCACCACACATGGACACGCAAGTGTGCCATTTGATTCAATGAGTCGATGCAATCAACTGGTCTATCTAACTTTACTTAGATAGAAAACTTTGAATCAATTTGACTGGATGATCTGGTGAACTGTTAAGTGCATGTCTTGTGAATTGGCACTATTGAAATAAACTGAATTGAATTGCCATCAAGCTGAGGGCAGATGGAAAAAGGACAAACTGCAGGTTTCTTTTTACATATTAAAACAGCGTTGGCCAAGTCCTGTCAACAGCTGTGAGAAATGTGGGAAATTTAAAACATGCTTTGGTTCAACCCCTACTTAAAAAACCTGTTCTTGATCCCACAATTCTTTTAAACTATAGGTCTATTTCTGAATTTTCCTTTATTTCCAAAATTCTTGAAAAGGTGGTTTGTAATCAACATATGGGCTTTTTAGAAGATCATGATATTTTAGAGGTTTTTCAAACTGGATTTAAATCTTTACATAGCACCGAATCTTCCCTTTTAAGGGGTTTTGATTACAAGTTTTTAGCTACGGCACCCTCCCATTTTCTCAGGCCAGCTGATCAGCTGCTTCTTGAGATGTCTTAAACAAAAAGCTAGCTTAGTGGGGATTGGGCTTTTTCTGCGGCAGCTCCAAAAATATGAAAAGACCTTCCATTGTGTATAACACTACATGAGATGTTGACGTTAGCCTGTTAGATATTTAGTTTTGTTTTTTGTTTTTTGTTTTTTTTATCACAAACATGTATTTTTCTACTCTTATTGTTTTTTTTTAAGTCCTAGGAGTCTGTGTCTAAGTTTTGCTGTAGTTTACTGCACAAAACTTTAATCCCAGGTGATATTAAAGTGCATTAAAAATACAGTTGGATTGGAAATCACCGATCTTTATGTGTCAAATCTAGATTAAAGGTCTCAATTTATGCAAATTTCTTTTTTTTTTTTTTTTTTTTACAGTGTCCTGTCTGGCAATGTGGCAATAAGAATAATTGTCTTGATGCCAAAAGGAGCCCACCAGATTTTACTTTCACAAGTGGAGCAGTATGGCAATTGCCATACTGCTCCACTTGTTTCATGCATACAAATTGCTTTATTATAATTCTGCAGGGAGTTTTACAGTTTATATGGACACTGCAATGTAAATAGAGCAGAAAAACAGAAGAAGAAAAGGAAAAAAGAAAGAGAAAAGATGAAAGAAAGAAGAGAAAGGAGACAATGACAAAACATTTTCAGTCTGCTTCATCACCTGTAACGAGATGAAAAAAGAACAGCACAACTGAAAGACATGGTACGAGACATACCGGTACAATAAAGCAACACCTTGAAACTATCACCTAAAGTAATATTATTAAGTCTGACATGTACTCTGTGTTACCTGAAGATATGAATGTGGGCTTTCTGTATAGAAGTGAATCTCTGAGTACCTATGCAAATTTCACATTATAAACATTTTGTAATAGTCATGAGTGTCCTAAAACCTGGGTATGAGATTGACAAATGCAGAAAACTCTTTCACCTCTATATTTGCCTTTCTCCATCTCTTACCTAATGTGTGCATAAAATACTCTTTTTAAAAAGTATTTCCCTTATGATGTCATGAGGGGAAATAAACTGTCCAGAACAGTCTGTAACCATCATCAGTCAAGGTATGCCCTTCATAAAATGTATTATTCCAGGTTCCTAGCCACTGTGTTTAAGAACTCTGACTGGTTGTCATTGTTGCAGGTTGTGGGGGCGTGGCCTTTGAAAGGCAAATCAGCTTATTCAGAAAAAGACTAAATGAGGAGATTTCTGGTACATGCTGTCTGCCTAATGGGAGAGGAATGTTCCTGTATAAACAGCAAAAACATGCTCTGGAGGCCTCATTGTTAATATTTGATATGATATTACATCACATGTCAGCCTATCTTTCGACAACTTTTCCTCTTTTTTGCTTGGTGTGTATTCAGAATAAAACATTTAGCACATTATAACAGTTGTGTTGAGCTGTGTAGGCTTTTTTTTTTTACTTTGGCTGTACAATGAACCAAAAACTCAACATGCCCTAACATCTCAGTCAAGTCATACCTTAGTACTTTTATTTGAATCCAGATGTTTTGCCTAGTAGCAAAAATAAACAGTCATGCAAACTGTATTTATATTTGCATATAAGATTTAATTGAAATGTTTGTTCTTTGTGATCAGATTCTCTACAGTCAGACAAAATAAATCTAACATGAGGGACATTATAATTAATTTCTATTGATTTAGATTAGACCACAGGACAAAGATCATTCGGAACATTGGGGGGGAGGACTCATTAAAGTTTGAAAGAGACACTGAAATACACTACCAAGCTAATTTATGTGAAATAGGTGTGTGTTTAATCTTCTGATTGCTCGGCAAAAGATTGAAATGCAAACTGCTACCGTCCAAAAAGAATTAGCAAATGGTGTGCTACTGACAGTTTGAGAGTAAATGACAGGTCACATTCTAAGCCATTTAGATATTAGATATATTGGAGATAGTGTAAACATCAATGGTACTAATCTTCTTCTTTTTGATCCAGGACCAGTTAGCAGGGGCAGCAGTCACAGCAGAGGCTCACTGACTTCTCTCTTCACAGACACCTCCTCCAGCTCAGCCAGAGGTGCATCCAGACCATCTGAGAGACATAGTCACCTCAGCTGACTCCTCTTGATGTGGAGGAGCAGCTCTACTCCCTCAATAACTGAGCTAATTTTTGCAACTTGTATCTGGGTTCATGTTCTTTTGGTCATAATTCAGATTTCATGACCATAGGTGAGGGTGAGAACGTAGAGCGACTGGTAAATCAAGAGCTTTGCCTTTTTGCTCAACTCTCTCTTCACCACATCAGACCAGTGCAGCATCTGTTAGTTCAGTCTCTTTCTGTCCCGCTCTGCACTGCCAGGGGCCCAGCAGACAACAGCCTAGAGGAAGGCTGATGCCAACGCAGAGTCATAGAAGGTTTTAAGCAGGAGCCTGTTTACTCCAAAGGACCTCAGCCTCCTCAGCAGGTGGAGGCTGCTCTGGCCCTTCTTATACAGGGCGTAGGTATTATGAGCCCAGTTTGTTATTGACGTGAACACCCAGGTATTTGAAACTCCCCACAGTTTCTATGTCCAGTCCCTGGATGTTCATGTGGGGGTGAGGTGGGGGTCTTCTCCTGAAGTCGATCACCATGCTTTTGGTCTTACTGGTGTTAGGACACAGGCGGTTCTTCTCACATCAGTCCACAAAGTTCAATGTGCACTCATTAATAGTCATAAATTCTTTAATACTGTACTCTACCATTTTGAAAGTGGGACGTCAACAGTTTTTTTTTTTTTTTTTCAATTTTCTTCATTTCAACTTCTTACATTGATAACTGTCCCCTGTGGTTTTTGTGAGCCCTGCGCCTTTATCCACAACAACTATAAATGTGTACAGCACTTCTATAGACTTGCACATGGTGCAACAACCCAGTGTGTGAGTATACCTCTGTCTTAAGGAGCTGTCGTTATGATTTAGATTATGCTCTGAACAGTTGGATTTATTACACCAACCTCTTTCAACAGCAGGCTGATCAGATATATTGCAAAACAAGACAGCATGGAATTAATTTCCACTGTTATGCTGATGATACTCAGCTATATCTGTCTATAAATCCAGATGAAGCTAACCCATTACATAGATTACAGGCATGGCTTGAAGACATAAAAAGTTGGATGACTCTTAACTTTCTGCTACTGAGTGCAGACAAAACAGAAGTTATAGTCTTTGGACCAGAGTCTTTGGAAAATAAGCTGATTAGTCAGTCACTTCATTTGGATGGGAATAAACTGATTTCAGATAATAAAGTAAAAAATCTTAGTGTTATTTTATGATCAGGACCTGTCATTTGAGAAACTAGTCCATGCATTTGTTACCTCAAGGCTGGACTATTGTAATTCTTTACTATCAGGAAGTCCACAAACTGTAGTTAAAAGCCTTCAGCTGATCCAAAATGCTGCAGCCAGAGTTCTGATGAAATTAAAAAGAGAGATCATATCTCTCCTATCCTGGCTTCTCTTCATTGACTTCCTGCTAAATAAAGAATAGAAGAATAGAATAGAAAATCCTCCTCTCATATAAAGCCTTAAATGGCCAAGCTCCATCTGATATCAGAGATCTGATTGTTCCTTATGTTCCTAACAGAGCACTTCGCTCTCAATCTGCAGGTTTACTAGTGGTTCCTAGAATTTCTAAAAGTAGAATGGTAGGCAGATCAGGCTCCTCTCCTGTGGATCCAACTACCAGTTTTAGTTCATGAGGCAGACACCCTGTCTGCTTTTAAGGGTAGGCTTAAAATTTTCCTTTTTGATAAAGATTATATTTAGAGCGGCTCAAGTTATCCTGAGCTATCTCTATAGTTATGCTGCTATAAGCTTAGACTTCTGGAGGACATAGGGGCCCCTATTTCATCATTCTGCTTCATTCTATCTCTATTCCCCGATACTGCAGAATCTATTAGTTAAATCTCTAACATTATGCTGTCTCTGCTTTTCCTCATAGTAGCTTCATCTGGTCTGTTCCTGTTTGGCTGTGACTCCATCCTGGAGAGAAATATCAGCTATGCTGCTGCCATCAACACCTTTGTTTATAGATGTTGGAGATCTGCCTGTTTTTCCAGTGTAGTCCTGTTTCTCTGACTGTGACTGGCTGGATGTGCTCTCTTCATCCTGTGACATGGGAGTTGGCTTGGAGCTCGTCTGCCTGGCTGTGTGTTTCCTGGACGGAAAGCCTTTTACAGCTGCTTTTTGTATCTCTGCTTCTGTCTCCTTGAACCCCAGTTGGCTTCGGCAAATGGCCACTGACACTGAGCCTGGTTCTGCTGGAGATTTCTTCCTGTTAAAAGGGAGTTTTTCCTCTCCACTGTCGCTACAAGCATGCTTAGTGTGACGGATTCCATTTGAGTCAATGAGTCGATTCAATCAACTGGTTTTGCTTTGATAGAAAACTTGAAATCAAGTTGACTGTATGATCTGGTGAACTGTAAAGTGCCTTGAGATGGCATGTGTTGTGAATTGTCACTATATAAATAAACAGAATTGAATTGAATAGAACAAAGTATGACCATAGTAATAATTTAGTCAAATATTACAGTGTTCCATGCATAACTCGTTAAACAACATTAAATGCAGAAAAGAAGCTTCTTGCCATGAGTAAAAGATGTGCAACTTCATCCCTTTGCACCTTCTTAGAAAATATGCTCTGCATGTACAAACATGCTTGCAGGTGAGAAAACATGCTAAAGACCAGGCCCAAAGACTCTCATTCTACAAAGAAGACAACTCTAGTCTATAATAATGCATGTCTGAATTATTTCCTACCAGGGGTGGAGCTAGATGGGGGGGCAGGGGTGGCAATGGCCACCCTTAAACAATCATTGGCCACCCCTGTGGCCACCCCTACCATTTATTTCCCTCTAATACAGATGGTGGCAGCAGTAATACTATCAAGAGGAATGTTTAAACTTATTAAACATTTTAATTTTTCATATATTAATAGTTACTTGACAACTAAAACGCTGTGATTAATTATGCACATCTAAATACTTACATTATAGTTGGTATGTACAGAATTCATGCTCTTGTAAGACCCTAATTTTGTGTTATATGGAGTAAAGAGAAAATGATTTGTCTCTGCAAGTCATCAAGGAGTTTTCAGTAAAATTATAGACAAATAATAACTTAAAAATCCATTTAATGTAGATATTTGTGCATGCAAAATTAATGTTATGCAGAATATTTTGATAAAAATAGGTAAGTAATGACAATGGAAAAGATTTTTGCCCCAGACATTTTGTCCACTATACCTTTTATTTAGACAGCTTGGATGTTTAAATATATGCATCTATTTGTGATCAAAAGGAAAATAGTAGGAACGTATAGTTTGTCTTTATTTAGAAAATATGGATGTTGTGCTTGTTCCTGTTGGAACAGTGTAGATGGACCCTTGGGTTCTGGCGCCTATCCCCTTTCGGCCTCCCCTCAGTTTACATTGGGTTTTTTTATTAAAATTTTCTGGCTGTGCCTCTGTTTCCTTCATAAGAATGTAGCCAAAGTACACAAATAGACTTACAACACTGACTTGAATAGTAACATTCCTTTATATATATTAATACATTAATTTAACTTTTCCTGAAGTCATCTTTCAGCTGGTAGATTAGAAAAAATAATTCCTGTTATAATGCTGTTTGCCTGGGATCTCTGAAACAATGGACAGATCTTTTCATTATCTTCAATATAATTAAATATATTTTTTTGAGTGTGAAAAGGGTCTTGTTATTGATGTCTGAAGAATTTACAAGAGATTTTCTATAAAAGCCTAAACCATATAACAAATATTGATCATGATTTATTGGAAACTGGATTTATTATTAGCTATATCTTAATTCTAGAGCTTTCCAATACCAATAAGTGTTTATGAATTGCATGGAAAAGAGATATCAAAACATCAAAAGTATATATTTTTTCAGTTTTCTATATTTTTCAGTTAAGGTTGGAAAAGTAAGTAGCCAAACTATTTCCCTAAAATGTGAACACATTTAATGTAGCACAGACAAAACACTGATCAAACTTCAGTGTCTAGTAGATTAATAAGGACTTTTATTTTAAAGAAAAACATCAGAATAAAGAACTCTTGCACGGGACAAGGATTAAAAGGACAACAACATCTATCTGACAAAGGACGAAGACGACCTGTTATGTTTCCTAAAAAATGATTACACAGATGTTACAGATGTTCTTCTTGAAGACATAACATTATGTCCACTGTGATCATAATCTTAGGACGTTTATCATCTCTTCCTCATGGCACCTGTTAGTAGATGAAATGTAAATGACAGTAAGTGAAGAATATAAAAAAATATAAGACTAATATTATCTCCAACAACATGGCTTAGGTAGAGCATCTCTGAAACTACAGCTCCTTTGGAGCCTTCTGACTGACCTTAAAAGTCAAAGAAAGAACATTAATGAACCAGTAACAGGGTTACGATTGGCTTAGGCAATCTGATACATGTGGTGAGAGAATTCTGGCCTGTCTGCTGATACAAACTACTGGTATTTAGAGGGCTAAAGAAGTTAAATGCATGTTCTGAGTGAAATTTATCAGGATAGAAGGTACATTATACTTTGTGTGTAACTTTATAGCTGCAGATTGAGTATAGTACCTAAATTGACCGCTGTACAAGCTCCTACAGTGGAAACATAAGCATTAGAGTGGATCTGCAGAACAATTGGATTTTTGTTACCTCAAATGCAACACAAGGCGTGTCCAATTCCCTGAGAACATGGCACCAGCATGAAAAATATGAAACAGGCTAGTTGCTTGAGGTGTGAGGTATTGCCAAAGCATTAAGGTTTCTAAGCAGGAGAAACTGCAAGTCCTACCAACAACATGGCTGCTAGAATGAAATGACTCACATCCATATCTTGCAGACCAAGTATACAAAATTCACTCATGACTAAGATTTCGTTGGCAAGACAATAATCTGATACAGAATTGGTTTGAGGAGTGCATTCCATGTTACAGTACATCACTCAGATAGTGCATCTGAGGGATGAGATTGAAAAGTGATAACTTGCAGCACTTGAAGGTATAGAGGAGGATTTTCAAAAAAATTTTAAAATATCCATCCTCTCCACTTAAAAAAAAAATGCACGTGCAGAACCCTGTCCCTTCGTAACCTCTTCCCTTTTACCCTTAATCTCTTCAACCTTTTATCCCCTGATCCCTCCTTCCTTTCATCTATCAGTTAATTCAGACCATAAATCTTAAAATCAGAATTGTTTTGGTGTGGTCCCCACTAATGAAATGTTTACCATGACATATTGAAACATAATTTCGGTAAGTTCACTCCAAGGGTCTATTAACCAGCTGACATTTTGAAGTTTTGGGTTTCGGATTAAATGTTACATTTTAAAGATCATCATCCTTTTTTTCTGTTTTGTTTATTTTTAGATGGAAAAACATGAGATGAAAAACAATTTAAGACGAAAACTGTTAGGATTTGAAGAATATTTATTTCCTTAATGTTTTTTAACTTATATCCCAAAACTATTAGGATTCTGTTTTTTTTTTTTATTTTTTTTTTTACTTTCAATACAATATGTCATTGACGTTTACATACTACATAACTCACCTAAGCAATTTATTATCCTTCCCATTTTATCACTAATTTGAGGAGATTTTTGTTCAGGAATTTAAACGAGAAAACCAAATTAAGTCTGGATTATTATTGTACCATGTCGCCTGAGTTACAGTTATGGTGATTCATGTGATTCAAGGAAATAGCCGACGTTTTGCTTCATCTGAAGTTGCTTCTCTCTGCGTGACACAGAGTGACTCTGTTGCAGCCGTTCAGGTGATTTCATAAAGAGCAATAATGAAGTGCCAACATGACTATCTCTGCAGATTAGCAGAGGTTATTTATTTTTATATGGATGGATGCATTCAGTCAGCATCAGATCTCTTTAGAGGAAATTAGTTTTGTGAAATTCACAACCACTCAAAATGTCATCACTCAATTCTGACAAGCAGAACAAGTTTCTATTATATATTGAATATGTCAACATATATTATTAATTTTATTTAAAGAAAAGGGGACACACTAGAGTTAATAGATATAAATGACAACATCAGGACCCAGGAAATGGATTCTTATCAGAAGGAAGTACAGAAGAATAAAACAAATGTTTGTTTTTAATTTTTTTTTCTTTTGGGCTCAGTTAAGGAAAGGTGATCCCCTGTTAAATAATGAAGTTTGATTAAAGAATTAACTGTTTCTAGTGTTTAGGGTGTTGAACAGTAAAAGTCTAGGTCTTGCAAACCGGTTTTGAAAAGAAAACCTCCAGGTGGCACTTAGAACATTGGTCTCAACTTACAGATTAGCTAGAATTTTTTTTTATGACCAAGGAAATCTTGTCTGCAAAAGCACCTCTATAAAATGATTGACATTTACTCTGCAAAAACTTGAAACGTAAATTTGTTATTTTTTCTTAAAATAAGTGCATTTCGTCTTTAATTGAGGAGGTAAGTGGGACAATTTGCCAATGGAACAAGACAAATTTACATTCAAAATAAGAAAAAGCAGCAGCATTGTCTTATTAAAAGTACATCTTATGTTGGCAAATCATATTATTTACCTACTGAAATTAAAAGTAAAATATGTAATTTAAGAATGTTTTAATTCCTAGATTGTTTTTTGCTGTTTACTTGTTTTTGTTTGGCATTTATATGAAAAGTCATGAGATCCCTTAGCAAAAAAAAGGAAGATAATTATGCTTATATCTTACCACTGTGGTGATGAAAAAGCACAATGTGAATTATCATTCAAAAAAGTGTACAACCTGTGTCAGACTTGAGTTTAATATGTGAAAAACATTTAGTAACATAAGTTTGTGAGTTTTACTACACCTGGTATCTGTAAAAGCAACCATTGATTGATGATGGCTTTTTTTAAGCTGCTCTCTAAAACAATGTACTTGTCTTTTCCCACACTGTAGCAGTATAAACCAGCTGTTATGAACATAGAATAAGATGCTTGACAGATAGAAAAAGGAGCAGTGTTCTCTCCTCATACTGGACTGTGACTACAGAGCTTAGAAAGAGGTGAAAGTATTTTGAAAATATTTTAACATGAAAGCTAGCAAAAGAGAATTCACTCATGTAATTGGAATAATTGCTTATTTATAAAATTCCCTTCCTCTAATATGAGTTTATCATTTGTCACAGTTGAGATCAAAAGTGAGAGGGAGTGCACAAACTATGACAAGACGTTGCAGTAGTCACCATATCAAACAGAGCGATGCTTGACTACTTTCTACAGAGAAATTAATTTGGAGATAGACAGACGCGTGCATTTTTTATGCACAAACCAGCAACAGTGCATTGTTTGTCCATCGTATGGCATGAAGGAACATTATAAAATATATGTTTGTTTTTTTTGCATTGTAGACATCTAAATCCACTGTCAATCAAAAGAAAATAAGGAGGTATTCTCAAGGGGAAATGAAAAAGATATCTAACAATTTTCACTTTGATGAAAGTTTGGCTTCTTGCTCACATTTTTTCCATCAACTTAATTTGCATGGCAGTTTTTCTGTCTGACATCATTGACCCCTTCCTCGGCTCTGGAACATTCTTACAGTTGAGAAGCAATGGACTAAACGACTTGGATGCCAAATATCAAGTCACAGCTTTTTCACAGTAAGCTTGATGTGAGTAATGATTGTGCAGGTGCTCTACAGCAAACAGGTCTTAGTGACCCACCTAGCTCCTCCTAGCAGTGTCAATAAAAACTTTTTGGTTGGCCTGAGTGTGATCTTTGTTTGGTGGCGAGTTTACTTTTTGTCAGGTAGGCAGTCAGTTATCATCTCATTGTGGTCATGGCACCTCATCTAACAGAAATATGTGAATTGTATCTCTTTTAATCTGTGAGGTACCCATACAGCAGGCAAGGTGTGTGCTCATAAGCATTTCATAATATATATGCATTTTGGCTTGGAGAATTTAAATTTAATAAAATTGCAAGGTTGCAGGCCAGAAGCACAGTGCAGCTTGTAAAGGAGGTTTGTGCAGCAGAGACATGTCTGATCCTGCAGATGTTTAACGATACAGCTGATTTCAGGCTAAAATCTTAGAGTTTGTGGAGTGAATCCAGTGCAGAAAGTAGAAAGTTTACAACACAAATAAAATGCATGAAATGTATCTAAAGAATGTTGTATGATTAACTCCTGAGATGGACTGAGATATTTTGCAAGGAATGTGGAACCTTTGGTTGCATCAGCCTGCCGACTTTTGATAATCAAATATGGAAATAAAAAAAACTTTTTTTTTATTTGCCTGTCCCTTTCCTGCACAGGGTGGTCTGGGGATCTCCTCCTGAGTCTGTGGGTAGGTTCCCCCTGGGAGGATAGTGTATGGTATGTTTGAAGACTCTAAGAATATGCTTAGTGTCTGCCCCTCTGTGCGTCTCCACTGTGTGCTTGTATATGTCCGTATGGGTGTGAGGGTGGGATTGTGTGAATGTGACTGGATGACTGTGAAGTTCTTACTGTCTACTTGTCAGGTTGGTTGTTTGCCTCCCACACCCCACCCACTGAACATCCTAGACCCAAGTATGAGTAGGACTTTCCTTCTCCCCCTTTTTTTTTAATGCTCCCTCCCAGTGACGGGTTCCTGTGCCTGCTGTCACGCTGACGATTCTGTATGTGCATGGTTGGGTACTTCAGTGGATGTTGTCTCATTCCTGGTACCTGCCGGGACAGGCCTGTGCCTCCTGGCCCTGCGGGGTCCCCACTTGATGGTGCTGCGACCCCGGACATCAGACCCAGGGGCTCTCATTCAGATTATCCTATGGGCTCAGTGCCGCAGTCCGGTGGGACCCTGGCACCAGCATAGCCTCCGGGGTCATAGTCATTAGGGGACTATGCCTCTTTGGGGGCATTCCTTCAGCTATATATATATATATATATATATATATATATATATATATATATATATATATATACACATTAAAATAACTTGCACGAAATTTGCATTTGATGTGAACATACCTTAAAGAGAACCAACAGCCAAGCTCTACTTCCATCACCCACCCCGATCTGGGCTGCCCCCTTTTTCCTGTTCACTCACACATTGAACCTCATTGCTAAAATAGCATGTGTTAATTGTGAATTTTTGTGGCAAATCTTTGGCTTTTTTAATTGTTTTAAGTCGTGTGTCTATCAGAATGTATCTGTAAACATATTACGTGTACTAGTAGCATGAAGAAAGGGGCCTCAGGCATCATACTGTGAGAGATGCTTATGACATCCCGGTGTTTGTCTTGTGTATTACATGTGTGAAATACAAAAGCTATTTTTTTCAAAGTCCACTGATTATTTTTTCACTTTTCTTCAAATTGATTGGAAAATGGAATCATCTCTCTTTATGATAGGATATGGAAAAAGGTGTGCCGTGTTACCAATGAATGTGCATGTTGGAAAATTATCACTTTTATGGGGACTTTTAACTTTACTTATTATTTTAGCATGCTGCTATCATTTTTTATTAAAAGAGCTTCAAATGGAATGGAAGTCAAGTATATAGCAATTTGTGCAGAACTGTGTGTGAATTTCTCTAGAAAAGCAAATGTTTATCGGTTCCTTTGCATTAGAATTCAATATGCAAAAAAAATGCTGAGAAGGAAAAACAGCTGCAAATGGTTAGATAAATAGATTACAGTAGCTGACCATCGAGAAAGGTTGATGGGGTGACTATGCAACTGTTGGAACTCATCCAGGGCTCGCCCTGACCTTTTGTTTTTAATCTGGTGTGGTTATTTTGTCTAGATTATATCAGCTGACAATACTGATTCAAACCCAAATCACAAAAAACATATCTAAACTGCTCATTACTTATTGTATCAAATCAACACTGAAAGGCAAGACCTTAAAAGTGTGTATTGATGCCTATTTATGGCAACTAACACTGTAATGAGTACATGACCAAAGCAAACCTTCTGCAATAAAAGATTGAAGAATGATACATATACAGGGACAGCTTCTGTAGGCCATGGCGTTCTCTACTACTTTAATGTTTTGGTTCAGTTTAAAGCAATAGCTACTTTTCCCTGCCTAACAACCACTTAAAAAGTGCTTGAGGTGCATTTCAACCGTCTCTGTGTGCTTTGGGAAAGTAAATGTCACTTATGTTCTCTCTCACTGTGGAATAACACCCGACAACAACTGTGTAGCTTGTGTAATTTTTTTATTTATCTATAAGAGCAGTAAATTTCTGTAGTGCAAGTGCAAGAATCCAAGTCAACCACTGTGTAGTCTTCCCGTAGCTCTCTACTGTGCAGATATTTTTATACTTAAAGGAAACATATTCCAGGAGATTACACCCTTTTTATGCTCTTTTGTACTATATACAGTACACTCTTTTTATATTGTCTGTTGTATTTTTATCTTTAATGGCCTCTTGCTTCAACTCTGCCCTTTGTAGTCTAAGTCTGAAACTATTTTAGGTATTGACCTAGAAACTCTGGATATGATTTTGTCAAAGAAGAGTTCTTTATAAGATTAATTATTGTCAGGACGACAGTGGTGTTGGATGTAGGAGTTCTCTGAAATCGAAGGATTGACGGTTCAAGCCCCGGCTCCGACTTTCATTGTAGTTGTGTCCTTGGGCAAGACACTTCACCTGCATTGTCTACTGATGGTGGTCAGAGGGCCCGGTGGCGCCAGTGTACAGCAGCCCCGCTTCTGTCAGTGAGCCCCAGGGCAGATGTGGCTACAATGTAGCTTGCCACCATCAGTGTGTGAGTGTGTGCGGGAATGGGTGAATGAATGTAGTGTAAAGCGCTTTTCAAGTCTCCTGACTTGAAAAAAGGCGCTATATAAGTACATGCCATTAGTTATATACATTATGGATAATCATGAGCATCCACAAACCAAGTGTAATGGAGAAAATGTCCCATATTGGTCACCTATAAATTACACCAAATCAGCAGGATTCTTGTGATGACTGTTGGCTCTGCTGGTTTTCTATCACTGGACTAGACCCAACACAATTGAAATATACTTTCTATCATTAAAACATTGATATATATATATATATATATATTTAAATAAATTCAAATATATTTACAGGCTTTTCTATGAATTTTATTTAGTTTTAGAATTTTTCATTGGATTTTTATGTCCATATAAGTATCTTACTTCCTGTCATTTGAATATGTCTTTCCTTATTTGTTATCAGCTCTGTTTGTTCAGTTGCACCTGGCGCTGTTGGCACCCTCACTTTGAAATGTATTCAGTCACACGTAACTGGATCTGTTATTTCCTTAATGAAAGACGGCATAGCAGATGAGAACAGCTTGCCAAAATGCAAATGTCACCATCGTCCTTGTGAATTTGACATTTACTTGACACATGGTGGTATTGAAAATCTCAACATGGCACACCAGAATAAAATATTGAAATGACTCTGTGTTATGGTTCTGTTGGGGTTCATGTTTTTTGGTGTAATGTTCTTATTGTCACCCATATTAGTTTGGGTAGAAAATGTATTTAAAAGTAAAAGTCACATACAGCTCCGAGTTTACTATTAAAAATACGACAGATCTGGTATCTGAAGTTGCTCCTCTCAACAGGTATGATATTAACAAGCAAAGTTCCCAACAGATGAAATAAACCAGCTTAAAGAGGTTTTGGCAGTGTTGCACTTATTTATGTGAATAGAAAAAGGTTTTACAATCAAGTCCACATTATTATAAAATTCCCAATTAGCATAAGATGTTTTTGGGATAGAATTATGTTTTTAAATGGGTAATTTTAGGCAAAAACATAAATAAGAGTCCCCCCACCTTGCTACATCTAAAATAGTTTCCACTTACTTTTAGAATTAATTAATCCATCCATCCATTTTCCTTTATGCTCATCTCTGCTGGGGTCACGAGGGGTGCTGGTGCCCATCTCCAGCTGTCAATGGGCAAGAGGTGGGGTACACCCTGGACAGGTTGCCAGTCTATCTCAGTGCAAGAATTAATTCAATTCAACTTATGTACACTATATTGCCAAAAGTATTTGCTCACCTGCCTTGACTCACATATGAGCTTAAGTGACATCCCGTTCCTAATCCATAGGGTTCAATATGACGTCGGTCCACCCTTTGCAGCTAGAACAGCTTCAACTCTTCTGGGAAGGCTGTCCACAAGGTTTAGGAGTGTGTTTATGGGAATTTTTGACCATTCTTCCAGAAGCGCATTTGTGAGGTCGCACACTGATGTTGGACGAGAAGGCCTGGCTCTCAGTCTCCGCTCTAATTCATCCCAAAGGTGTTCTATCGGGTTGAGGTCAGGACTCTGTGCAGGCCAGTCAAGTTCATCCACACCAGACTCTGTCATCCATGTCTTTATGGACCTTGCTTTGTGCACTGGTGCACAGTCATGTTGGAAGAGGAAGGGGCCAGCTCCAAACTGTTCCCACAAAGTTGGGAGCATGGAATTGTCCAAAATGTCTTGGTATGCTGAAGCATTCAGAGTTCCTTTCACTGGAACTAAGGGGCCAAGCCCAGCTCCTGAAAAACAACCTCACACCATAATCCCCCCTCCACCAAACTTTACACTTGGCACAATGCAGTCAGACAAGTACCGTTCTCCTGGCAACCGCCAAACCCAGACCCGTCCATCAGATTGCCAGATGGAGAAGCGCGATTCGTCACTCCAGAGAACGCGTCTCCACTGCTCTAGAGTCCAGTGGCGGCGTGCTTTACACCACCGCATCCGACGCTTTGCATTGCACTTGGTGATGTATGGCTTGGATGCAGCTGCTCGACCATGGAAACCCATTCCATGAAGCTCTCTGCGCACTGTTCTTGAGCTAATCTGAAGGCCACATGAAGTTTGGAGGTCTGTAGTGATTGACTCTGCAGAAAGTTGGCGACCTCTTCGCACTATGCGCGTCAGCATCCGCTGACCCCGCTCCGTCAGTTTACGTGGCCTACCACTTCGTGGCTGAGTTGCTGTCGTTCCCAAACACTTCCATTTTCTTATAATACAGCTGACAGTTGACTGTGGAATATTTAGGAGCGAGGAAATTTCACGACTGGATTTGTTGCACAGGTGGCATCCTATCACAGTTCCACGCTGGAATTCACTGAGCTCCTGAGAGCGACCCATTCTTTCACAAATGTTTGTAAAAACAGTCTGCATGCCTAGGTGCTTGAATTTATACACCTGTGGCCATGGAAGTGATTGGAACACCTGATTCCAATAATTTGGATGGGTGAGCAAATACTTTTGGCAATATAGTGTATATTGTACCATTTTTTTTTTTTTTATTAGAGTAATGTTCATTTTCAAGCCCTTCGCAAATGCTTGAAAAATAGGTTTAGGCCTATTTCACCAAACGTACCTAGGATAATGTAGAATTTTTTGTAGTTTATTACTGTTTTTTATGTTATGGTTCTCCAGTGTTTGTTTACCTCTTTATGTTCTCAATCATTCAGTCCAAAGAAAAGGCTGGCACATGTTGCATGTCATTTATGATACTTTAGTGTTCTCCACCCAGACAAATATAATCCCTAATCTAGTCACACTGTTACTTCCAAAGACACAAGATCCTCTGGTTACCAGATGTCGCATTAAAACAGGATTGCTTCCTATCTCCAGTTCTGACTCTACAATTAAGTTTTATCACAGATAATATAAAAGTTCAAAATCTGTTGCGCTTGACAGGGAAATCATGATGGTGTAAGAAAAAAAATCATGGTAGCAGGTGATTTGAGTGTGGGAAAAGGGACAACTATAAGTGATTTGATGTAAATAATGCTTTCCATGCCGAGTCTTCTCAAAAGTTTATCATGAAGCAAACGAAAGACGATTAGTCACAGTCACAAAAAATATTTTACATATTTCTGAAAACAAGTTATACTGAGAAATTCTGTAATTTCCGTATTTAACTCTTTCTTTCACTTAATTCCTTCTCTGAACCTTCAGACTAAACATCTTTAACACAACAGCTATGATGGGCAGTTATCAAACATGGGGCTGTTGACACAAGCACGGTGGAAGATGTGATATGGGATAGGAGGTTTGGCAGCATTTACGCTGAGACAAAAGTCAATATTTATCTTCAGTTGCCCTGTCACTGTATGTACACACAAGCCCCATTCAAGCTCTATTTGAGGGCCTCATTGCACCCGTCAGGTGTACAAAAAGCACATAAATGACAGAGCACCTGTGTTACAGTATGAACTGCTGGCTTCCTCCAAGATGGTAGTTGTCTGGATGCAAACATAAGAATAATCTAATTCAATTTTGGTTAATGGCTTGATAATCATAGGTGGAATACAATGGTTTCCTTTGGCCACAGTTGGCCACCGAAATTTTCAGTGGAAAACCTCCCACACAGCACTAAAATAAACATTCACTTGAAAAACACACCTCTTTCATAAAAAAAAAAAGACAGGGTAATTGGCTATGTTTAATCTTCTTCTAAATCTGCTTTGGAATTAAGTGTATTTTGAAGTTCATTATGATCAGTGTATATTCTTTACAAGAAAGCCTATGACTTAATGCCATACATATGGATCTTGAAAGGCCTCAGGCTGTACAAGGTCAGCAGCACTCAAAGAGCCTTCATTGCAAACTCCTTGTTGTGGAAAACTGCACTTTAATCCATCTTCAAGCCAGCTGCAAAGAACTCCATCAAATGTGGAATATACCAAGGAGACACTCTGTCTGTGCTTCTGTTCAGGATAGGATTGAACCCTCTCAGCCAGAAAATACGCAAGACTATCTATGGATAGCAACTCAGAAATTGGGCAACTATCAGCTACCTCCTGTACATGGATGACATCAAGCTGTATACTAAGAATGAGAGAGAATATGACTTGCTGATCAAAGCCACCAGGATCCACAACAGCACTGTCGGAAAGTCATTTGGGCAGGAAAAATGTGGCCATATGATGATAAGGAGCGGGAAGGTGCTGTAAGGAGAGGGGAATGCACTCCTAGAAGGGAGAACTCAGATGAACATGAGAGCTACAAGTATCTTAGAATACCACAGGCACATGGCAACCACCAAGAGGCTACAAGGAAAACAGCAAACGCCAATACCTGAAACAAGTAAGGCAGGATCTGACAAGTCAACTCAGTAGTAAAAACAAGGTCCAGCAAATCAACAGCTATGTCTTGCCAATTATTAGATACCCTGCTGGGGTGGTAAGTTGGCCTAAAGAGGAAATTCAGGCCACTGATGTTAAAACACAACAGCTACTCACCCTGCATGGTGGATTCCACCCCAAATCTACTATCCACAAACTTGCCACTAGCGCAAAGAAGGAGGCAGTGGCCAAGTGAGCATCAGACCCATGAAGCTCCAAGTATATATCAGGAAGATATACGTGAAGCTAAAGTGAAAATCCAACCAATGGCTAAATAGGGCCAGGCTGAAGGACAGTACAGACCATGACAGTATAGGAGCAGGCCTTGAGCACCAGAGCAATAGAGGCCTGGATCTACTATACCAGACAAGATCCCGTTGCAGGCTATGCAGAGAGGCTCCAGAAACAATTCAGATTTTCAGGGTGTCAAGGAATACATGGAATGTCTAACCAAGTGGCTAGTATGGTGGAAAGAAACACCAGCACAAAATACAAACTGGAGACCCCCAGGTCAAGAATGGAAGCCATCCCTCAAGGTGGTGAAGAATGACTGAGAAATTGGAGAAATACCAAGGGGTCAGGGAAGTCTAGAAAGAGACTGAAATCTGAAAGCAACTATAGAGCCCATGGTCATTGAAGCACTTGGGACAGTAACCCCTACACTGGAGGAGGGGCTTCAACAGATATCTGGAGAAAAATCAGAGATCTGAGTCCAGAGGTGCACAGTTCCAGGGACCTCTAAGAGATTGGAAGAACCCTCAAGCTTCTAGGTCTCTGGTAGAGGACCTGAGATTGAGATGAAGAAATCTGGATATATAATCTAAGGTTATTTACTTTGGGCGGCCAGGATATATTGTAAAGACATTAACTTTAAAGGATGGAACCAGATCAGTCGCCCCTTCTATCTAGCTGAGGCTAGGCCAGAAAATGACCATGTAGCTGGCTTGGATCCTTGTAAACAGAATAAACAACCAGATTTTGGACAGAAAAGTGCACTTGCAATGCTGGGTAAGTAATGTTACTTAAAAAGACTATATTCTGTACCAACATAATATTTTATGTATCTTAATTAACCTGGTAAGAAGCGTACACTGAATACGAGAGCATTGTTGTTGTTTCCTGAGTGTGCAGCATGTGTTTGTCTACAGGTCCCATAGAAGCAAAAACCAAGGACCTGTATAAACCGAGTTTGGAAATATTTTCACTTTGGGACCCAGTTTCAAAAATGGTCATTTATGGACCCCCGACACATCAGCCTTGTGTAGATTTTACACAGGTTTTGCCAATTCTTTTCACTGTAGGCATAATCATGTTTTTGTGTGAATGGGAACTTATGGAAGAATTCTTCATAAAATGAATAACATTATGGACAACGCTGAGCATCCCATTTAAAGGAAGATTTAACAGTGTATTCTGTCAAAGGCTTCACAAGAAATGCTGTAATGCAGACTGCTGCAGGAGATCGTCTTATACCTACAATTATTCGAAAAAAGAAAAAAAAAACTATTAGGTGTTTTAACATTTAATTTCCTTTCGAGTCAATGAAGTGTTACTTAAAAAGAACTTAATATTAGAGGAAGTCTTTAAAGAATAATTTATTTCTAATGTCATATGAATGCCACAAGGCTTTTCAGCTATACTACCAAATTTATCTGTTTATCTACTTTATTTTACAATCTTCAAATTCCATCTAAAAATATACTAGATTATACACATTTTCGGTATCTGCTTTAATACATGGTAATACTTCATTGTCGGCCTGTTTTTTTTTTTTATGTTCTTCTGTTGTTATGATACTGTTGTTATGCCATTTGTTTGACGTAAAAGGTGTCAACACATTTTATTACCACTCCGTAAATAGCCTGTTGTCCTACTCTCCATAAAAAGAAAGCATTTAGCTTTTATACTTCTTACTATCATGAAGATATGAAGATTGTACCATGCTGCATTCGACTATGTAACTGCTATGATTTAATTGAGCATGATCAAATTGCATCAGCCTGCTCAACCAAAACAGTTCACAGAGTAGCAAAACATTACATTTTCAGCATGAATTTACATTGGAAAGAGATGGTTTATTGCACAAAGGCTTTTGAGGTTACCTGATAGCATCTGCATGCTTTCAACTCAACCTGCTGTTAGTGGCGGGCAAAGACCCCTTTAATACACACACAGCCGCAGAACCAACTTTCTGTGAGGGATTAGCAGTTTTACTAACTTTAAAAATCTGTATCCGACCCTTTAGCTTTCGCTAAATGATAATCCGCTACTGGAAATCACATTAGGAATGTCTCCATTATCAGGCACTATGCGAGCATACTACGTCCCAACTGGAACTTGTCCTCAAAAGATATTGAAATACTTATTGACTGAAATTAAGTATTGTGATATAAGTTAAGGCTAATTGTTCCAGCCCTAGTATCTGATAACATTTGTTGGATTTTTTTTTTTTTTACCTGCCTCGTTGAAAACATTTTGGGGAGCCGCTCTGTGCAGTGTTTATTGTTTTAATTACTTATTTGCTTGTGATATGGTCTTGTTGTAGCAATTCCACACGTTTAACCTAAGTTTCAAGAGGTGTTGAGGTGCTGGTGGACAGCTTCCAAATTGTGTTTGGGCTGGAAACAGATCTAAAAACACTAAGCAGGGGTCAGTCTTTAGCATTAGATTAAGCAACTTATTTAACTGTTCATCAGTAGCATGCTATTATTGCAGTAGTGCAATAAGTGCTTTTAGTCAGTTGTGGCTACCACTGTCTGCGGTAGATAGCCTTCATTGACCTTTTCAATAAAAAGTCAGTGGGATTTCAAATATTATAAGGGCATTAAAAGAAGAAAATGTTATTTAGATTAAGAAAAAACTTTGCTTAATCTCTGGACTGGTGACCTGTCCAGGGTGTACCCCGCCTCTCGCCCACTGACAGCTGGAGATAGGCACCAGCACCCCTCGCAACCCCAACTGGGACAAGCGTGTCAGATAATGGATGGATAGATGTGCTTAATCATAGAAAAAGGATGGTCTTCTTTTATGGTGGTTACCACTAATCAGTACTTGTTTTTGTACTTTATTCTAATATTATTTGATATAACTATACTTTTTGTCCAGCTTTTGAATTTCCAATGCAGAGAACCATTAAATTGGTTTGTTCTAAAACAGTTTGAAACCATCTGTAAATGTATTTTATATTATAAACAAAATACAACTTAGTCATTGTTTCAGTGTTAATTTAATCATAAAAATGTGTAATTATAGATACAGAAAAAAACCTAACAATTTCATCTCCACATAAATGTGCCATTTCAGAGCTATGTAAACTCTCCTCACATTCACTCACCATGCCACCCATTTCAAGTCCATACATAGTCACAAAATGAAACTAAAGAATGAATCCAGCAATATCTCGGCTTCCCCAACAATCGCCCGCATCGCAGATGATCCCACACATTAAAGCACACATAGAAAAAAAAAACTAAAAACTGTTGTGACTAAAGAACAGTGTATACTGTTTGGGAGGAGGACTCTCATAATGATTTCAACAGAACTGCAAAAGGCTGCTTCAGTTTACACATTAAAACACGCATCAAAAACCGCATGAGAAAACAAATGTATCCATTATAGAAACAGGTTTGCACAAGCAGTTTGGAGACAGAAAATATAGCACAAATTTAACTATTGTAGATCATTGTTAATAACCTTTTTCCATTTATTTTTTCAGTCAAACATACATGAAAATCACAGACTGACATAATAAAGATTTTAAAGCTGGAATACAGCTTCAGGTGTAACAGCAAACAAACTCATTCTTGTGATCTAAAGAAAAGGCATTTTTTATATATATATATTTAACATCTGATATTTCTGTGCATCAATCAAACTGCCATCTTTAACATTTATGTCCTAAAGGGAAAACTGTACAAGACGAAAAAACAAAACCGACAGGATTTAATTTTCTGAAAATGCTGGTGTCACAATCCCAACTTAAAAAGAATAAAAAAATGTTTTCCCCTTCTGCAGAGTTAGTTGACAGCATAGTGCAAATATTAGAAAAACAAAACACCAGCGCTAACAATGCTGATGCAAATCATTGTGACTAATATTAAACATGTTTTATCAAGCTCAAGCTGCAACTTGTTACCTATGAGGTTCTCAAAATGATCTTAAAGTTTGTCTTCTGATTTTTAGCACCACCTCCTGGCTGTCAGTGAGACGTATAGAATCTGCAGCACACCAAAAAAAAAGACATTTAATAAATAAAATCAGGGTACTTGTGGCAAGCTTATCTAAATAGATCACTCAAAAAAAAATACTTCTGAGGTACACAACGTTTAAAGCTTTCTCTAAAATGATGTTGATGCGTCCATTCATCCATTACCCAAGTAGTATACACTATATTACGTCAGTTAAATCCAAGGAGAAACCATTGAGATACGTACACAACAGGCACACTCGCGCATACATTTTATATTTAATACACATCCTGTACACATGGACTCCAACTACAGTCACTCACCAGGCAAAATAGATTTAAATGGCTTTTTAAATCCTTCTTACTCAAACTCACTCACATCCTTTTTGCACTTCAGCATCTGTTTAAGGGGAAAACCCACCCTAGAAACCGCACGCTGTCCCATGCAAATTGAACTGGCCAGATTCACATTGTAATACCTGATGACATTACAGGTTAGTGTTTTGGTTCTCTTGATTTTATCTTAAGGAGAAAAAGGGATCAATCAGACAAAGTAACCGATATTTAAGGCCAGCTTTTACACTGCATAATAACAATTTTAGATAGAGAGCTTAGTGTGTCAACATTTAGTGTTGTAGCTTTGGAAGTTATTTTCTGATCTCCCTAGAAAGAAAAAAACAAAAACTAATATTCAACTAGTAAATAAGGATAAAGAACGTAATTATGTTAAAAGTGTTTTCCTTCAAAAATGATCAAAGGGCTTCCTAAAAAAATTTTTCTGTCTACCCAACCAAGTCAAAGTTTTAAAATCATGTTAGGATATAAAGATGAGATAGTTGTTCAGCACATTTTCAACTCAACCCGCTGTTAGTGGTGGGCACAGACCTTCTAATACCAAAAAAATCTGCTATTATTAACTGCATAAATGCTTATATGGGTCAAACATGTTCTAACCTGGGATGAAACAAATTTAAAGCTAAACTGATTAAATGGAAAAAAAAATAGAAATTTAAAACCGTTCCAGCGCATTCCAACATTAATAATCCTCATGTGCATACAGAGAAAAAGAAAAAAGCATTTTGTTTGATCCCAGTACTTAGAACTCAGACTTAAAATAATGAACGTCAGTAACTGGATGTAGTCAATTTTAAGCTTCACAAGGACTAATCTCCATTTTTCTCCTGGAATATATCCAACTTTCTACATGAAAGAAAATTAGAATAATCTTGATTTTGGACAACATGGAGAGAGATAATTAAGAACTTCAAAAAAATCTTTGCATTATTACCATATTTTTATGACCAGATGCATTTCTAAACCAAATAAAAATAGAGTGGTGTTCTGAATTTAAGATACTTTATTGTTTCCACTCATATAAAAACACTTAAAATGATCTATGATCCTTGCCACTTTTTGAGCAATGCCAATCATTTTTAAAAACATGGTATGAAACCATTTAATAAAGAGAGAAACTATTCGGCTGCCAATGGGAGTAACAGATGTCGGTTCTTTTAGGGGGATTTTCTCCTTAATTAGAAATGTCTTACAAGATCAAATAAAAATTATTCTGTATATTCATCTTAAGAGGTTTAAAGCACTCCTAAATGAAGCATTCACACGTGAATCCATGTGAGGTTGGATGTTTTACTGTAGTACATGTGATCCGTCAGGTTGCTGTTGTGTGACTGTCTGTTAAAGGTCCATAAAGGTTTCAGGGAAAGTTGTCATGAGTCCATAAAAAAAGAGAGAACATAACAGTTCATCCCCCCCTCCGACTCCTGTGCATTTTAAGGAATCCCACGGTGGTAAGCTCATCATTCACAGTGGGGGTGGGGGGTCTTTGTCTTTCTAGCTCTTTCCAAACGGATAGGGACCATGAATACCCTGGAGAAAAAGAGGAAGAAAGCATGTCACTTTGTGTTTTAATTTTAACATAAAAAAACATATGTGGTAACCCTAAACCTTTTAAATACAAACTGCAAGAGCGAAAAACAACATCTCCCTTCGCATGGAATTTGAAAAAAGCTTAACGCTCTCTTCTTCAGAAGAGGGCAGCTTTTTGTTTTCATTGCAGGGACGGCTGAGATGGAGGCATAGGTGACAGCGATTGACTGAGGAGCGTAATGAGCGTTTGTGTTCGATAGGCATCCATTACTCACACAAAATGAGAGCAGAGAGGATGGTGGAGATCCCAGAAGATTTGATGGCACCATTACTTAACTGGAAGCTCTCACTGAAGTCAACTACTAAATGAGTGCCTGACTTTCTCTTTATGTTCAGAAACAAAAAGACTTTGACCACTTTGGTAAAGAGCAGCTTTAATCTAATGAAGCACCCCACCTGCCAACAACACGGATCAACCACTGGGTGCTTTTTCAACAGACTGAACTTCAGTGTTATCTTAAATTTAAATGCATATTTTATTTTATTTTTTTTCCTGGCAGCAGAACCTTGCTGTCTTTTTTTCTTCCTTCTTTGAAATGGTTCAACTCTTATTTAATTTTTTTTTACAAAGCTGTTGTTTTTTTTTTTTTTTGTAAAGTTCAAATCAAGTAATCAAAGGAATACTTTTTAGGTATACAAAAAAAGTAAAAAAAAAAAAAAAACCCGCGGACTTTGTTTTCCAAGTTTGATGACGTTTCGCTTACCATCCAGAAAGCTTTTTCAATTCAAAATGTCTGGAGTAGAGTCGAGTTCTAGGCTTTATAGAGCAGTATCTATAAGCCTGAATCACAACACTACTCCAGACATTTTGAATTGAAAAAGCTTTCTGGATGGTAAGCGAAACGTCATCAAGCTTGGAAAACAAAGTCCATTGGTTTGTTTTTTTACTTTTCTTTGGATGCTATGACCTGGATGACTGAGAATCTTCACCAACATTTTTGTTCGAGTATAAAAAACAAATAAAAAAAATATTGATATCCTGCCTTTCAATCCAGGAAGGATCAGTGGAAGCTTTTTTGCATGTAACACTCATTTTCACTGGGGACACAGAAGAGTTGATCTCTCTGATTGCAGACAAGGTTTGGCTGTCGAGTCCGACTACCGGTACCTGTCGGGGCTTTGGAAGAGGGAGGGGCTGAGACAGTAAACTCAGAGGGATCTTTGCTTTTCTCAACAGCACAGAAAATAGTTGCTAGATTCATCACTAACCGCTATCGGTTTCTAAAAAAAAGTCTATAAACAATGTGATCGTGTCGTTAAGTTGGCAACATTGCACTGTGGTGAAGAAGCTGTAGAGCAAAAGACAGTAGCTGAGATGGATGGACCTCTAAAGAGTGCTTATTCAAATTTTTAGGCTAAATGCAGGTTTCTCAAAACTCCCTAATGGAGCTTTGAAAATGACTGTAAGCCCTCTGGTTTAGGATTTCCAACACATACATTTATGTATGTTAGGCTTGTCCCGATCCGATCCACGTATCGGATCGGGACGCCGATATTGGCAAAAAAATGCGTATCGGCAAAGCATGTAAAATGCCGATCCAGACTGCCGATCCAGTTTTTAAAAAAAATCTGGTCCGTATTTTCCAGTTTCGCCGATTGAAACGATCCATTCCAGTATTTTGCGCCAGTGTTTCCCTGTTTTTCATTATTATTAAAACTTACAGTAATATAGCACCTTTAACTGTTTACGGTTTTACTGCTCACTGTGCAATATTAGATTTCTATTAATAATTTTGTCCAGTTTGTGTTTATCTCTTAATAAACAGGTAAGTTTGGTGTTACCAAGCATTGTGTTTTATTCAATCTCACCTAATTTAGCTGGCTAGATGTTATCAAGAGTACTAAAACCCTTTTCAACATGAGTCTTACAACTAAGGCTAAATACTTTAACTTAAACTTAAATACATGCTCGGATAGGCTGGTATCGGCCAGTATCGGTATCGGATCGGAAGCCAAAAAACAACATCGGTATCGGATCGGAAGTGCAAAAACCTGGATCGGGACATCTCTAATGTATGTGTTGCACTTTACTGCCTTGAAGAAATTGAGGTATAATTAATGGGAAACACAAATTGATTCATTACTCAAGAACTGAGATATTTAATTTGCTTTTATCATTTGTTTTTTTTTTTTTTAGAAATGAGAGAATCCCAGAAGATCCAAGTAAAATTCATGTAAAAACTCTTAGGTCCAAGAACTTCAGCGTAAATGCATGATAGAAGATGGCTGCTCTGACTAAATGGTCAAATAATTTTTTTCCTTCACTTGAGTTTTCATACACATGTGGTCTAAATTAGCTTTTAGATAACAGACATACTGGATAATTAAACATTTAGGGGGTAACTGAGTTCATCTAACTTTGTTACAGTCAGGCTTCACAAGCAAAGCTAATTGAATAGATGACTGGCGTGTTTTTAATTAAAAGTAGCAGAGAATAACTTGTCGAGAAGATGCTTAAACATCAAACATCAGTTCTTAACTGGAACGGGAAACTAAAACTAAATTCAGGGCAGATGGTAATATTAGTCATTGTTTATGCAACAGTATATATCATACAATCCTTAGAAAGGATCCTGCAATGATTTATCTGACCTGAATAAGTATATATCTAATATGTAACAAGAGACGATCTTTCTCTCCATTTTTCATGGTGCTTCCAAGTTTGCAGCCTCATACTTCTGCAATAAAGCTACTGTTTGCTGTTACGTTGGTTTTATATGGCAGGCCAGGCCTTTCCACATGGTTAAGGAACAACAGCTGATTTAACCTATACTTTTTCATGAGTTTTTGGTGTGACTAGTTAATGGGTTAATAAACAGAACACAAATAAGAAGTTTTAAATTTTCAAAAAACACACTACCCAGTTAACAATACACATATAGAAAACAAAAACAGTTAAAAACAACCATTAGCACCCTTAAAACAATAAATATAAAAGCCCTGACCAGACTGAGACATGTACCACTGTTTAGCAAAGACAATGTGCTGGAAATCCCCATTATTAAACGCTGTATTAGCAGCTGCACAGTATTACACTATTAGAAATTAATCCTTAATAACTGTTTTACTATCCGACTAAACAGATAAACCTCCTGACAGTAAAGCCAAGGGTTTAACAAAGACTAAATGACTGAATATGTCTGGCCTATGACTCAGTGAGCTTGTGCTCTTTTTTTCCCAACTTGGTCTGTTGAGTCTATGACTTAATACAGTGGTTCCTTAATCTCACCACCCACCTTTTTATAGCCAGTGCACAGACGTATTATTTTCCTTAACGCTATTGGCCAGTTAAATAATATAATAAATCCCACATGCTTGTGATATATCTCATTTGAAAGCCAAGACATTCTAGTTTCTGGAAATATGTGTACAGACTCTGTAGGTTTTACACATTCAGAGCTGGGTGGCTTCAAACATTTCCAAAAAACGCTTTTCCCCCTCGAATAAAAAATGCTTTCTCTCTTATATGTTATATACAAAAGATTGTTGTTTTTGTTTTCTTTCATCCCTGAAGAAAAACACTGGCCTTCGAACCTTTTGGCCAAAGATTAGATTTTTCAAAACGTAAGACATTATCTAAAAAAAAAAAAAGGGGGGGTTGCTGTCCTGTGTGCAGATTAGCTGATAAAACAGTCAATTCATCTTTTCTCTAAGCATGTATCAAAGCACCCTGCTTCTCTGATGGGAGAAAGTGGGCATCTGTTTAGAGTGCTGGCACAGCCTGGTTAAGGCAGGTGCTTCCACCTCAGGAAGGTGGCTTCCTGGTGTATAAGGTATAATTCTATAACCCATAGTTTTTTTGCTAAGCTTACATTATCTTGTACCTCCCCAGCTTAATTTGTTTAAACGTTTGAGTTACAAAACATTTTACAGAAGCAGTTTGTATCAGCATGAAATTATCTGAGATTTTAGATGATGGCCAATGAAACATGGGTTTTTAAAAATACGTGTTTTTTTGGCTAATATCATAGTGGGACATCCTCCTTCCTCAAACAACTTTAGAATAAGATAGCTTTAAGCCAAATAATCAAGTTGCAGTTCAGAATCTCTACATTTTAGAAAAAAAAAGAAAAAAAAAAACAATATTAGCAAATACATACCTGGCCGTAAGTCACCACGGAAAGATTTGTTTGGAGACCATTTGACGCCCTATTAACAGCATTATGAGACAGTCCATTCTGATCCTGCTGGATGGGCTCCTGTGTGCGATCCCAGGCTCCTCCAGGTTCTCTGAAGGTGCCGTCAGTGGCATCATGCTTGTTCTTCTGTGGCGAGGCAAACGGGTTGAAATCTTCCTGCACATTGCGCTGGGGTTGCGTGTTGAATTCCGTCTCAAAGGAGGAAAGCTGTTGAGTAACGCCGAGGAGACCTCCAACTTCCACACTCAGAATCACCCAGATCACATCTGCAGAAATATTAAATATATTATTAAAATAGTTCCAAAACAAAAATACTTGGGCCATGAGATAAAATCAAAAATAGCCCCACAAAAATTCAGACTTATAAGTAAAGTTAAGGTGTTTTTAAATTTTTTCTTTTTTTTTTCTTTTTATCTACCTCCGTAGAATAATCCAGTAGCTGTACACATCCTCCACTGGCCCTGGTACATGCCTGGATTTGTAGGACTTCTCATCTGTACACTGACATCTGAAATTTCCTGTGGGTCTAGAGACTTCACCATTACTGAGTTTACGTGTCCAAACTGATCCCCTCCAATGTATTTGAGACAAATGCCTTGCGGCCATGACTCCACACCTACAAGTCAGAAAAATATAAAAGAAAACAACAAAAATAAGAAAAACATGTAGTGACAATAAGCATTATATAATATTTAGAAATGCTTTTTGGAAGAGTTGATAACTAATAAAGTACCTGTGTTTTGTATTCTCCAAGTCTTTGTGAACAGTGTATCCGGAGGAACAGACTCTCCTTCTCCAATAGTCACGTCTTCAACAAAGGACATGGATGGTGAGTTGACACTGGGACTTTCAAAGTCATAGTATGCACCAATAGCAGCCTGAAGGTTCCTGTTGCAGCATAATGATAAAAACAAAACAAAAATACAGTTATTGGGGCTCATCTTTATACATGCAATATTTTCAACATGCATTAAAATGAGTTAGGTTTTGGAAAGAGTTTGCCTTTATGATGGTTCAGAAAATTAACTAAAATAAAAGGTTAATATCCTACAATTCATAGTTTTATAATAATGTAGAATTCAATAAAATTCTGACTCAGGACCTGTGAGTTTGTATTACTATTTACAACCCTTTAACTCTCTAAATCAGCAAAACACTTTGTTAGTTTACAGTGTTTAAAGTATTTATCCAGGATTACTCTTTATTACAAACATGAAATAGAGAGATGGACAATCAGGCTCACCTCATCTTTGAGGTAAAACTTACTGATCCTAATTTTGTTTCTATTCAAAATGACAAAACATGTGCAGTGCAATCTTTTGACATATTAATTAGATATCTCTTTTGCTAAAATAAAATAAAAAAGTATATTTGGGAAATGTTGATGGTTGTGTTTACAGAGAGTCATATGGTGGGAGTTCATTCTGATACAGTCAAAAAAAAAATGAGTCAAACATAATCAGATTTTTAGGCATTGGGTCTGTTAAAAATAAATCAGAGCTGCTATGTACAGAGGAAAAAACAGGCTGACTAATCAGTGCGTTTCTAAAAGAAAATTGGATAGTACAGATATAAAATAGGTGTAAATTGGAAAGAAACAGAAGCAAAGAAAAACTGTAGAATGGCCAAAATAAAAAATAAAAAAATACTATACGTTTCCAATGATTAATAAATAATCTTTTAAGTTTTCTACACTAGATGTACCTACAATTTTTTTCAGTAAAGACAATTTGAAACAAATCACCTTTAAAATGATCATTTCAATTATTCAGTTAATTTGATCAAAAACACAAAGGTGTTTTGATCACTGTTTTCAACTGATAGGTCACAAGTGATTCTGAAGTGAGTTCAGGCTTCACAATGAGCTCTTTAATTAGTTATCCGCGCCAGACAACATCTAATCACAATCTAAACCAGGAGTTCTGTTAGATTAGTTTAGCTTGTTAGTTTGAGAACCAGACCGTTATTGTTTTTTTTTTAAATCACATACGGCATTAGAAGTCGTGGCCACAACAAAGTTTACTGCCTGACTTCCGTTTACCTCTTATGGCCCACTAAGAGTTAACAACCATTTCCCGTAACGGAAGGATAAAATGACCCGTGCCGCATTGACCATCACTACTCTGTCCTATCTTAAGGCTATCGACGTATTTTTACCTAATTCTAGCGCAGAATTTCAAGCTAGACGAAGAGCTACGTTAGCTTCATTCCACAGCAGGCCTTCCAATCCCCGCACTCACCAGTTGGTCATGTCCAGGAAGAAGGCGCAGCCGGCTGGGTTCAACTGGAAGCCCAGCAGCCTCTGGAACTCCGTTATAAGGACGTCCTTGTCCGTGGTGCCCATGCAGCTAAACTTCTGCATCAGCTCCGCGTCCACGTCCATGTCTGTGCCCTCCATGGATGGCGGGTTGTCCCGTGAAGGGAAGGGAAGGGAAGGGGGGGGGGTCTTCTTTCAGTTAGATCCGAGGCCTCGTTCAGCCATAACGACTAGCTCAATAACAACAACAAGCGCCAGTGCGCATGGCATGAGGCAGTGGACACGACGTTTGACGTTGCAACCGTGCGTGCGTCACACCTACGTCATCTGTTGCTATATATACATACAGGTGCTGGTCATAAAATTAGAATATCATGAAAAAGTAGATTGATTTCAGTAATTCCATTTAAAAAGTGAAACTTGTATATTATATTCATACATTACATACAAACTCATATATTTCAGATGTTTATTTTGTTTAATTTTGATGATTACAAATGACAACAAATGAAAATCTCAAATTCATCATATCAGAAAATTAGAATATTACTGAAGACCAATAAAAACAAAGGATTTATAGAAATGTTGGCCAACTGAAAAGTATGAACATGAAAAGTATGAGCATGTACAGCACTCAGTATTTAGTTGGGCCTCCTTTGGCCTGTATTACTGCAGCAATGCGGCGTGGCATGGAGTCGATCAGTCTGTGGCACTGCTCAGGTGTTATGATAGCCCAGGTTGCTCTAATAGTGGCTTTTAGCTCTTCTGAATTGTTGGGTCTGGTGTATTGCATCTTCTTCTTCACAATACCCCATAGATTTTCTATGGGGTTAAGGTCAGGAGAGTTTGCTGGCCAATTAAGAACAGGGATACCATGGTCCTTCAACCAGGTACTGGTAGCTTTGGCACTGTGTGCAGGTGCCAAGTCCTGTTGGAAAATGAAATCTGCATCTCCAAAAAGTTGGTCAGCTGCAGGAAGCATGAAGTGCTCTAAAACTTCCTGGTATGTGGCTGCGTTGACCCTGGACCTCAGAAAACACAATGGACCAACACCAGCAGATGACATGGCACCCCAAACCATCGCTGACTGTGGAAACTTTACACTGGACTTCAAGCAACGTGGATGAAGTGCCTCTCTTCTTTTCCTCCAGACTCTGGGACCTTGATTTCCAAAGGAAATGCAAAATTTACTTTCATCAGAGAACATGACTTTGGACCACTCACCAGCAGTCCAGTCCTGTTTCTCTTTAGACGCTTCTGACGCTGTCTGTGGTTCAAGAGTGGCTTGACACAAGGAATGCGACAGCAGAAACCCATGTCTTTCATACGTCTGTGTGTGGTGGTTCTTGAAGCACTCACTCCAGCTGCAGTCCACTCTTTGTGAATCTCCCCCACATTTTTGAAGGGGTTTTGTTTCACAATCCTCTCCAGGGTGCGGTTATCTCTCTTGCTTGTACACTTTTTTCGACCACATCTTTTCCTTCCCTTCGCCTCTCTATTAATGTGCTTGGACACTGAGCTCTGTGAACAGCCAGCCTCTTTAGCGATGACCTTTTGTGTCTTGCCCTCCTTGTGCAAGGTGTCGATGGTCGTCTTTTGGACAACTGTCAAGTCAGCAGTCTTCCCCATGATTGTGTAGCCTATAGAACTAGACTGAAAGACCATTTAAAGGCTTTTGCAGGTGGTTTGAGTTAATTAGCTGATTAGAGTGTGGCACCAGGGGCCATCAATTTTGAACCTTTTCACAATATTCTAATTTTCTGATATGATGAATTTGAGATTTTCATTTGTTGTCATTTGTAATCATCAAAATTAAACAAAATAAACATCTGAAATATATGAGTTTGTATGTAATGTATGAATATAATATACAAGTTTCACTTTTTAAATGGAATTACTGAAATCAATCTACTTTTTCATGATATTCTAATTTTATGACCAGCACCTGTATATATAAGAGAGAGAGAAAAAAAAATGTAATTGATACCACACAATGGCAGCCCACTGTTGCTCCCCAAAGAGATGGGTTAAATGCAGAAAGTGAATTTCATTGCTTTGTACTTCTGACAGTGTAATGAATTCTATTATAAAATATTGTAACAATAAAAGAGTTAGGTGTCTTAATAACAAAGTATCTAGGGCTGAAACAATTAATTGGATTAATTGTGATTAATCGATTATTGAAATAATCGTCAACTGATTTAGTAATCAATTAATCCGTTAATTGGAGTGTAGAGATTCTAAAATGTGCCTTTAGCTGACAGAGCAAACCACTTAGAGCTGTAATTATACCAAAATTGTAAAAAACAAAATGTGTTGCATTTAAGATAAAAATCTTTTTCATCTGTCAAAATACTCTAACATGCACTCCTCAAGTGGAAAAGCCTTTAAACACTTGGTTTAATTTCTAACCCTTGTCTCCTTTAAGAAACCTTTTGCTATCCAATTATTAATTGATCATTAAAAAAAATCAACAGATTAATCGATTTGCGAAATCAAAGGATTTATATCTTTATCTTATTTTTTTGTTTAGTTACTTAAACATCTGTCAAAGCCCAAATTTCAATTTAAATGCTTTTTAAATTTACATCAAATTCTACAGTTAAACTTCCTTTTGTATTTTTAAAACTCATCACAAATGGAGAAAAAAATCCAGCATAACATGTAGAATAGAAAAATACCTTTACTGTCTCACAATGGGGAAACTGTGGTGTTACAGCAGCAAAAGATTATAGCAAAACAAATATGTTATTTTCTAATTTTCCTTTTGATTTCAAATAAAACGTGGTGTATATATTAGACATTCCAACTAAACATCAGTTTGCCTGTTGCAATGTGTTCTGCTGATCTAAAAGTAAAGGACACATATATGAAAGTAAAGGACACATATATAAAAGTAAAGGATACATATATGATATACAAGAATAATGAGTGTTTTCCAAGATGGGAATGTGCCAGATGTCTTGGGGTATTCTTTTTTTTCCCCTTTTTTGTTCATTTTCTACATAAAAATCTGTATTTATTTATTTATTTATTTATTTATTTATTTATTTATTTATTTATTTATTTATTTATTTATTTATTTATTTATTTATTTATTTATTTATTTATTTATTTATTTATTTATTTATTTATTTATTTATTGATTTATTCAATCCAGGTTTCCGTGCACACGGGTTTTCTAGCGGAACTACTTTTGCCCAGTCGTTATATCTGCTCGGGAGTGTTTGCGGGAGCACAGGAACCGCGCTTCCTCGTAGCTTGCTGAGATCATGCCGAAGTAAGTTACCTAATATATTCTTTGTGCCAGTATTTATTATTTTTCTTTTAGTTTAATCGTGAAATACTTAAGCTGGATTTTTATATTACGGGCTGTACATAATTTTTTCCGGAAATGTTCGATCCCACATTGAAGTCGTTTTTGTTTGGGATGTGTCTATTTGCTGGAACTATTTTCGGTGGTCTGCATCGGTCAACTGAGAAACACGATCAAACAAATACGTTAAATGTTAATCTGTTCATATGTATCGTGGTAAATTGAAAATAATTTTAATTATGAATGAATTGTTTTGTCACAAATATTTTTGCTTCTACTAAATGCATTCGAAATGTAGGTCTCCTCTGTTGCTGCTGCTGGGTTCATAATGAAAGCGTCGAGTCGTTTTACTTATTTTTATTAATAATATAAAAAAGAAAAATCATGAGAATAAATACATAAATGCTAATGGTATGTAGATATCGATGCATTTGTCTTTACTGACATAGAGGTTTGCCCTTGTTTTTTTATCCCAAGGTTTTATTGTGACTACTGTGATACTTACCTTACACACGATTCGGTAAGTGGCAGTTGTTTCTACCATTCTTGTTGATTATGTTTTTTCTAATAGGTTTACAATTTGTGACTTAAAAAAAAAAAGTAATTCATTCATTGATTAATTACTGTCCATTTTCTTATTACAGTATTCCTTCTATTAATAAAGTTAATCATGTGAAGACTCATACGTAAGTTTAATAATGAAAAAAATAGTAACTATAAACCTTTTTTTTTTTTTTTTTTTTTATACAGCTAATGCAACAAATTATCTCTAAAACAAAAAAGAAAAAACATCCATAGGTCATTGCTCCAGAGCTCACACTAAGTACTGTAGGGGTGGAACGATTCACAAAATCCACGGTTCGGTTCGATTCACGGTTTCTGGTCAGGGTTTTCGGTTCGATTCGATACATGTTGATTGTTACACCGAAATTCCATAAAAAATTATGAAATTAAGGAAAAAATCCACCCAAAAATAATGGATTGTAATTATTTTAAATGATCCACGGAAAACCCTGGATCATTTCCGTATGTTTTGCTGCTTTGAATTTCATCATCTGGCGCATGCTCTCTAACCTGACAACAGCCAGATGCATGTCTCGCTCCGCCTAGCGAGACATGCATCTGGCTGTTGTCAGGTTACATGCTCTCTACCATCTCCAAGGAACTCAGAGGGGAGCAGACGAAGCCACAGTGGGGGCTGTAGGCTTTGCTTTGAGCAGCCGGTCTGGAGCGCAGCGGGGGTTGCTGACGGAGTATGAGGGATTTCGGGGTTAGCATGACATGTTGCTGTTAGCATAAACAAAACGTGTTGCACTTTTATCCACAACTTTCTTTCTGCCGTCATCGTAGGTCACTCTAAATGCAAAGCGCTCCCATACAGCAGACCTATAAAGTGCTGCTGGCGCGTCTTCCAACTCCAGTTCTTTCCCACTCGCCAGTCCGACACAATTCTCCACAACAACAGATTTTTTTCCCTGCTACACCCGGCTAAGCTGCTTCGCTTCTTCTTCTTGTTTACTACTGGCGGTTGGCTTTGGTCGCAGTACCGCCACCTTCTGCTCTGGAGTGTAAACGCTTCCTCTATGAGAAAAAGGAGCAGCGCATGAACCGAACGAAACACACGCGAACCGAACTGAGACAGTCGAACCGAACGATTCTGACGATTTTCATAAATCGTCCCATCCCTAAAGTACTGTCACTTGTTTAAACCAGTCTCTCTCTTTTTGTTTTTTTCCTCCTGTTTTTAGCCCTCAGTGAGGAAGACGCACTGCAGTGGCCGAAAACACAAAGAAAATGTGAAAGACTACTACCAGAAATGGATGGAAGAGCAAGCCCAGAGCTTGATTGATAAAACAAGTAAGTAAATATCTGTTCAAGGATCTGTTTATGCCAGCAACTCTAATCACATTTTCATGTATATTGATTGTCGGTACTTTTTTTTTTTTTTTTGCTGCAATGTAAGCATAAGTTTTACTCAAAGAGGGTCAGCCTTCAAACAAAAATGTTTTTTATGCAGTAAACATTTATTAAGGGTGCAAATATTTGTTGTCTGTTTGTCTTTTTTTTTAACAAAAAACTATTAACTGTTATTTAAAAGTATTGTGGAGGACTTTTTAAAAGGCCCCTCCAATAAAAAGAATAAATAAAATGCACTTGCAAGAGCTTGCACAAGCCCATTTCTCCTTGTGCACATCCTGTTTAAAATGTACTGCTCTCATAGCTCATACAAGCTTACTGTGTCCTCATGCAATGGGGACTATATAGTGGACTTTATAGCAAATTGAATAATGCTTTACTTTGTAAAGGAAATTAGCTTTCTTATCCCAAATTAATCTGACAAAACAATTTGAAATGCATTCCAGTTAAATCTGAAATCTCCAGGAAACTTTCTCACTTGAATTGAGAAAGCTTCCTGGAGCGGTGGCGAAACGTCTTCAAATCTTGGAAACCACGTCCAGTGGATTTTTTTTTTACTTTTACGGAATTCTGTAAAGTTTTGTCTCCATATGATGGCAATGCATTGGACTAAAAACAGGTTCTGATCGTTTGAGTCTTTGTTTTATGGAAAAAAAAGTTTTACTTAATAACTCTTGGCATAAATATAGAAACTTAATAGAATTTAAATGTAAAAGTCTAAATCTATATTTGAATTGTGAAAATGAAACTCCAAAACACCGAAAGATGTAGGAAACCTAGTTTAAAGATGGGATGAAAATTTATTTTATAAAATTAATGAAGCTTTCATTTTTTTTCGCTGGACAGTTATCATTAACAAATGGCACACAAAAGGTTCATAGATCATTCAGCCAAATCGAAGAATCGGCAATAGCGACTGTCTTTGCAACCTAATGCTTCGACTGCGAGCACGAGGCCAGTGGTGTGACACCGGTTGATCGGCTTTGGCCTAACGGGAACTTAAGAGATGGTTTTGATCAACAGATTTTTGCTGCTTTTTTTTAATGACACAGATGTGTAGCAATGGGTTGCTTTTGAACCTAGTGGGCTTTTTGAATGTTTGAAAAAAATCCTTGCTGCTTTCCTTGTACGGCGATTCGTCAGGCTCCAACATATGGGGCAGCAGTTTCAGGAAATGTTCTTCGACGGGATTCTGTTTGTTGTCAGTTGTAATGCACTCACTTGACAAAGATTCCTTAGTATTTTCATCGCCACCTGTTTCAGTATGTTTATCCACTATGTTGGCTTCCCATTCTTCAGAAGTGATGCAAACTGGTTTGGTATGGTCAAAAAACCCGAACTGGCAAAAAAAAACTGCTTCATTTTTAATCCTTAGTATCTAAATATCTCAAGACTTTTGATGGGAATTAACAACAATTTTTAAACATGAAACTGACCAGTAACTTAGACAAACAAAATACATTTGTTTTGTACAGCTCTCATGACATTCCCATTTCTGTAAGTGAAGCAGTGATCAAATGTAAGCATGTGGGGGGGAAAAAAAACATGGTGCAAAAAAAAAAAACGCATTGATATGTTCAGTTTGATGCAGAGTCTTTGACATGATTTAGAGAAACACTCCATCTTTTCTTTTAACTGCAGTCAGCTGTTCCCTCTCATTAACCCGAGCACTTCATTCTTTTTCTCCTCTATATTCAATCAAGTGGTCAGACATGGACTCTAAAAGGCTTGCATATTCTGCACAAGCTTTCTGCAGCACATGTGGGATTTTAAAGCTCTTTCCAAACACTGGCCTCTTTAAAAAGTTTATTTTTCTCCCCCTCCGGGATTACAGACTGCTAATCCACACATGTAATGCAAAGCTAATGTACAGTTTGGATCCACAGTGGAGGAATGTGACATTCAGAAATGAAATGCTTCTTTACAACACAAAGATCTTCCTTTGCACCTTAATGTTTTGCTTTACTGGTAATACCATTCATTTAGCCTCCAGTAAAGCTGCTGCAGACAATGGTATTACATGATGGATTTGCTATGCTGAACATTAAAGACCCTGTCGTTATAAGGGTAACATTAAATCATAACAAAGCCAATGAAAGCCTGTGTTCTTTTGCTCTTTATACAGTAAATGATGAAATATTTGTCTTGTGTTGTTAATGCATTTGGTTTTCTTTGCTTTTCTTACCAGCGGCTGCATTTCAGCAGGGAAAGATTCCTCCCACACCCTTCCCTGGTGGTCCTCCCCCAGGTGAGTCAGTCGTTTCTGTAACGGTGAAATTTGTTAAAGATCTTTGGTTTTGTAGTTTTACATGGAAAATGATGAGTTTCATTTTAATCCCATAGAAACATCTTTGCAAACTGTTCAATATTATGACGGATCTACTAAACTGTCTCAGATTATGTTTTTTGGCGACTCCAAATGTCCATCAGCACAGAGTGAAGATGGCGCCAAATACACTTACCTTTTTAACACAACTTTTTGACTATTAGTCAGCAGTTGGATAAAGCTGCAACATTTTTAACGGACTGAAGAGTAAGATGGTGTAAAAATGAAAGCTACAGTACTTGCACCTTTAAGCGCTTTCTCCGAGATTCTTTCTTGGAAGAGTTCACTCGAACGAACTCTTTAAACGACACATAACAATTTATACATATTAAATGACTATAAAACATGACTGCAGCTTTAACAGAATTTAATCTAAGACCAGCAAAGTGTCTCAGGTTATGCACAGCAGTCCTTACTGGCCTTGTTTCGTTAGTGAAGATCCCCGAATAACGGTTAATAGAAGTTTTCTATAAATCTGCTGAGTCACATCAGACATAATCACATCTTAGGCATGTTGTTTGTAAATGATGAGACATCACTGACTCAGATATTTTGAGATAATGCAGTGTTATAAAAGACAAATCAATGCGCACTACCATAGCTTTCTTTGTTAAGAAATTTGACCTGTCTGTGAATTAGCCGCTATACTTAATAGAGTTAAACCCTTGGTATGTTGGTGAAGATTCTCAGTCATGCAGGATAGTCATTCCAAAAAAGTTAAAAAAAACAATCCACTGGATTTCGTTTCCAAGTCTGAAGATGTTTCTCTTCCCATCCAGGAAGCTTTTTCAATTCAAATGTCAGAAGTGGCATTGAGTTGTTTTATACAGTAGCCCAATGAAGCCTTGTTTTTGCGTAGACAACATTCATATTGAAACGGACAAACAGGTCCACCCCTTTGGAATGGGGGTCGTTTGGCTTCTTTTGTCAGCCTGCAATGCCCCAAACCTGTCTATGTCTCAAAGGGGGGTCGTTAAAGGGAATTAATGTTAAATTCCCTTTAAAGTCGCTCCTTTTCAGAGAAATGGACATGTTAAACATCTACTATGCTTATAGGTACGGTAATATCAGGGCATATATGACAAGCATATATGAATAACAAATAATAATCCTAACGATAAGGATTTAAAAAAAAAAATGTCTCATGAAACGCCCTATAGGTCCAGTTTATTGTGTTTAACTGCAAAAAAAGCTAATTTTGAGGCGTGTCGTTTAAACTCAACAAACTCAAATTGAACCAATGGAAACTTCTGTTGGTCAATTTTTGTTAGCCAAAAAACGGCTAGTGATGATTTATATCATGCATTTGAGTTAAAATTAAGTTTGAGTATTTAGATTACCAATCAAACCGCAGGAGAATTGGCTTTGAACTCTGGATGATATCTATATTCACTTGTAAATGTAGTTTAAAATTTTACAATGTGTTTTTTTTTCTTCTTTAAGTTCAAATGGTCGTGCCTCCAGGTCTCACTTTGCAATGTCATTCCCTGTTGTGGTCGTTTCACATTTTCTGTTTGTAACATAACAGGACCTCCACGCCCAGGCATGCTACCAACGCCGCCGATGGGAGGCCCTCCTATGATGCCCATGATGGGGCCTCCACCCCATGGGATGATGCCTGGTGGGCCTGGTAAGAAACATCCTCCTTTGAAGTTTATCACCCATTTTTGCTTTAGATAAGCATATTTTCCACAGAGCAGCCAAATTAGCATCCATTCTCCGGGGCACCTAAAAAGGTCACATGCAGAAAGCGGATTATTCACATTGTGGTTAATAATGCTCTGGAGTTTCTCATGTCGTGTCGAATATTAATGTAGCCTATTTACATCACAGAATTCTGTCTCCGATAACTTATAACAATACAGTGTATAATTGAAATGGTGTCATCTGTTAATACTGATCTGTTGTATAAAACACTGAGCTTGGTATCCTATCACTGTCACTAGGAGGCATGAGGCCACCCATGGGGGGACCCATGCAGATGATGCCGGGGCCCCCACATATGATGCGTCATCCTCGTCCCATGATGATGCCCGTCAGGCCCGGCATGGCGCGGCCAGACAGATAAGGCCAAGCGGACGTCTTGCTCTCGTTTTTATCATGAACAGATATTGTCCAGGGAAGATCCTTCAATTTTTTTCATTGCAAGTTTTCCATCTGATCCAGCTGGGACATAAACTTTACCTTTTAGTCGTCATTTTTGTTTTAATGATGATATTTATTGATACTCAGTCGATTTGAGTCAATCTGAGAACTTTTTTTTTTTACATTTTTGGTTCCAGAATGATCTCTCCCTCTATAGGCGAACTGTTCAGTGTGAATGTGAGTTAGACTTGTTGTTAGTTCCTTTTTTTTTTTCACAGTAGTTTTAAAGGATTTTGTATATCACTAGCATTGGTGAGAAATAAAAACAATGCTTTGAAAACTTGTCTTGTGCTTTTTTTCAAGCCTTTTGTTTATTTGTCTTGTCTAGTTTGAAATCTTAGAAAATAGAATTTGCAGATGTTACGTGAACCTTCCATATACAAGAATATCAAACAGTTAATTTAATAAAGAAATTTACTTAAGTAATATATTCACTTAAGCTCTCACTTTGAATAGTTTATGCAATCTCTAGGCAAATAATGTTTAGTTGTTTTGGGTTTTTTTTTTTTTTTTTTGTTAATGTTGCAGCCCCAAAAAATTAACAATAAAGATCCATTAAATTTTTTGTTTGCTTTTCAAATGTTATGGTAAACCCAAGATTCTCTAAATTTTCTAGAAATTATTTAAGTATTTTATAGAAATTTCACCTTTTGTATTTGTATTATTAAAACTAGTAAGTTGCTGTTATTTTAACCTATTTGGATGCATCTGTACATGTAAGGTCAGAACCTTTCCGATAATGCAGGTAACATTTCTAAATACTAGGTTTAGTATGAGTCGTGTATAAAATCAGTCAAGAATTTGTCTCACACCTGGGAATTTTGGCCTTGTTTGGAAAGATGAACTGAATATACTATTCCAGCGGAGTAATAAATGCATATTGCAAGATCACTTTGAAATCTGTTTGTTTCTGCTAACTTTAGTCTTTGGGGACTCTGGGTTTTTTGGTTTGCTTCTTCATTTTGTCAGATTAAGTTTTCCATTTCATACAGGAGCGTATTGCATTCACCTAGAAAAATTAAAGTAATGGTCTGTTTTTCTGAATTAACAAGATCATTTAAAATAAATAGAAATTTTCAGTTTTCCTCAATTGACTTCATTTTTACAAAAAAACAAGTTAGAAAGTCAAAGTAAATGTTTTCTAAATTAACGAGATAATACTGCTGTTATTTCATTTTAGATGTTCTTTTACTGTTGGTAGTGCAAATTTCGTATCAAGAGTCGATGTCCTGTTTGCTGAATTTAATACATCTTTACTGTTAAGATTTAGACTGGGGAATTTCTTGTCTCTTTATGAACATGCAATAATCAGCTTGTTGACTTTGCAAAGTTACCTGCATGCTGGAGGCTAGTCATGGCATGGTTGTTTCCCCTTTTCAGTTTCGTAATTAAAAAAATACAGCTCTTTATTCGTTTTTTATCAAATTGATCTAATTAATTCAGAAAAAAACTTTTTGCTGTGTCTTGTTAAAGTAGAAATGCAATGTTTTTGTTTACTTTTACAAAAAGTATGTAATTAAGAAAAAAGACACATTTCTTATTTCAGGTGAATGCAATACACTACTTTCAATTAGTTGATCATTTTCAGTGGTTTTAAGTGATTTTGAGACTAACCTTAAAACCATTAGTATAAGGATACAATAAAAATTTTTTTCTATATGTATTACCATGGCTAAGGGAAAAAAAACCCTCTAAAATGTGTTTATTCATTTGCAAAGCCCCCTCTGCTTCACTTGTGGGTGTTTTGCTCCAAATTACTGCCAATGCCACAATTTCTTTTCATTCCTTTATGTTGTAAACAAACACTGGCTGTTGGCATTACTGTTATCTATAGAGACATTGATTTATGATCTGGTCGGCATCAAAACGCTGCGTCCCAGAAATTCAAATTCTCAGTTGGCAGCTGGATGCAGTCAGGAGTCTGTGACAGAATTAAAAGGTCTGTTCAGAATTGAACTTGATGCTACATCGATCAGTAGGAAAAACAATATTTGCGCTCTCTCAAAGAACAAAGAGGGGAGTAATAAAAAAAGACAAAGCTTGATCAAAGCTGTGCTGTCTGGGAAACCGATGCATCCAGAACACATCTCTACTTTAAGGTTGGAGGATTTAATGCTTTTAGATTGCAATAGTTGTTCAATCAGAACCCAACCACTCTGAACGTTTCTCACTCATTCTTCCCAAACATCCCGAACTTAAACATTTGATGCTACTCCATGAGCTTTGTTTAGGTTTATCAGTCAAAAATCTTATTAGCTCTAACCCAGCACAGGCACACACAAAGAGGATCTCCTAAATGGGCGCCATGTGCCCTCAGCCTGCAGATTTTGATGTTTAAGAAATTTCTGCTATAGCCTCCTGACCTGAACAGAGTGTATCCACATCCAAGATGAGCATCACACTAAATATGGCTGAGAAATGCTGAAAACAGATGGATATTTCTAATATCTCTTCTGTAGATGGATGAAAAAGTTCACCCAGCGCCTCATTAATTTACTTAGCCAGGCGTGTTTGAAGAATTATGAGTCTTATGTAAGAATCATCTGCAGCCAGCGAATCGTTATCCCAGCTGACATTTGTATGCACAATGCCTTCCAAGACTTCAGTGCCCTCCTTTATGCTGGGTTGTGTGTGTTCACAAACATTTGCCTTTAACTATAAAGCAGCTTCAACAGATGGAGCCAGAGAGTCACGATGCTTTTCAATTATAACCAAGACACTGGAATGATGTGCAGTGACTGATTTTTGTGCTTCCATGGACTGTCAAATTTCTTTGTATCTCACACACCCAGAGGATATGGAGCTCTGTGGGTTAAGAAATTTCTAGGCCACGTATGTAGAAAAAAAAAAAACAAATTTGTTGAGGGAAGATATCCATATGCTTTACGCTGGGTTTGCTGATTTCATATAACTGCAGAATGGAGGAACATTATAACCAAGTCAATCCAGGCACTAATGAGGCTGTTAACATCACAATACTTTTGAGAGATGCTTCTCATGCCTGCTGTAAATTATGATCTTCAAAGAGACCTGCACAAATTACATGAAACCATGGGCTCCTCTTAAAGGATGGACTGTTGAATATAATTTAAACGGGCAGTTTTCCACCTCAACGAGACAGAAATAAAGCCATGTTAATGCCCATTTCATGCGTGTGTCGGGCATAGGCGGACGCCCATGTGTCATCCTATATCCATGGAGCCTTTATGAATATTAAATTTAGCAATGATTGGGAGCGCTGCCCTGAAGGGAACGGAGTGGCGGAGAGCGTTTTTGATTCGAGTTCAAGAGTTAATAAAATCATAGGAAATCTGGATTATAATGAAGCGTAACATGAAGACAAAAACCTTTCAGCATTCAGTAAAAGACTGATCTTTTTAACAACTCAAGTTAAATGTTTTCTTGTAGGAATTCCGTAAAAATTCAAAAAATATCCACTGGACTTGGTTTCCAAGATTTGAAGACGTTTCGCCACCTCTCCAGGAAGCTTTCTCAATTAAATTTCTTGTAGGAAGATCACTGTGTTGGTTTTACAGATATGAGCTCTTAAAGGTCTAACAAACTGTCTTTACCTGTATCTACTCTTTGTGGGGGTTTTTATATATCCATATCATATTTAAAGCTTGACCATTGCAAAAATAGTGATTATGAATTTGCTCCAACTTTGATTTATTATCTTACTGTGCACATATCCTGTATATACCCAGTATAGCAGCTATTTCGATGGTCAGCTTTCAGACGTGTTCCTATCTGAGTTTTCTGGAGTGGGATGTAAACATTATAAATGCAGGCTTATCTCAGAAGGTCTTTGTCTGGGTTTCAGTCCTGGCTCCTGATATGGCGGAGTCTGTGCCAACAGCCCAAATAAAAGTGGTTAACTTATTTTGGATGTCATATAGGAGGGTGAGTACTTTTACTTGCTGGACAGTTAACTTCTTGGTGGACCGTGGTATCGCTGAGGCTTATTCAATACTAAACATTCTCCTAGAGGCTTCCTAAGGTAGAGCTGGCATGTAAATCCTGTTTTTCAATGGTAACTGCTCTCGAGAGTGATAGTTAATCTCCACGTTCAAGCACTCTCACCACCATCATGCCATTATTGAATTACCGGATGATCACGATGAATTCCAGGACAGTCAAACTTCTCCCGTCTTCCACAGACCATCTATTCTGATAATATCAGAAGCCTTGGTCAGAGGTTATGATGCCACCTAAATCCACTGAGTGTTTTAAAAAAGGCCTTAAAACATTTCTTTTTAGCAAAACTTTTGGTCCCCTTTAAATCTTTTTTTTTCTTCTCTCTTTTAAAACAGCTTTTATTATTATTATTTTTTTTTATCATTATTAAAATAGCCTATGTGAGATAATGTGAGCTAATGTCAGGAACGTGAGACAATAAATGCTCACAATTTTAACCAGTTAAACAGAGAAAATATGTTTAACTTACTCTGCAGATAATGAGGAAGAAACTGTAAATCTGTAAGTTTTAAGTAAAAACTTAATTTAATCTCAACTATGGTAAAAGTTTATGAACTTAGCTTCTAAAATCATACAAGCTAGCATTAAAAAGACATACAGGTGGGCTATATTAATTCATTGTAAATGACACGGGCGCTGAATATGCTGAACCATATTCTCTCTTTTCTCTTGGGGGATCTTTAGTTTTAGCTGCCTGGGAAGCTGGGTTGATAAAATTCCTCCTGTGGGATCTGGATCTTCCACAGAGTCATAGCTAAGATAATCTTTCCTTTCGTAGAGATGTGGAGAGAGGGCAGTGGCATTGCAGTCTGCTGAAATTAAGTCCTGGTTTATGTGAGTTCTGTTTCTTCTCACTGTTGACTGTCTGCTCCAACGACTACTTACTTGGATCTTGTTCTAAATGGGAACTTTGTGGTGAAGCATTCAAATAAAAGCATTGCTTTGGGTCTGTAGGGTAAATAGGGCAAACTAAACCTCTTTTATAGTTATCTACAATTCCCACTCAGTTTTACACTTTCCTAGTGCAGTTCACACTCACCTCTTTGATATTCCTGTCACAAGTGAATGCATAGATGTCACGAATATCAGCGCTCACAGGAGAGACACTCAGAAAGCGATTCTCCGCAGCCCCTGGGTCCATGAACAAGGTTGTGCAGGAGTGAGGCTTAAGAGGGTCTGATGATTGATTAACTGTTTGTAGCAAGCGGCTTTGACAGACGGCCTGATTCGCCCAGATTTACGCTCTCTGTGGGATTATTCAGGTTCTGAATTCCTGATAGAGCATCTTCTTTTGCTCCCAGCACACACTTAGCAGTCTTACCCCTCAACAGCCTTGGCTGAATGGAGGATGATAATCCCCTGTCTAGCTGTTCCTCTGGAGCCAATTGGCTTCTGCCTGCATGAAGACCAGGATGATGCTAGGAAGCACGGCATGCAAGGATGGCTGCTATTTTAGCTGTGGATTAAATGAGTCCACAAGAAAGAAATCAGTCTGTGAGGCAAAAAATGTAGACTTCCAATACCACCTTTTTCTTTTAGTTTCATCTCCCTCGCCATCTCTTGTTCCTCCTCCTCCCTCTTGTCTCATTCTCTCTGCTGCCGTGCTACCAACACTACTCTGTAATTTAATCCATTTAGTCATGGCTCCAGATCAATATCCATTTTCCAGGGCCTTAGGGAGAGATGCCTGAATATGCTTGTTTCTAAGCAGTGGTTGTGCTGGCTAGCAGGGGCTCTGTTGGGCCCCAGGGCCCATGCAGATGCCATACAATACACTTTCCGGGAAAACAAAGCAGAGTTAGTAATCCCAGTTGCTGATGTTAGATGCTGTAGTGCACAGCTAGAGCTCGTTTGTCAGTGAATGACATCAGACTTAGTTAAGTCTGATTCGATTAGGGGGATCTTGTCAGTGACCAGGAAAAAAAGGTGGAATCGCTGTTATTTCTGTTCCCTGCTCCATTGATTTACTGTCAGCACGACCCAAGAGAAGAAGCTAGTTTAAATGTAAAGCATACGTTTACTGACAAGGTGTTCTTGAGATCCTCAGCAAAATGTCAAACTATGCTAAAGAAGAAGTTACTGCCCTTAAAAGAAACATTCTAAGTGAGAAAACTATAATATTTCCAGCTGCTTAGGAGTAAACCTTTTGCAACATGCCGTGCGGTCACCTGCCCGTCGCCAGCTGTTTGCATCATGTTTCTCCTTCCCCTGCTCCACTCTGCCATGTTATATAAATAACCATGTTAAATATTTAGCTGTCATCATTTGCATGCAAACCATTATGTACTTTAAAGCTGAGTTTTTAAAGTGAGCAGGAACAGGCAGACAGTTTATGCATCACCTCCTATACACAGGAGGTCAGCAGTGCAACCGAAATGAGCAACTTTAAAGCATTAGTGTTTATAATTCAACCAGCTTCTCTGGTTAAAAAACACCAAACAGTTTTTTCTGCCTTTTAATGAGTTAATAACTTTGCTTGAAAATAAAAATTATTTTATTTTTGAAAAGACTCTAAAATACCCTCTAGTGCAGATCAATTATATGTTTGGCACAGATAAACTAAAAGCTTAGAAAAAGAAAATAAGTTGGAGATGAAATAATAATCTACATGACAAACAATTTCGCTCAAGAGCTGCAGTTTGTTGAGCAAGATTTAAAATGTGAACTCTTCAGTTTCTTTTTTTACTTGGAAACACAGCTCCAAGATATAAATAGGAAGATTGTTTTAATGGTCTAGTTGAAACTTTTATGATCCATTTTAATGTAAGATGAAAATACAAAAAAAAAAAAAAATTTTTTGAAGCAACAGGAATTATGCCCAAATTTTTAGCATTAAACTGTCTGCAACAGGAGAGAGAAAGACTCCTTAGTTTTGTGTCATTGTTCAACCGAACCGAACCAAGCTAGTCTCTTTTACAAGAGACAGCTGCTAGAAGTTTAACATTAGAAAGGAGCACTAGTTTCTTTTATTTTGTCGAGTCAGGTCTTAGCTGTTGTAATGTTTTGTCACTGTACAGTTTCTTGATGGTAAAAGATTCCTAAAAAAAAAAGGTAGAGATGAACTTAAGTTTCAGTTTTCTCAGACACAGTTCATGCAGAGCAGTGTTGTAATGAACAATCTCAGACTAAAAGTAGCTTTATGTAAAGTGAACTATATAAAACTTGTTAGTCATCTTTTTCATTATTTTGTCAAACAAGTTTATTTCTTAAGAAAGTTAACTCTTACACAGATATTTTTTGTGCTTTAACAAATAATTGAAACTTGTCTATAAAAGCTAAAGGTCAAGATCAGAATGATTATTCAATCTAGAGCAATCTTTACAGTACATCAGTGAATTTTGTTGAAAATTAGTATTAACTATAAATACTTTGTCATCTCATCACAGCAAAGATTTTCTTTTACTATGTTTTGTTTCACTTTCTTTGATGATATTTGCGCTCATGACTGCCTTGATTACTCTTTTCAGTCACCTACCTAGCTCTGCCCGTTTCCTCATTACCGTTCATCTGATCCACCGGCTCTTGTCTCTATTTGCCCTGCCTGCTTCCAATCATCTGATGAGATTATTCTCGAGCCAGTGGTAAGACTGTTCCAACGTTACCTTAGGGTTTCTGATGACCTGATCCTGACCTGTTCTGCCTCTCAACCAACGATCCTGCCTGTTCCCATTCTGATATGTTTGCCTAAACTGTCTTTGGACTTCTGCTGGATTCTGCCTGTTTGCTGAACTTGGAGCTGTTTCCTGTCACGGACCTGGATTTCTGTTCAGAACCTCTTCTGACTTCTCATCTCCTGGTTCTGAATCCTGACAATTTCCTTTTTTAACAGCTTTGCCTTTGCCCTCTGGATTATTCTGCCCTCCTTCGCCTGCCTGGATCTGGTCTTCTGCTCGTTCACCATCCTCTGGGGCTGCTGCGTTTACGACACTCTGTGCGGCGCCTGCTGCATCTTGTTGACAACCCACGGGCTGGATCCTACTTCGTTCTAAATTATAAAACCAGGTTAGTGACTTATACATACATAATCATCCTCCATCAGATTAACATGGTCACTAACCTGAGTTTTCGTCCTGCGGAGGTTCCTGCCTGAGACGTCCTCGCTGTTACTGCAGATCCACAGTTTTGAAATAACTGCAGATTTTCTCTTTCTATACTGGGTCCACTGCTCCGAGACTTGACACTGTCCCTTAAAAAAAAAAAAAAATTATTAAAAAAGGTTGCTCTTATTACATAACATTTGTCTCTTGTTTTAGTGTGAGCTTTATCTGTAACACAGTTTAAGATTTCATTATTTCTGATACTGTGGAACATAAGTAAAATACAAATAATAACATAAATTATCCATTGATCCATTTTTATTTCTATCCTTTTGGACATTGTGAATGTAAGCTGATTTTCCACACTATTCTGTATGGAGTTAATGTTGCTGCAAGTAACACTCCATATATAACTTAGATTTTTTGACTGAGTTAAATATGTTTTTACATTAATATTGATAAAATCAGAACTTACAATATTCCTCCTCTCATTAATGTTTTTTTTTTTTTTTTTTTTTTTTACACACGTGTATTCTTTGTTTCAATCCAAAGAGTTTCTGGCTGAAAAGCAAAATATTGGACTAAAGTACACACTTCCAGGAATTCTTATCCTTCCCCGGGATTGAATGATTAAAAAAGGCTTTAGTTATTTTCATTTGTGTTTTTTAACCTGATTCTTTGGCTCCATAACTCCTGATATTCATGGAAACAATCATTCCTTAAGATTGCGTGCCTCTCTAGTGAATAAATCTGCTCCAATAAATTAGATTTTATTACATTTTCAATGAGTTATTAAAGTGTTGCAATAAAATATGAACGGCTTTTGAGTCATTTATTGTTCTACACAGTAGAACAGGGGTTTCAGAAAATGTGGCAGACACCGAATGTGCAAAGAAAGCAAGGAAGGACTTTGCAGTTGTGTTTTAATAATGCGAGTTGCATCAGGTTTTACAGGGTAAAAATAAAATTAAGGAGCTTAGATTTTGACTCATCAAAACTGAAACACCACGATGATGAATACTATTTGATCTTAAAGTATTTCAGGACATGCATAAATAGGAGCCTAATGTCCGGTGGGTATTAATATGATTTTTAAGAAACTATAAGAAAAGATAGACTCTCAAACAAACAGGTAACCCTCTTTTAAGTATAAATCAATATTTGATTTAATTTTACCTCCAACTTGATTGAAGGATTTAAATTTTTTTTCTCATCGTCCATATGGCTCTCATCCATACACGCATATAAAACTAGTTAATAATTGATGCTTTCTTCATCCCAAGAAAGTCATCTATAGTTTTTATTGTTCTCTTATATATGCTTTTTACATATCAATACTTCTTATTTTGCTAGCTTGATATTTTGTTTTGTGTTTGTTTTCTCTGTGCTTTGCTTCATGGTCTTTTTGCTCCTTTTTTTCCTTCCAGAATAAAACATGTCCCTGTTTCCTCTGAGCTAGAATGTCTGCAAACCTCTATTCCCACAAAGGATGAAGGTTGTCTGTTTACAAGTTTTGTTAGCAGGGGTCTGTATGTGTGAAGTCTTATTCCCCTTTGCCTGTGTGGCTTTCCTCTGGTCCCCTCTGACAAAAAAGGTGTTCTATAAATTTCCAGGAACCTGGAGGTCGAGAGTGCAAGTGTGTGAATCAGTCTTCTTTCCTGGTTGTATTGCGTCACATGAATGGTTATGATCTTTGCTCCTGCAAGTATCCAACTGTCTAGTTTTATTCATCTTTTTCCATCTGATTTGCACAAACCTGGTCTGTTTTAAACATACACATGCCCATGCATAAGTTAGATGATGAATGGACATGATGCCTTGTGACATATCAATTTCACAGAGTTAAATGTCTCAAAGTAATGTTTTTCAAAAAAAAAAAAAAAAGAAGAGTATTACCTAGGGCAATAAATAAATGATTTCCTTTTTAGTAGCATTAATGTAATGGTCCATACAATTATGGATAAGATTCTTGTCTTCTCCAGCAGATAGTTGCTGGCAGCCCTTCAAAAGGAAAGGCCATTGCTAAAGAAGCTGACTTTTCAGAGTGAGGTATCCAAGCATATTAATGGAAAGTTCAATAGAAAGGAAACATGCGGAAGAAAAAGGCTCACAATTAAATGGGTAGAGTTGAGTTCATGTTGAAAGCCCATTTCAGAGATTAAGGCTGATTCAAAACGCTTAAAGCTCTGAAGTTATAACTTTAAGAGCCAGACAGACATATACAGCACAGATTACAGCTGTCAGTCTCAGGCCACTCATTAAGAGACTATTTGAAAAGCATCTTGGCTGGACCAAGAAGACATCATATGGAACTCAAAATTTCAGATTGAAATATGATATGAAATATCATATAATATGAAATATGAATAGAATTTCAACTCATTTGTGAAATATGGATTTACACTCTGGAGGTAGAGAGGCACAGAATCCAAGGCATTTAATGTCTAGTGAGATTCTTTTGTTTTTCCTCTGGATATTTTGGTCAATATTAAAATCTGTTTGATAATCTGAAAGCAGAAAAATTTTGTCTGGAGGCAAACACATTTTACACTACTGTTGATGGGTTTGAGAATAGTGTATAGCAGAACCTCTTAAATGGCCTCAGGGATGACAAAGCTTTCAAAGATTACCTCAGATGTTCCTAAACTTTCTGTTAGTAATAAAATATAGAGAAAGATCACATAAATTCAGAGTGTGTGGTTTGGGTTTACCAAGGAGGCAGGAGAAAAACTCAAACAAATGGAAACTGTGATACCATAATTGTTCTAAGATAAAAAAAAAACATGCTATCTGACCATTAAAGTCCCATCTAAGCATGGGAATCATTGAATGCATCTGAATAAAGCCATCCTTGTTAGAAGGCTCAAAAGTAGGACCCAGAATGCAGGTGAGGCAGACAGTGACATATTAAAGGGCGTTTATTGAACAAAGCGTGTGGGTGTTCGTCTGCTGTGGCAGGCTCACTGGAATCTCTGCAGGAGTAGAGGCTAAGGTCCGTGACTTAAACTCAAATGAGGAACGACTATGACCATAAAAGCCACAGACCTGGCAAAGTTTAGTCCTAGCCCAGAAGAAGGGCTGAAGTCCAGAGAAGCGGAACTCTGTAGCTTGTTACTGAGCCGGTACCCGAGATTCAGGAGAGAAGAGGAGCAGCATCTTGCAGCAGCCAGAGCACGCAGGGGAACTGAAGGATCCAGGAGGGTTAATCCAAGCCATAGTCAGAAGACAGGTCCAAGGTCATCAACAGGAGGAATCCAGGTAACAGTCCAGAAAAACGGGACCGGCAAACAGAGCAAAACAGGAGTGGCCAAAACTCAGAAGACCGTGGACAGAAACAGGTCATGAACTTGCAGAACTAAATACAGGGAACGCTAGAGCTAGTCTCGCTAGAAGCTTGAATAGTCTGGCACCAAAGGCTGGGATCCGGAGGCTTAAATAGCAGCAGCAACAGATGAGTGTGATGAGAGATAATGAGTGCAGGGCAGAGCAAAGCAGATGAGAGAAAAAGGAGTAGAACCCAGCCTAAAGGTGCCAAGATCATGACAATCTTGGGGAACAGCATTTCTTAAAGAAAATTATGCACTTGTTTTCCAGACTAAATGCTTCCCTTCAATTTGTTTCTATCCTCTGATGTTCTCTTATGTTATCTACAATATAGGTGTAGAATATGCACAAAACAAAAAAGCCATAAACATTTGTTACCTTTTGCTGCATTAAAGCTATTTTTGCTTTTAGTTGTCTTTAAGATGCGCTCTTGCTTGTAAATGTATTTTGCTGTATTCCTTCTTTTCAGAAAAATTGATAAAGCATACAAATCTGATTAGAAATAGGCCAATGAACAAAATCATTCTTAAAAATTAAAACAATTACTGCTTCAAGTTAAGTTCTAACATTTTTTTCTCCACATTGATTAAAGTTAGAAAGTAAGTGTAACCCAAGTTGCATTCTAGGACTATTAGGATTAGAAATAACCCAAATTAAAGTCAACCCATGTGATTTCTTATAGACTAGGTTCGTCTGCTGGAGGAGGTGGCAAATTGTAAAACACAGAGACAGTTTGATGGTGCAAAATTAGTGAGTTGTATTATTATTTACAATATATACACAAGTTATTCCACAATTTTAAAGTCCAAATGGGTTCCTTAAACCAAGGAAGTCAGCCAGTCTTTGTTGATGATGAAAGGGAGAAAAAACAAAAATAATAATAATCCAATTCCTTCAGTGGAGACTTGTTGGGCTGAATCTCCAACCAGTTCAGAAGAGTTTCCTCAGATACTAGGTGATGTATCTCCCAATCCGTTAAGCGGTTAGCTCGCCAGTCTGGTCAGCATGAAGCCAGACAATCTTTGCTGTATCCTAGACCCTTCAGCCACGCCTTGAGGGGGATCTGCAATATACCTGGCCTGTGTAAACAGGCCTAAATAATCAATTTACATGTACATGTATTTTCTTATAAATGCAGGAGTTTACATAATAGTTAAATGCAACTTATGCAAAACAGTATTTCTACAGAACAGTAGTTTTGGTAAGCATTTCAATTTAGTTCAGTGTATAACTATAACAGGCTGGGGAGGCTAGTGCTAGCATGCTAGCTCCCAAGCAAACACTCACCAGTTCCCTCTTGACCAACCGTGATCTTTACAATGTTTGGTTGATTGATCACACGTCTGCAAATTAACAGAGGCACAAGATTGAAGATATACAATAGTTATGATAACTAGTGATGGGCTATCTGAAGCCATATGAAGGACCAACTCTGCCATATTTAAAAATAAATACAGAAATAAATAAATGCTCAATAAGTGTATAAGCATACAATTAATTGCCAACAAAAAAGTGAGACATAAATGTATATAACTCTTAATTAGCTTCTTTATTTATTTGCCTTTGTAATATTTACCTTATTTATTTTTCTGTCCTTTATAATCTTCAACTTTATTTTTTAATTACTTATATTTTTAAGTATTTATTTATGTGCATGTTATTATATTTTTGTCTGTTTTATTCTTCCTTTGTATTTTTTTTACCTTAGTTATTTCTTCGCCGCTGTTTATTTCTCTCTGCCTTTTTACATTTCTCTATGCATTTCTATCTCATTATGCAAATGAGGAGGGGGTGTGTCCTAGAGAGTCAACTTCTGCTCATTGGTTGGCTTGGCTGTCCATCTTCTTAACTCACAGAGCTCAGAGTACTAAGTTAAATGTTCTCTTTTCTGTTGCTGTTGTTCAATAAAAGTATGTTTTAAGATCATTTGAGGCGAGAACCTTATACTTTTAAGCATCACCATATGGCCCATTCACAGATTTAATGCGTAATTTAAAAGAAAATGTGACGAACTTGAGAGGACCGTGGCAACCAGCGGAGCTCCGAAGCTGACGGCAGCCAGGTCTATAGCCAGGCTATGATGGCGATTTTTTGTTGTATTTGGCAAAGTTTGGCAAAGTCCCTACTCAAGTTCTAATGACTTCAGACTCGACATCAGACTCTCCTCCTGTAGATTCGACCGATGTAGTAAAATGCTAACCAACACGCTTCACACACGGCTATGCCGAGAGAGGGCCGCTGCAGATGGGCTGTGGTCGGACCTGGCTGCCGTCAGCTTCGGAGCTCCGCTGGTGCCGCGGTCCTCTCAAGTTCGTCACATTTTCTTTTAAATTACGTATTAAATCTGTGAATGGGCCACATGGTGATGCTTAAAAGTATAAGGTTCTCGCCTCAAATGATCTTAAAACGTACTTTTATTGAACAACAGAAAAGAGAACATTTAACTTAGTACTCTGAGCTCTGTGAGTTAAGAAGATGGACAGCCAAGCCAACCAATGAGCAGAAGTTGACTCTCTAGGACACACCCCCTCCTCATTTGCATAATGAGATAGAAATGCATACAGAAATGTAAAAAGGGCATAGAGAAATGTAAAAAGGGCATAGAGAAATAAACAGCGGCGAAGAAATAACTAAGGTAAAAAAATACAAAGGAAGAATAAAACAGACAAAAATATAATAACATGCACATAAATAAATACTTAAAAAAAATATAAGTAATTAAAAAATAAAGTTGAAGATTATAAAGGACAGAAAAATAAATAAGGTAAATATTACAAAGGCAAATAAATAAAGAAGCTAATTAACAGTTATATACATTTATGTCTCACTTTTTTGTTGGCAATTAATTGTATGCTTATACATTTATTGAGCATTTATTTATTTCTGTATTTATTTTTAAATATGGCAGAGTTGGTCCTTCATAAAGCCAGGCTTCGAGGCTTGTACAGAGTAATAAGGGGGCGTGTCAATGAAGCCCCGCTTCGAGGCCTGTGTTGTCTTGTTGGAAACCACGTGACTGGCAACAAACGAGGCCTCGCATTGCATTGGTCACGTGACTGCTTCATTTTGCGTGTCGGTTTTCAAAATAAAAGCGCGATTAATCCTATTTCTTCGTGGGTTGTAGTAGGTGGTTTGGTATCAGCAGAACAGTTTTCATCAGCAGTGGTTGAAATGGAGCCGTCAAAAAAGAGAAAAACCTCTCATATGTGGGAGTATTATGAGATGACAGATCACAATCACAACCTGAAACAGTGAAAAAAGTCCTATTCCTAAATAAAAACAATTAAACCTAAAATCCAGAAATTTCTATATTTTCTTTTGTTTAATCAGGAGATGCATCAGAATCACACATCAAAACCAGACTAAAAGCCATTAGAAGAGGCAAATATGTGTAACTTAATATTAAGAATCAGAACTAGAACTCCTAGGAAGAGATGATTTTAAACAAATTCTGTCTTTAAGGAAGCACGTTTCAAGCTCAAAGTACACAGAGTCTGCAGCAACAGTCACTCAGTTCTCAATACATTAAAGTAACACATCTTCATTGTCTAATAAGTCCATGACATAAAAGAAAACTTAACACCACCACTGATGGTCAAGGATTAGATTGGCTACAAATCATTTTAATCATTAAAACATGACAATTGAATAGGATTCTCCTCTTACTAAACATGAGTTTGGTGAAAACTTTGTGACAATATTGCATTTCCTAATATTTGGAAGTATGATCCAACTGAGTAACAAGGCTGTTACAGTTTCACCAGCAGATGTCACTAGTGAGTGATGAATGAAGCATCGAGTAATGAACTTTTTTCAACACTTTGCGTTGGAAAGCTTCATTGCTTCATGTGGCTTCACTTGCCCATCCCTAATGATAACCACTTGGGAACAGACCAGAAGCCTACCTGCACGTCAGGGTCCAACAGCATTTCCTACCTAAGGCGCGGTTAGCAGCCATATAAGCCATAGCTGTCAATTAGGACAATGACGTGCAGCTGGCACATGATGTCAAAACCGTGCGAGAACAGTATTGTTCTCACTAGATTAGTGTTGAATAAATTAAAGAAAGGAGGATTTTAATTAAACCTTTAAAAAAAAAATAGAATTAAATCTAAAAATGGAAAATAAAATTAACTGAATCTAATATAGAAAAATTATCCTGGTTACATAAGCTTGCTATAAATTATTTATTCAGTTTTTTAAAACATATTTTGAGATTTAACCACATCATTTTGTTAAATGGGTCATAATCAGTTAACTTTATTTAATTCTATTTTAATTTATTTTCTCTTTTTTATACTGCAGTATTGCTTACTGGGGTTTTCAGACAAAGAAGTAAAATTTGATTCTTACCAAAACAAAAGGAAATCTCTGTGATCTCATCTTTTAAATCAAACAGCAAGGAGAACTTGAAAACCATAGTGCTTGGGTTGCCTTGTATTCCTGCAACGAGCAAAATTGTTTCTAAAAATGGTCTCGATATAGAGATAAGGGCAGGATCTATTTAAAGAGGAAGAGGTTTCTTACTCTCAAACTCTTTGATGTTCAGACACTAAAAGGCTAAAAGCCTTTTGGTATCTAAAGATGAAGACAGATTTAGGCTTGGCAGTACACCCCTTGGAGGCCAGCTGGAGAACCCGTTTTGTTCAACAAGCAGCTCAGTGCGACAATAAACAGAAAATAATTTGCAGCATGAGTATGTCAGAGGTCTTATAGATATATATATATTTCCTTTAGCTGTCAGCAGTGATGCATGTCTTTTTTTCTCAGCCTGTGTTCTGAATCTATGTTGAAAAACCGGCTCATAATGGAAATGGATTGTCCTCCACTTCGCTGAGAATGAATTTCCCGATTCAGAGCTGAATATACTGAGCAGATCTGATTGATTCATGACTGCCAATACCATTAGTATAATTTAGACGTACATCTTCAGTACCAGCTGGATATGGAGCTTGTCAAGGGCAGCTATTATGGTGATGTTACACTGGAAATGACCTGGCTGTATACTGTCAGTTTTAACTGTGGAATAATTACCCAGCAATTATTCCCTCTTTGTCCACTCTGTCCTTTTAATTTAAAGGCATACTTATAGGTTTTGAAGTGAGGTTCTAATAAAAAATTACTTTCAAAGTTTAAAAATGACTTTTCTCATGTGCTCCTTTTTTTTCCTCATATACTCTGCAGTTATAACACAGGGATGTCGTTTTACCCTTCCACAAATTATGTAAATAAAGGAGGATTTTATCTAAACGTCATTGTTGGCTTTTCTGGTTTGAACATGGAGCCCACATGAAAAAAAAAAAAAAACACACCCTGCTGTCTGGATTATCCAGGAGGTTTTCACTGAGCCAATGCAAAGGCCTTAACATGAAGAGGTCTGATTTCTGAGTGATGATGCCTTTAATGTCCCCAGTCATAAAAAACATATTAATATAAAACAAATAAAAGTCATCTCTGCTTAGAAAACTTGATTTCATTTGTATTTGCTGGAAAAAGCTTTCTAAGCCAGATTTGCACATATATTTACAGAAGGCTTTACTCATTGTTTCCTGTGAAAGAACCACCTAACACATTCGTGTGCCTCTGGCTTCAACATAAACGTTTAAACCTGCTTGCTCACAGTCACACTTGTTTACAGAAACACACGTGCACAGATGCATGCATAAAATCACACACACACATTATCTGCTACCTTTGATCCTAAACTTGTGACCATGTTATATTTGTAGGTTGATTCTTATCTGTCATTTTGTTCACACCTACACGCCCACCCTACCAACAGTGGACTGTCAGCCTATCCTGCCAAGAGAGGACTTCTGTTTCTAGTTTATAGAAAAAGCAAAAAGCCAAAATAAAATGTACTTTAAAGCTCTATTGACATAATATGAATGAAGATTTGATTTTTAATCATTTTTAAAGCAATTGCCAAGAGAGGACCTGGATCTCTGACCAACATTTACATATCCAAGTGGGGACCTTTACATACTGCAATAGAACGGCCTGTACCCGGTTTGATTTTGTACCTGAAGAGGATTTGCTTAGGGCGCGCTATGGTGGCACGCAATGGTTAGCGCACACAACCCATGTACGGAGGCCTTAGTCCTCGACGAAGCTGACCCGGGTTCGAATCCAGCCTGTGGTCATTTGCTGCATCTCTCTCCCCTTCTCTCATACCCCCTTTCCTGTCAACATACTGTCCAAAAAAAACAAAAAAACAAGCCACTAGTGGAGAGTATTTGCTTACTACAATTAATTACTTTAACTCTTTTAAAGCTGCAGTCTGTAACATTGAGAAGAGAGCAGACTTCGACTGAAAATTTGAAGATAAACAGGTTTCACGCCACTCCCCCACCCTCTCTGCTTCACTCATGCCCCACCTCCAAGCCCCACCCCTCTCACCCCGCTCCGCCATGACTTCCACGGAGCGGAAGTCATGGCGTCCTCCTGACTGCGGCAGCCGGGCTGCGGCAGGTTAAGCGGTGAGGGGGGGGAGCTGTGAGACGCTCAGACGCTCCTCTGGCTGTGATTGGTTGTTTTGACTCGTCCCGAATTATTCTTTCCAGATTGAAGTACAGGCAGTATGCGGGACCAATTGAAGCAGTTTTTTTCACAGGTTACATATCACATGTACTGCTGTCTGGGCATAGGGACAGTTTTAGCCAATATGACAAAAAAGTGATTTTTAAAAACTTACAGACTTCAGCTTTAAGAAATTCATGATTTAACTTGAGTGATATTATTTGAATAATTCTTTTTAATACAAATATTACCCAAAAAGTGAAATTTGACAATGAATAACATCATTGAATGCCATTTAATGATCGAATAAATTAATAACAAGGTATGCAGTATCAACAGCAGTGATATTTTTTTAATACAAATTTTTGGATAAACGATATGTTTTGATGATCGTTTCCTCGTTCATTCCAAAAATATTCACACGGAGTGAAAAAATGTGTTCTCTGCGTCTCCTTGCTTTATTTCGATGTCTCCTTCTTGCGCAACCCACCGCTGCCATGTGTGCGCAATTACGCATACAGACCAATTGCACCTTCTTTTGAAACGTGTTAAATATAGAGTCAGATACCGTTAGCAAAATTGCTTTCAGGTTTAATAAATCACTTTGCGAGTGCTGAATTAATATATTTACATGTTCTCCTCCCACAAGACGCCCTTTTGCGTGTAAACGCCCCATATTGCATATTCATTGCAGAAAAAGTGCTAAATGGATAAGAGGCGCTATTTAGCACGTTTTAAAGACCAAATCCTTTTAGCACGCTGTTGATAGATCAGTTAGTACATTTTTTAGCGTGCGCAGTGAAATAGCTCACGTTTTTATACACGCAAACCTTTGATAGATCCGGCCCTAAATGTATTAAGCCCCACCCCTTCTCCAGCAACATCACAAAATTATCTCATCTTGTTTATATGTATTTTATAAGCACACCTTCATTTTACTTCCTGATTATTGATTAATGCAGTACCTCATTTATATATTAATAATAGCTCTAATAACAGTATTAATTACAGAGTATTTTTAATGCTGATTGCCAAAAATAATGTAACAATAGCAACATAATAGGGCTGAACGCACTTGTTGTCCTTTCGGAACTTTTACTCCCCCAGCAGCTGGTGGCAGGGCTGAACGCACTTGTTGTCCTTTCGGAACTTTTACTCCCCCTCCAGCTGGTGGCAGGGCTGAACGCACTCTTTGTCCTTTCGGAACTTTTACTCCCCCTCCAGCTGGTGGGAGAGCTGAACGCACACTTTGTCCTTTCAGAACTGTTACTCCCCCTGCAGCTAAACGCACTCGTCCTTTCGGAACTTTTACTCCCCCTGCAGCTGGTGGCACGGCTGAACGCACTATTTGTCCTTTCGGAACTTTTACTCCCCCTGCAGCTTTTGGGAGGGCTGAACGCACTCTTTGTCTTTCCGGAACTTTTACTCCCCCTGCAGCTGGTGGCAGGGCTGAACGCAATCTTTGTCCTTTAGGAACTTTTACTCCCCCTCCAGCTGGTGGCAGGGCTGAACGCACACTTTGTCTTTCCGGAACTTTTACTCCCCCTCCAGCTGGTGGCAGGGCTGAACACAATCTTGTCCTTTCGGAACTTTTACTCCCCCTCCAGCTGGTGGCAGGGCTGAATGCAATCTTTGTCCTTTCGGAACTTTTACTCCCCCTCCACCTGGTGGCAGGGCT